>NC_056057.1:22673842-22981064 GCF_016772045.2 Ovis aries | reverse complement strand
CCAGTCTGTTGTTCCATGTCCAGTTCTAACTGTTGTTTCCTGACCTGCATACAGATTTCTCAAGAGGCAGGTTAGGCAGTCTGGTATTCCCATCTCTTTCAGAATTTTCCACAGTTTATTGTGATCCACACAGTCAAAGCCTTTGGCATAGTCAATAAAGCAGAAATAGATGTTTTTCTGGAACTCTTGCTTTTTCGATGATCCAGTGGATGTTGGCAATTTGATCTCTGGTTCCTCTGCCTTTTCTAAAACCAGCTTGAACATCAGAGATGGAGAAGCTCTATACAGTCAAAAAAAAAAAAAAAAAAAGACCAGTAGCTGACTGTGGCTCAGATCAGATGAAATTTTCAAGGAGTCTTTTATTTTTTAAATTTTAAATTTTTATTGGAGTATAATTAATTTACAATGTTGCATTAGTTTCTGCTGTACAGCAAAGTGAATCACTAACACATATACTTATATCCACTCTTTTTTAGATTCTGTTCCCACTTAGGCCACTGCAGAGTGTTGAGCAGAGTTCTCTGTGCTATACAGTAGGTCCTTGTTACTCATCTATCTTATCTATAGCAGTGTGTATATGTTCGTTTGTGCCAGTCTCCCAATTTATCCCTCACTCCTTTCCCCCTTGGTAACCATAGTTTGTTTTCTTGCAGATGGTGATTGCAGCCATGAAATTTTTAAAAGATGCTTACTCCTTGGAAGGAAAGTTATGACCAAACTAGATAGCATATTAAAAAGCAGAGACATTACTTTGCCAACAAAGGCCCATCTAGTCAAGGCTATGGTTTTTCCAGTGGTCATGTATGTACATGAGAGTTGGACTATAAAGAAATCTGAGCACTGAAGAATTGATGCCTTTGAACTGTGGTGTTGAAGAAGACTCTTAAGAGTCCCTTGGACTACAAGGAGATCCATCTTGTTCATCCTAAAGGAGATCAGTCCTGGATGTTCATTGGAAGGACTGATACTGAAGCTGAAACTCCAATACTTTGGCCACTTGATGTGAAGAGCTGATTCATTGGAAAAGACCCTGATGCTGGGAAAAATTGAGGGCAGGAGGAGAAGGAGATGACAGAGGATGAGATGGTTGGATGGCATCACTGACTTGATGGACATGGGTTTGGGTGAACTCTGGGGGTTGGTGATGGACAGGGAGGCCTTGAGAGCTGCAGTTCATGAGGTAGCAAAGAGTCGGACATGACTGAGTGACTGAACTGAACTGATTTGAAATATAAATGAATGAATAAAGTGGCAGTGACTTGAAATTGTCTATTACTGTTATTGAAGTAGGCAGCAGAGGGTTTACTGTAGCAAGAACTCGTAGAAATGGAATCCAGAGTAGAGGTTTAGGAATTAACATTGAGCAGCAATGTTGGTGATAAAAGATGGGCCAGTAGGGCTACTGTATATCATAGGTGCTTTAGAAGGTATTAGATATTCATTATTATAGTTAACATTTTCAATTACCCTATAATGTAGGTAGGAGAATGGATTTTTTTTCTACGATCTATGGGAAGAAGGAAAGTACGGATTACCTGTGGATAAATTAATAGGTATCAGGTCTGAATGTAGAATAGATTATTGAAATTCAGAGGAGAGCAATGTCTTGGAATAAACCAATGAGGAAGGGACTGATGTGGTTTAAGGAGCAATAGTAGGCAGTGATCTCCATTTCCTGATACTTACTCCCTTGTGTAATTTCTTTCCTTTGGGTGTGTGGACAGGAGCCTTGCGGCTTGCTTCTGATGAATATCTCAGAAGTGATGGGGTGTTATTCTCAAGGTATATGGTATAAAGGCAGTGGCCCTCTGTCTTGTTCTCTCTGATTGCTTGCCTAGCCAGAGGAAGAGACCAGTATTTACTGGCAGCCTGTGACCAACCCTTTGTTTCACTCACTACATTCACTCTAGAACGTAATGCTATTTTTCTCAAAATAGAAAAAAAATCAGTTATCAGATTGCGAAATTTCATTTTGAATACACAAATCTAAGCTTTAAAATATATATACAATTATATTCACTGCCTTAAGTATACCTGCCACTTGGATACTTATATTTACAATTATGAGAAACTCTTGTAAAATCGACCTGCTTACCCCTTTTTATATCCTATTGATAAAGAGAACTCTGAATGCAGTTATAATGAAAATATCTTTAGTATATTTCTCATCCCCCAGATTTAGAACTTTGAATCAGCTAATTTGATGCCTTAAAACTATATACTTGTTTTTTTCTTAGTTGCAAACCCAGATAAGAAAAGATGTTTTTCTAAGTTTAAAGAGGACTGCTTTTCAGTACAGAGGCAGAATTTTACCTTTTAATTTAGCTTCAGATAGAATACAGTTAAATATATCTTTCTATCCATCCATCCACTCATCTTTCCATATACGTTCAACATGTACCTCCTTTTGAAATTCAGTTGCATTCAATGCACTTAAAAATGGACAAGTCCTCCTTCACAGTCATCTCTGTACCACTACTATCCTAAGAGAAGAAAAATATTTTTTATGACAAAGCATGCATCTTAATGTATCAAATACTATTTAAGCTCTGTGTTTATTGGAAATTTTCCCTGAAATATAAATATTAGTGAACTTTTCCCCTCTCTTCTTCCTTTTCTTAAAGGCTGTCAAATACAAGTAAATACTGAAAGTTACATTACAAATGTGTTCTTGAAACAAAGATTGATAGGAAAGTAAAGATAGATACTTTTTAAGCAAGTGAAACAAATTGCTATTCAAATGTTGGTAGCATTGAAAATAACATTCACATAAATTGTTTGAACAGGGAAATATATTGAACAAACATACATTATCCACTGACTAAACCAAAGGAACTAATTTGTTAAACCGATGTTTTTTCTTTCATCAGTTCTTACTTGAGGCATTAAAACATACTGAGAAAAAGTCATAATGATCAATTTTATGGGAAGGAAAAAATGGACATTTCTCTTGTTTACATCTCTGAAAAACTGCACAGTTACCTATGCAAAGTGGTTTCTCAGTAAATGGATTTACAAGGAGCCTCAGTGAGTAACTGGTAATTTTGAGATAGCATGTGGAATATAAGGTAAATGGTGCTAAAAATACGCTACAATAGTACCAAGTCTCTTTTCCTATAATAAAGTGATCATAGCAGTTTTTCCTTACCATCGAAGCAGATGGTTCTAACGATTTTTCAAGCCATTGTTAATTCATTTGCAAACAACAGAGATCGGTTGGCAAATGTGTACTGAGAATGAGACGTTACTGTTCATAAATGCTCCTGAAGTTTGCTTTGTTCTATCATTACTGGAAAATGGTGTTTACCTAAGTGGAATTATTTGTGTGAACCACCACTGTGACAGTGCTGCTGTGATAATAAATTACCTGTGATGTGAAATGAACATCACCTGGGCAAAGTGATGGTGGTAGTGAAATTGACCTCCTGGAATAAGTAAGCACATCTGTGTCCTTTAAATTAAAATTTCATGAAAGAAACATTAGGTCTTTTCCTATTTTGAGAAGATGTTTACTGGGATATATTTAAGGTATCCTGCATAAAACATAGAAAATACTATATACAATGTTAATAAATTCTGAGTTATACATTTTATAGTATTACCATACAAGTTATTTGAATAGTTTAAATATCAAATAAGAGATTATTGAAAACTTCCAGCACATGTTATACAGAGTAAAACCAATAAGCAAATTTATTGAGGCTTTTGTGACATACCAAAACATTTGTATATGTTGATTGCCCATTTTTTTCTAAGTCATTTGTTAGCTCTGGTTTTAACCAGACCATAAGTCATAAATAAAATCATATTGTTGCTTGTTAGCTAATAAAAACGATCTTCTGCACCTTAAATAGAGTTTTGAAACTTTTTACAAACTTTGGGTTGCTTTTATCAATATCTGTATGGCCTCAGGTTAGAAGGTGATTGGAGATTTTAATCTTGGCCATATTATACATTACAGACAGATCTGAGGGAAAAATCTTCTTTCCTAGAACAAGCATTTATCACTTATTGATGTGAGTAATGTTTCCAATTAGGATACACAAGCTTTATTTTCTTCCTTAACTGATCTTACTTGGGTTAAAATATGTTTCATGATTTGTGATTGATGGTTTGCCAGATAAATCATTTAAAAGGTAGCAAGGATAGACAAAGGTGTTGGGATGCCTCTGACTATAATAAATAACATGAGATACGTGTTAAGAAAACTGTGAAATTAGATATTGAAGAGCATTCATGCTTAGGGTAGAAGATGCTTTGATTCAAGCTGGAATTATAAGTGAAATAAAGTTGTATTCTGAATTGCTTAGACCAAAGAAAGTTGTAGGTGGTATTGGTGATGGTTTCTCATCTGTGTTTTCCTGTTGCTCTAACCTATTATTCACCAAACTTTCACCACCCAGAAAACGATTGACTGCTTTTAATAATTATTTTCAACTGAAGCTTGTCTATGATCCAAACTTCTAAATGAGCTGAACAAGTCATAGCTAATAGTATGGGCCTTGATTTTAATTTAATTTTACTTAACACATGTAAAGTGTACTTTCCTGGCATATTGCTACAGCTAAGGAAATCAAAATAACTGCACAAATAACCCTTGTAACACCTCACTGTCCACGTCTGGAGAAATATGTTTTACTTTCAATGCTGATCCTTCTTAAGAAGAGTCTCTTTAGGAAGTATAATATCATTTAGGTAGCTGTATTTACAAAAAAACCTGTTCCTAAAAATGTGCCCTCTTTAAAGAAAAGTATCTGATTTTATTTAAAACAAAGCATAGAAACAAGTGTTTCTACCTGTGACCTTTGAAAAATTATATTGATAATAAATAGGATTTGGAAGTAATAGTTGTTGAAATGGAGGAATCAATTGTTATTTCACTGTTTGGCTAGTATCTGCATTTTCACCTTGAGTGAGATTATCTGTAAGAAATATCCTGGTAGTCTAAATAACTTAGAGGATAGATTTTCTTGGAGACTGCTTTCTAATTTTTGTGATTAATTAGTTTATTCAAAACTCTACATCAGACCGTTTATATGTGCCAGGCGTTGTTCTAGGTGTAGGAAGAAAATGCCCAAAAGGACAATGTCCTGAGGAAATATAGCTCCATCCTTTCTGGTCCACAAAGTTTTTATACCATCACATAATTTGAAAAGGTGTGTAGGTTTTTTCAATTTATTAAGCCCCTTTATGTAGCCTCACATGTGAGAGATGACCTACCAGGTTCAAATGCTGTCTGTACCCAACACTGATTGTTCAACACCAAGAATGTCAGACAGAATATAATGTATGCAAATTCTGTGCTGTAAAAGTATGTTATTCTATTTGAATTGAAGAGAAAACATAACCTGACAGAGAGAACTAGGGAAATGGTTAAAAGAACAAAAAGAATTCCGTATCAATTTAATGTCATGTTGTGACACTAGACCAATATTTTTAAATCTTGACTTTAACACCCACAGTGAAAATTGTAGTTAGTACCTAGGAAGTAGTGCCAGGTAACTTGAGCTCTTAGAATTAAGATTTCCCTCTGAGAATGAAATTAGACAGTCATCACAAAACAACTGAGATCAGTCAGCCATATAAATAACCGAACAAAGTAACAATCTGTGACTAAGGAGTCTAGAAACAACTAACAACAAATTTCATAACCAGGTTGTTGGGTGGCTACTGTACCATGGCTAAAGCTGTCACATACTCAATTTTGTTTGCCATTATCTGTAAATTAAAAATATGTATATAGTCATAAGAAAACTGTAAAAAGCAAGCAAAATCTCTGGTAGTTTTGAGTGTCCTCATCTTGACCTACATGTGCCATCCTATTTATTTTTTTCTTGCTCACCAAGGAGTTGCCTGGTTATTAATTTAACTTTTATGCCTATTGTAAGACAGGATGTGACCACATCTCGATCACCTCTTTGATAGGTGTATTCTAATAGCTTTAGAGGCTGGATTGGAAGTTATGCATTTGACCTGGTTTAAGACAGGAATTTGTACATGTAAATTACCAATCTATATACACAGATATATATGTGTACGTATATATATATATATATATATATATATATATAAGTACACACATTGTTTCACATTCATATCTAAAATATACATCATACTGCATATTTGTGTGGGTCTGAGTTGTTGTTCAGTCATTAAGTGGTCTCTGAGTCTTTGCAACCCCATGGACTGCAGCATTCCAGGCTTCCCTGTCCTCCGCTGTCTCCCAGAGTTTGCTCAAAGTAATGTCCACTGAGTTGATGATGCCATCCAACCATCTCATCCTACTGTCCCCTTGTCACCACCTTTTCCTCTTGCCTTCAATCTTTCCCAACATCAGGGTCTCTTCCAATGAGTCAGCTCTTCACACCAGGTGGCCAAAGTATATATATGTATATATGTATGTGTGAGGACATATGTATATATATGAATGTATATTCATATATAGGCATCATATATATATTTATCCTTATATATTCCTTTGATAACAACTTTGAAAAAAGCAGGATCATAGTTTACTCTTTTATCCTAGAGATAATATCAATACTATCTTTTATTTTCTGACTTTTCACCAAACCAGTTGTTCAAGATAGTTCTGTAAACAGGGTATGTTGCCCTTGTCAATTTGTTCAGGAGATCTTGTACTTTAAAGACTATAAAATATTTTAGGGCAGTTTGTGATTTTATTTCAGAAGTACACTGAATGTGGAATAGGAGCTTAGCTTTGTTAGTTCTGAGAAAACTCATTGATAAAGGTTTGTGTAGTGGGCACAGCTTTTTCAGAGCAAAGTAAAGCCTTTAGTAATTGCTAGGAATATGGATCTTGTGATTATCTTGCATTTCCCTCAAAATCCCCCTGTATAGGAGGAAATAGTGAGGGGGTGTTGTGGTAGGCATCCTGACTCCACCCGACCTATGAATATGCCCAGAATGGCCCCACCATGAAGATCTCCCCACTTCAGCTATGTTGATTGTTTCAGAGAGCTCTAATTCCCCATGCTATCAGAGAAGTCTAGCTTTTCATGCTATTCCTGTGTCAGTTGAGTTGGTTTAAGGCTTCCCTGGTGGCTCAGAGGGTAAAGAATCTGCAAGCCATGCAGGAGACCTGGGTTCAATCCCTGAGTCAGGAAGATACCCTAGAGAAGGGAATGGCTACCAATGCCAGTAATCATGCCTGGAGAATTCCCTGGACAGAGAACCTGGTGGGCTACAGTCCATGAGGTCACAGAGTTGGATATCCAGCCAGGAAACATGGGTGGATGGCGTGCTATTGGGGAAAGAGAGCTCCTCACCTTTCTGTGAGAGCTGGCTAGGGTCTACTGCTGCTGTATTTCTGCATGTATGGCTTGTGGGTATGGTCTTAGAACAGTGGCAACAACTGAGATAATCTCAGAACAAAGCTGATGCTAGGAAGTCAATGCAGAAGGGAGAAAGAGGAAGTGTCTTAATGATGCCCTTGAGCTGCTGAGTCAATCCCAAATCTGAAGCCCTATCTACCCCTGTTTGTCCCACATGTATATACCAATAGATCTTTTTACTGAAGTCAGTTTGATTTTTATTTTCTGTTTCTTAAACTATAGAGTTCCTAGTGGGGTGAGGACTAGTTTCTAGACACAGTATAGGCCTCCCCTCACCATTTTTTAGACTCAGGTAAGTGCAGATTAGGGCTTCCCAGGTAGTGCTAGTGGTTAAGAACCCATCTGTCAATGCAGGAGACATGATAGACGCAGGTCTGATCCCAGGGTTGGGAAGATCCTCTGGAGGAGGGCATGGCAAGCCACTCCAGTATTCTTGCCTGGAGAATTCAATGGACAGAAGAGCCTGACGGTCTACAGTCAATGGGGTCACAAAGAGTCGGACATGACTGAAGCGTCTTAGCACGCAAGTGCAGATTGCTTTGCAGTCATTGATCCTGTGCCCAGATAGTTCAGCTTTGGCAAAGGACAGTGATCCTTGCTCTGTGGCATCACCTTCACATTGTAGAGCAGTGAAGGGGTTGTATATTTTTAGCTGAAAAAAGAAGTGAACATTATTTGTCAATTATACGTCAATAAAATGGAAATATAAAATAAAGAAGTAGACATTGTAAAATACTTTTACTTCTGGAAAAATGGTTATAAAATACACAAAGCTAGTAACCCCCCTACACCCGTAATTTACACCGAGAACTGCTTGAAAATCGTTCACAGAGCTCTGCTGTGCTAGAGAGACGGATTTCCAACAACACAATGACTTTGGTGTCACCTTGAAGATAAACTATTAATTCTCATTTCTTTGTGATTCGTTGAAGTACATCATTCTCATTATAGGGAATGTCATGAAGGAAAAGGCAACATGCCTCGGCATGAAGAGCTGTGAAATTCATTCGTGAATAATAGCAATCCGCTCTTTTATCTAACACAGCGCCCGCAAGAATGGCGCAGAGGTAAAAGATCCAGGGAAAACTAGAAAAAAATCTAAAATGGGCCCAGAGGAGATGAACCTTCCAACATAGTCTGGTGAAAGATGTCCGAGTGGTGCGTCTGGCACGATGGTTACCAGCGATGGTTGGAGCGAGGGTAATTCGGCTTTAGTCTTCATGTCTGCTGCCAGAAAAGCAGCTGGCATCATGGAGTGTATCTTCTCCAATGGAGGAGAAAAGGAGATACGGCGGCATTTAGCATAGAAAGGTCTTGGTTAGCAGTTTCGCTATGGAATGAATGCAATGTGGCACTAGCTTGCTGTCTGGCACCCAAATGTTGGCTTCCTATTTAAAACAGCTCTTTGTGTCCCTGTAAACAGGGAATTTCAGTGAGAAAAGCCAGAGCAGAACAGAAGCTTAAGAGAGGCAATCTGATCATACAGCTGATGTTTCATTGACTAATATGTGAAAAACCTTATATGAGATAAACATGTTGCATTGAAAATATATTATAAATCATGCTTTGCTATTGGGAAAACCAGAACAGGATTTTTTTTCTTTCTTTTTTTTAATTTCAGATAGGGAAAACTACTAACTGTACAGCATGGTAGAACTTTGGGAACCTTGGTCTCTAGCCAGCTTTCAGGTGATTGTTCTGTCTTTTTCTAAGCTGGGCTCTCCCTCCCTCGCCACACTGTTTCATAATGGCAACAGTTTCATTTATAGAGGAGAATTCTGTATATGTTTGCCAAAATGGAATTTTAAAAGCTCATTGCAGAATGTTTGTGAATCTAGAATATACGCTGAAACAATGAAGAAAAACAAAGGCCAGGAAAAAAAATAGGGCTTAGAAGTATAAGCTAAACCCTTCATGGACATAGCCTACCCTTAAATAGAAAAGACATGTCAATTATCCGTTTAAAGATGAGACTTTTTTATATAATGTGTTTATACATTAACAAGTATATGTGTGTTCAGTTCATTTCAGTCGCTTAGTCATGTCTGACTCTTTGTGACCCCATGGACTGCAGCATGCCAAGCATCTCTGTCCAACACCAGTTCTCAGAGACTGATCAAACTTATGTCTATTGAGTCGGTGATGCCATCCAATCATCTCATTCTCTGTCATCCCCTTCTCCTACTGCCTTCAATCTTCCCCAGCATCTGGGTCTTTTCAAATGAGTCAGATCTTTCCATCAGATGGCCAAAGTGTTGGAGCTGCAGCATCAGTCCTTCCAGTGAATATTCAGGACTGATCTCCTTTAGGATGAACTGGTTGGATCTCCTTGCAGTCCAAGGGACTCTCAAGAGTCTTCTCCAAAACCACAGTTCAAGAGCATCAATTCTTTGGTGCTCTGCTTTCTTTATAGTCCAACTCTCACATCCATACATGAACACTGGAAAAACCATAGCCTTGACTAGATGGACCTTTGTTGATAAACATATGTCTCTGCTTTTTAATATGCTGTCTAGGTTTGTCATAGCTTTTCTTCCAAGAAGCAAGTGTCTTTTAATTTCATGGCTTCAGTTACAATCTACAGTGATTTTGGAGCCCAAGAAAATGAAGTCTGTCACTGTTTCCATTGTTTCCCCATCTATTTGCCATGAAGTGATGGGACCAGATGCCATGATCTTAGTATTTTGAATGTTGAGTTTTAAGCCAGCTTTTTACTCTCCTCTTTCACTTTTATCAAGAGGCTCTTTAGTTCTTCTTCGCTTTCTGCCATAAGGGTGGTGTCATCTGCATATATGAGTATATGTGTGTGTATGTATATATACATGCACCTGCTCATGCATACGTGTGTGTGTGTTTGTGTTCGACAGTCGTGTCTAACTCTTCGGGACCCCATGGACTGTAGCCCTATCAGGTTCCTCTGTCCATGGAATTTTCTAGACAAGAGTACTGGAGTGGGTTGCCATTTCCTTCTCCAGCACACACACACACACACACACACACACACACACACACACACACACACACACATGTCTGTATTATACTTTCTATATTATTATTATTTTTTAAAATTTACTCTCTCTGGATGAATTCTTGTTCTTAGATGTATGAATCCTTTTCTCACTGTTGTCTTCAACAGGCTTATTTTGGAATTTGATTTTGATGATGAATATGACTCAGAAAATGAGATCCTTACTGCAAAATTCAGGTTTATATTAAAGAAAGTAGGGAGAACCATTAAGCCATTCAGGCAGGACCTAAATCAAGTCCCTTATGATTATACAGTGAAGGTGACAAATAAATTCAAAGGATTAACTCTGACGGATTACCTGAAGAACTGTGGACTGAGACTCATATCGTGCAGGAGGCAGTGACCGAAACCATCCCAAAGAAAGAGAAATTCAAAAGGGCAAACTGGCTGCCTGGGGAGGCCTCACAAAGAGCTGAGAAAAGATGTGAGTGGCAAAGATGAAGGGAAAGATATACCCAACTGAATGCAGAGTTCCAGAGAAAAGCAAGGAGAAGAAAGACTTCCAAATGAACAATGCAAAGAAATAGAGGAAAACAAGAGAGTGGGCAAGACTAGAGACCTCTTCAAAAACACTGGAGTTACCAAGGAACACTTCATACAAATCAGGCACAATAAAGGACAGAAATGTTATGGACCTAACAGAAGCAGAAGACATTAAGAAGAGGTGGCAAGAATACACAGAAGAACTATATAAAAAATGTCGTAATGACCCCGATAATCATGATAGTGTCATCACTCACCTAGCTAGAATTCCTGGAGTATGAAGTCAAGTGGACCTTAAGAATCATTATTACAAAGCTAGTGGAGATGATGGAATTTCAGCTGAGCTATTTCAAATCCTAAAAGATGATGCTGTTGAAGTATGGCACTCAATATGCCAGCAAATTGGGAAAACTCAGCCGTGGCTACAGGACTGGAAAAGGTCAGTCTTCATTCCAGTCCCAAAGAAGGGCAATGCCAAAGAATGTTCAAACTTCTGTACAACTGAGCTCTTTTCATGTGCTAGCAAGTTAATGCTCAAAATCCTTCAAACTAGGCATTAACAGTGCATGAACTGAGAAATTCCAAATGTTCAAGCTGGATTTAGAAAAGGCATAGAAACCAGGAATCAAATTGCCAGCATCCACTGGATCATAGGAAAAGCAAGAGAATTTCAGAAAAACATTTATTTCTGCTTCATTGACTACACTAAAGCCTTTGACTATGTGGATTACAACAAACTGTAGAAAGTTCTTAAAGTGACAGGAATACCAAATCACCTTACCTGCCTTCTGAAAAACCTGTACGCAAGTCAAGAAACAACAGAACTGGACATTTTAACAATGGTTAAAAATTGGGAAAGATATACATCAAGATTGTATATTGTCACCCTGATTATTTAACATTTATGTAGAGTATATCATGTGAAATGATAGGCTGGATGACTCACAAGCAGGAATCAAGATTGCCAGGAGAAATATCAACAACCTCAGATATGTAGATAATGTCGCTCTGATGGCAGAAGGTGAAAAGGAGTTAAAGAGCCTCTTGATGAAGGTGAAAGAGGAGAGTGAAACAACTGACTTAAAATTCAACATTCAAAAAAACTGAAATCATGGCACACAGTCCCAACACTTCATGACAAATGCGGAAAAAGTGGAAATGGTGATAGACTTTATTTTGGGGGGCTTCAAAGCCACTGCAGATGGTGGCTGTAGCCACAGAATTCAAAGACACTTGCTCCTTGGAAGTAAGGACATGACAGACCTAGACAGCGTGTATTAACAACATCACATTGCTGACAAAGGTCTGTCTAGTCAAAGCTATGGTTTTTCCAAAGTCGTATACAGGTGTGAGGCAGACTATAAAGAAGGCTGAGTATGAAAGAATTTATGCTTTTAAATTGTGGTGCTGGAAAGGACTCTTGAAAATCCCTTGGACAGAAAGAAGATCAAACCAATCTTAAAGGAAATCAACCCTGAATATCCATTGGAAGGTTTGATGCTGAAGCTGAAGCTCCAAGACTTTATATCCACCTATTTAAAATCCTGAAAGATGATGCTGTGAAAGTGCCGCACTCAATATGCCAGCACATTTGGAAAACTCAGCAATGGCCATAGAACTGGAAAAGGTCAGTTTTCATTCCAATCCCAAAGAAAGGCAATGCCAAAGAATGCTCAAACTACTGCACAATTGCGCTCGTCTCACACGTTAGTAAAGTAACGTTCAAAATTCTTCAAGCCAGGCTTCAGCAATACGTGAACCATGAACTTCCAGATGTTCAAGCTGGTTTTAGAAAAGGCAGAGGAACCAGAGATCAAATTGCCAACATCTGCTGGATCATGGAAAAAGCAAGAGAGCTCCAGAAAAACATCTATTTCTGCTTTCTTAACTATGCCAAAGCCTTTGACTGTGTGGGTCACACTAAACTGTGGAAAATTCTTCAAGAGATGGGAATACTAGACCACCTGACCTGCCTCTTGAGAAACCTGTATGCAGGTCAGGAAGCAACAGTTAGAACTGGACATGGAACAACAGACTGGTTCCAAATAGGAAAAGGAGTACGTCAAGGCTGTATATTGTCACCCTGCTTATTTAACTTCTATGCAGAGTACATCATGAGAAATGTTGGGCTGGAAGAAGCACAAGCTGGAGTCAAGATTGCCGGGAGAAATATCAATAACCTCAGATAGGTAGATGATACCACCCTTATGGCAGAGAGTGAAGAGGAACTAAAAAACCTCTTGATGAAAGTGAGAGAGGAAAGTGAAAAAGTTGGCTTAAAGCTCAATATTCAGAAAACTAAAATCATGGCATCTGGTCCCATCACTACATGGGAAATAGATGAGGAAACAGTGGAAACAGTGTCAGATTTTATTTTTGGGGGGCTTTAAAATCACAGCAGATGGTGATTGCAGCCATGAAATTAAAAGATGCTTACTCCTTGGAAGGAGGGTTATGACCAACCTAGATAGCATATTGAAAATCAGAGACATTACTTTGCCAGCAAAGGTCCATCTAGTCAAGGCTATGGTTTTTCCAGTAGTCATGTATGGATGTGAGAATTGGGCTGTGAAGAAAGCTGAGCGCTGAAGAATTGATGCTTTTGAACTCTGGTATTGGAGAAGACCGTTGAGAGTCCCTTGGACTGCAAGGAGATCCAACCAGTCCATTCTGAAGGAGATCAGCCCTGGGATTTCTTTGGAAGGAATGATGCTAAAGCTGAAACTCCAGTACTGTGGCCACCTGATGCGAAGAGTTGACTCATTGGAAAAGACTCTGATGTTGACAGGGATTGGGGGCAGGAGGAGAAGGGGACGACAGAGGATGAGATGGCTGGATGGCATCACCAACTCGATGCACGTGAGTTTGAGTGAACTCTGAGAGTTGGTGATGGACAGGGAGGCCTGGCATACTGCAATTCATGGGGTCACAAAGAGTCGGACACAACTGAGCGACTGAACTGACTGACTGACTGATGCAAAGAGCCAAATCATTAGAAAAGAACCTGATGCTGGGAAACATTGAGGGCAGGAGGAGAAGCGGGTGGCAGAGGATGAGATGGTTAGATAGCAGCACTGACTCAATGAGCATGAGTTTGAGCCAATTCTGGCAGATTGTGAAGGGCAGGGAACTCTACATGCTGCAGTCCATGGGGTCACAAAGAGTCGGACATGACTTAACAATTGAACAATAACAATGCCATCTTTCAAGGATCTTGGAATTATCTGGTTTCTGAGAAGATGCCAATTCAAATTTAGTGATTTATTTCTTTAAAAATAATCAATACATTTTAATAACTCAAAGAAGACACTTTTTTCTAAAACAAACTGAAGAGAACATTTTATCAGTGATAGAATCATAGGGAAATAAATATGAAAATAAAAACAACTGAATTGATGAAAGTAATCAGCTAATTGAGCTTCATAGTATATATTTGAATCAAATTATTAATGACTTAAACTTATTTCAACTTTATACATGGGAAAAACTGAGCAGTATTTGAATAAGATTAAATATTTGTGACCAGAATAAAGGAGACAGATATTTATGTGCTTTTATTGTGGGTTGTGCACTATGAAAACTAAACATGTCGTGTTGTTTGATCCTTGTAGCAAACAAGTTCTGGAAGACAGTGGCGTAACTGAATAGAAGGTACTTCTTATTTGCATTGCAAATTTGACATGGGTCAATAGGGTTGCTTTACACCTATTCAGGGGCCCCTTACTGATGAAGGAGATTTACAGGAGCTTTGACAATTATGGAAACAGAATGAATTGTCTCCTAGCTCTTTTCATTCCCCCAGGTTTATTGATATATAACCGGCATATAACTCCTTTAAGTTTAATGTGTACAGTGTGATGATTTGGTACATGTATACATTAAAGAATGTTTATCAAAATAAGGTTAACTGACATCTTCATTTCACAGAATTTCACTTTTTGTTATTCTTTTGTCATGGTGAGAACATTTAAGCTGTTGTTTCATAGCACTGTCAAGGACACAATATGGTATTGTCAACTATAGTCACCACGCTATGTATTAGATAACTGGGCCTTACTCATCTTTCAAGTGATAGTTTATGCTCTTTGACCAGCCTCTCCCCATTTACCCAATACTCCAGTTCTTGGTAACCATTAATCCATTTTGTTTCTTTGAGCTCAACTTTGTTAATTTCTACATATAAGTGAAGTCATGTAGTATTTGTCTTAGTCTGACTTACTCCACTTAGAATGCTGAAGGCTTTTTTTATTATAAAAGTTGTTGATTTCTGTCATATGATTTTTCTGCATCTCTTGAGATGATAATGACTTTTGTCTTTTATTTTTTTAGTGTGATATATCACATTTGTTTGCATACATTGAACCGTCCTTGCATCTCAGTGATTAATCTTGCTTGACAACTGTATATAATCCTTTAATACTTTTAATGTGCTGTTGAATTTCATTTCTTAGTGTTTTGTTGAAAAATTTTGCATATTCTTTCATGAGGAATATTATCCTGTAGTTTTCTTGTAGTGCCCTTATGTGGCTTTGGTGTCTAGGTAATGCTGGTATTGTAAAAATGAGTGTGGGAGTGTTTCCTCCTCTTCAGATATTTGGAAAAGTCTGAGAAGAATTGGTGTTAATTCTTCTTAAAATTTTGGTAGAATCACCTCTGAGGTCATCTGATCTGGAATTTTCTTTGCTGGAAGGTTTTTGATAACTGATTCAGCCTCCTTTCTTGTAACTGGTCTATTCAGATATTCTGTTTCCTCATGCTTCAGTGTTCACAGTTTGTGTGTTTTTAAGAATTCATCCATTTCTTCTAGGTTATACAATTTGTTAGCATATAATTATTTGCAGAAGTCTCTTATGATTCTTTGCATTTCTGTTTTTCCTCCTCTTTCATTTATAATTTTATTTATTTGAATCTTCTCTCTTTTTTTGTTTAGCAGTCTAGTTAAAGCTTTCGCAATTTTGTTCATCTTTTCAAAAACTCAACTCTGAGTGTCTTTGATTTTTTCCCTATCACTTTTCTATTATTTATTTCCTTTATTTCTTGTCAGATCTTTCTTATGTACCTTTGCTAACTTTGGGCTTTTGGCTGTTGAAGCCCTCTATTGAAATTGTATTGTATTTCAGTTCAGTCATTATACTTCTCAGTTTAATGTTTCCATTTGGTTCTTTTTTACATTTTCTATCTCTTTGAACTTCTTATTTTGTTTTTATATTGTTTTCCTGATTTCGTTGATTGTTTATCCAGGTTCCCTTGCAGCTCTCTGAGCATCTTTAGGACAGTTACTTTGAATTCTTTGTCAGGAAATTCACATGTTCCCCTTTATTTAGGGTGAGTTACTGGAAGTTTTTTGTGTTCTTTTGATGGTGTCCTGTTTCCTGGAATCTGCACAATCCCAGTAGCCTGCCATAGGTGTCTGCACATTTGAAGAAGCAGTCATCTCTTCTTGGCTTGATGAACTCACTGGCCGGGAAAGCCCTTCACTTACTGGTGGGGGCGTGGTGTGGAGCATACTGTGGCCACAGTGATGCAGGATGCCAGGTTCAAGAGCATATGGTGTCTCCATAGCTCAGGTCATGGGAGTCAACAACTCTGTGGTCCTTGGTGAGTTCTCTGAGGTTCTACTTGCGTTCCTGCAAGGGCTGTGGATGTTCTCAGCAGTGCTCCTCAAGGCCAGCAGCTGGGGACCAGGGCAGGTAGCAGGAGTATCTGGGGCTGGTGGTGTGATACTCTTGGTTGTGGAGGCCAGCTATAGGTGTCTATGTAGTGATGGGGTACCGGGAGCCAGCACGGGAGATCCCACCCATGACAAAGTCATGCAGGACTCGAGGGAATCCCTGGGCCATCCGACCCAGGACAAGGTCATGTGGAAGAGTCCTGATGAGCAAGGCCTCAGGACTCAATGGACCCCCTGGACCTGCTCGAGCATCTGCCCCCGAACCAGAATCTGTCTGTCTTACTATTTTATGTCTTTCACCAGCTCTTCTGACATTAGCAAGGGGCTGTCTCTGACCAAAAGAGTTAACTTAGGGCTCTAGTTGATAAATCTCCCGGGCATGAAAGGAGTGTTTCAAACCCTCTGTTAGCATTCTAGCTTACATGGCAGCTTTATCCAGACTCTTGCAACATTGTTGAGCCTATGCAATGCTTGCTGCCAAGTTCTCACATCCCTTATCCATTGTGTTCCTGGGAGTGCATATAGTCAGGATGTAGAAGAAGCAAGTAATAGCCTTAGCATTATTGAGTTAATAAGTTCTTTCTTTGCTGTAACCTGCTGAACCTTTGCTCCATAAGAATGTAACTCTGTACTTTAAGGGTGACACAGGCTAAGAATTTAAGAAACACTTAAAGGAAAAATCATTGTTCTGGTGTTCTGGCTGACCAACCTTTATCAAAAGGAGGTCATGGAATATCAACAGGCGTCTGGAATAGAAGATGATGTACAGAAAATAAGACTTTTGCAGGAAGGAACCTGATATCGATGAAAGTCATTACTGATGGAATGTTGAGTTGAGTCTGCACTTTTCACCTTGCTGTATGTACAACTCAGGGTATAGAAGCCTGGAGAAGAATAAAGTAAGGGGCCTCACTCGAAGAAGCTTGGTCACCCCGTGTCTCTTTCTTTATCTCTTTATCTATCTTTCTTCACTCACTGACGTCGTCCATCCTGAGGATATCCCTGGACTCTGCTGAGGCTGGACCTCGGCAATGGGGCTGAATGCAGATGTGCACATGGTGGTGAGGGGCCAGGGTCAGCTGCAAGGGCTGGGCTGGACTCCTTGTGTGCTAGCAGCTCTGGGGTGCCCTGCCTGTCAGTGCACATCCCTGTTGCACACTCACACCTGTTGCTGTAGTCTTGCCACAGGGACAAGCATAGCAGTGGATGCCAGCATTTCATAACATGAGAACAAGACCCCTATGGCCAATGTTATGAAATGCCGGTGCCCAACTGCAAGGGCTGACCTCAAGCAGTGTATGGTGGTTGAGTTTGACCACAAGGGTCTCGTTCAGTCACTAAGTTGTATCTGACTCTTTGCGACCACTGAACTTCAGCATGCCTGGCTTCCCTGTCCTTCACTATCTCCCTGAGTTCACTCAAACTCAACTCCATTGAGTCACTGATGGCATCCAACCATCTCTTCCTCTGTCATCCTCTTCTCCTCCTGCCTTCAGTCTTTCCCATCATTAGGGTCTACTGGCATATAACACTGGTGCAGCCAAAGAGCTTCTGGGGGTCCTAGAACATGATGGTGGGGGGAAGAAGTGTGGAGGTAACTCAGGTAGCTGACATCTGCAAATGCAATAGCCCATAGGCTGAAATCCGGTGATATCTGCAGTGGGTCCATGGCAGCCATGCTGACTATTGGTTTCTCCAGTGGCAGTAGTGGCTGAGATCTTCTGCAGAGCAGATCGTTGGGAACTGTGGTCCCTCCTGTAGCTGATAGGGGTAGTCCCTGCCTTTCATCCTGACTCCTAGCTTTCTCTGTATGTCTCAGCTTTGCAAATCTCCAGATATAGTTAAACTAAAGTGGGTTCTGTTTTGAAAGGCTAGGGTAACAAGTTGCTTACCTTACTCTACTTTTCCAATCCAAGGGAACTCTTTTCAGGTGGGAATTCCTTCCAGCTGGGAATTCCCTCTTGGTGCTTAGCAGTGCTAGCAGGGAGAATGAGATGAAGCAGACAAAATGAAGTTAGGCTTCCTTCCCTTATGTGATTAGTCTCAGGATTTTTGTTCTACTATGGTTTTAGAAAAGGCAGAGGAACCAGAGATCAAATTGCCAAAATCCACTGGATCATGGAAAAAGCAAGAGAGTTCCAGAAAAACATCTTTATTTCTGCTTTATTGATTATGCTAAAGCCTTTGACTGTGGATCACAATAAACTTTGGAAAATTCTTCAAGAGATGGGAATCCCAGACCACCTGACCTGCCTCTTGTGAAACCTGTATGCAGGTCAGGAAGCAACAGTTAGAACTGGACATGGAACAACAGACTGGTTCCAAATAGGAAAAGGAGTACATCAAGGCTGTATATTGTCACCCTGCTTATTTAACTTGTACGCAGAGTACATCATGAGAAATGCTGGACTGGAAGAAACACAAGCTGGGATCAAGATTGCTGGGAGAAATGTCAATAACCTCAGATATGCAGATGACACCACCCTTATGGCAGAAAGTGAAGAGGAGCTAAAAAGCCTCTTGATGAAAGTGAAAGTGGAAAGTGAAAAAGTTGGCTTAAAGCTCAACATTCAGAAAACGAAGATCATGGCATCCAGTCCCATCACTTCATGGGAAATAGACTGGGAAACAGTGGAGACAGTGTCAGACTTTATTTTTTGGGGGCTCCAAAATCACTGCAGATGGTGACTGCGGCCATGAAATTAAAAGATGCATACTCCTTGGAAGAAAAGTTATGACCAACCTAGATAGCATATTCAAAAGCAGAGACATTACTTTGCCGACTAAGGTCCGTCTAGTCAAGGCTGTGGTTTTTCCTGTGGTCCTGTATGGATGTGAGAGTTGGACTGTGAAGAAGGCTGAGTACTGAAGAATTGATACTTTTAAACTATGGTGTTGGAGAAGACACTTGAGAGTCCCTTGGATTTCAAGGAGATCCAACCAGTCCATTCTGAAGGAGATCAGCCCTGGGATTTCTTTGGAAGGAATGATGCTAAAGCTAAAACTCCAGTACTTTGGCCACCTCATGCAAAGTGTTGACTCACTGGATAAGATTTTGATACTGGGAGGGATTGGGGACAGGAGGAGAAGGGGACGACCAAGGATGAGATGGCTGGATGGCATCACTGACTCAATGGACGTGAGTCTGAGTGAACTCCGGGAGTTGGTGATGGACAGGGAGGCCTGGTGTGCTGCGATTCATGGGGTCGCAAAGAGTCGGACACAGCTGAGCGATTGAACTGATTGATGTTGCTGAAGTTTTTTAAGTGAACTCTGAGCTCTCCCAGAGCTATTTTAGTTCATGGATAGCTGTTTGATTATTGATCCTTTCTTGGGGGTGAAGGCTGAGAGCTCTCATGCCACCATCTTGGTGATGTCACCTTCCGCTGACTCTTTAATCATCCGTTTGTTTGTGATACATTTCATTGGCTACATGTAGCCGCACTCAGGGAATTACAATCATACTGTGTGTTTAAAAGAAAGCTGGACTATATTTGTAGAGTCCTAAAGATCAACACAATCTTTCTAATCCTAAAACACTGAGAGTCAGAGGGATGAGCACGTGCATGTTTAGTCATGTCCGACTCTTTGCCACCCCAAGGACTCTAGCCTGCCAGGCTCCTCTGTCCACGAGATTTTCCCAGCCAGAATACTGGAGTGGGTTGCCATTTCCTCTTCCAGGGGTTATTCCTGACCCAGGAATTGAACCCAAGTCTCCTGCACTGGCAGGCCGGTTTTTCTCAAGGAGCCACTGGAAAAGACCCTCAGAGACGTTAGATAATTTACCAAAGACTACTTACATATTCCCTGATGTTTCTCTCTGTTCTTATCACTACCTGGTCTCTCATCCCCTAATGATAGATCTGAAGTATGGCTTGAGGTGTATGTCACCCATAGTTGGAAAGAAGAAAATAAGCAAGTTAAAGACAGTAACTGATAAGCCCAAATAAATAGCACCTATAAGAAATTGGAAAAAATAAGTAATTAAAGAATAAGAAAGTAATAGCAATATATTGAGGGAGAAATCCCCCAGCTGACAATCAAATCTCACTGTTGCTCTGCATTTAAAATGAAATTCATGATCCATTTCAACAGGACCTCGGCTGTTGAAGGGCTCTCTCTCACCCCTTCTTCCATTGCCCAAGTCATATGTCGTCAAGTAAAACTAAGGTCAAGGAGATTTTATCAGAGTAAATAATTTTGAGAAACAATTAACAGTTCAGTTCAGTTCAGTCTCTCAGCCGTGTCCAACTTTTTGTGACTGCATGAACAGCAACATGCCAGGCTTCCTTGTCCATCACCAGCTCCTGGAGTTTACTCAAACTCATGTCCATTAAGTTGGTGATGCCATCCAACCATCTCATTCTCTGTCATCCCCTTCTCCTCCTGTCCTCAATCTTTCCCAGCATCAGGGTCTTTTCCAGTGAGTCAGTTCTTTGCATCGGGCCAATGTATTGGAGTTTTAACTTCAGCATCAGCCTTCCAGTGAATATTCAGGAATGATTTTCTTTTGGGTGGACTGGTTGAGTCTTCTTGCAGTCGAAGGGACATCAAGAGTCTTCTCCAACACCACAGTTCAAAAGTATCAATTCTTCTGCACTCAGCTTTCTTTATAGTCCAACTCTCATATCTATAAATGACTACTGGAAAAACCATAGCCTGACGAGATGGACCTTTATTGGCAAAGTAATGGCTTTGCTTTTAAATATGCTATCTAGGTTGGTCATAACTTTCCTTCCAAGGAGTAAGCATCTTTTAATTTCATGGCTGCAGTCACCATCTGCACTGATTTTGGAGCACCAAAAAATAAAGTCTGACACTGTTTCCCCATCTATTTGCCATGAAGTGATGGGACTGGTTTCCATGATCTTAGTTTTCTGAATGTTGAACTTTAAGCCAACTTTTTCATTCTCCTCTTTCATTTTCAACAAAAGGCTCTTTAGTTCTTCTTCGTTTTATACCATAAGGGTGGTGTCATCTGCATATCTGAGGTTATTGATATTTCTCCTGGCATTCTTGATTCTAGCTTGTGCTTCATCCAGCCCAGCTTTTCTCATGATGTACTCTGAGTACAAGTTAAATAAGCAGGGTGACAATATACAGCCTTGATATACTCTTTTCCCTATTTGGAACCAGTCTATTGTTCCTTGTCCAGTTCTGTTGCTTCTGGACCTGCATATAGGTTTCTCAAGAGGCAGGTCAGGTGGTCTGGTATTCCCATCTCTTTCAGAATTTTCCACAGTTTGTTGTGATCCACACAGTCAAAGGCTTTGGCATAGTCAATAAAGCAGAAATAGATATTTTTCTAGAACTCTTTTGTTTTTTTGATAATCCAGAGGATGTTGGCAGTTTGACCTCTGGTTCCTCTGCCTTTTCTAAAACCAGCTTGAACATTTGAAGGTCATGGTTCACGTACTGTTGAAGACTGGCTTGGAGACTTTTGAGCTTCACTTTGCTAGCATGTGAGATTAGTACAATTGTGCAGTTGTCTGAGTATTCTTTGTCATTGCCTTTCTTTGAGATTGGAATGAAAATTGACCTTTTCCAGTCCTGTGGCCACTGCTGAGTTTTCCAAATTTGCTGGCATATTAAGTGCAGCATTTTCACAGCATCATCTTTCAGGATTTGAAAAGCTCAACTGGAATTTCATCACCTCCTCTAGCTTTATTCATAGTGATGCTTCCTAAGGCCCACCTTCCAGAATGTCTGGCTCTATGTGAGTGATCACTATCGTGATTACCCGGGTCATGAAGATGTTTTTGGTATAGTTCTTCTGTGTATTCTTGCCACCTCTTCTTAATATCGTCCTCTCCTGTCATGTCCTAATGGTTTCTGTCCTTTATTGAGCCCATCTTTGCATGAAATGTTCCCTTGGTATCTCTAATTTTCTTGAACAGATCTCTAGTCTTTCCTATTCTATTGTTTTCCTCTATTTCTTTGCACTGATCACTGAGGAAGGCTTTCTTATCTCTCTTTGAAATTCTTTGGAATTCTGC
Organism: Ovis aries; assembly: GCF_016772045.2. Lineage (NCBI taxonomy): Eukaryota > Metazoa > Chordata > Mammalia > Artiodactyla > Bovidae > Ovis > Ovis aries. The sequence goes on along the minus strand of NC_056057.1, from coordinate 22,958,531 downwards.
ATTCAAATAGGTATGTCTTTCTCTTTCTTCTTTGCCCTTTGCTTCTTTTCTTTTCATAGCTGTTTGTAAGGCCTCCTCAAACAGCCATTTTGCTTTTTTGCATTTCCTTATCTTGGGTATTGTCTTGATCCCTGTCTCCTGTACAATGTCATGAACCTCCGTCCATAGTTCATCAGGCAATCTTTCAGTTCCAATCCCTTGAATCTATTTCTCGCTTCCACTGTATAATCATAAGGGATTTGATTTAGGTCATTACTGAATGGTCTAGTGATTTTTCCCACTTTCTTCAATTTAGTCTGAATTTGGCAATAATGGGTTCATGATCTGAGCCACAGTCAGCTCCCAGTCTTGTTTTTGCTGACTGTATAGTGAATCTCCATTTTTGGCTGCAAAGAATCTAATCTGATTTTGATGTTGACTATCTGGTGATGTCCATGTTTAGAGTCTTCTCTTCTGTTGTTGGAAGAGGGTGTTTTCTGTGACTAGTGAGGTGTCTTGACAAAACTCTACCAGTCTTTCCCTGCTTCATTCTGTACTCCAAGGTCAAGTTTGCCTGTTACTCTAGGTGTTTCTTGATTTCCTTCTTTTGCATTCCATTTCCCTATAAAGAGCGGTGGCCTAGATGAGCAACCCCATGTCCAGGGAGCTGCAGCTGCACCGGCACAGGAGGGCCAAGAGGAGCTACTCCACATTCAAGGTCAGGAGGGGTGGATGTGAAGAGATGCCCCACGTCCAAGGTAAGACACACCTAAGTAAGATGGTAGATGTTGCAAGAGGGCATCAGAGGGCAGACACTGAAACCATAATCATAGAAAACTAGTTAATCTGATCACACGGACCACAGCCTTGTCTAACTCAATGAAACTAAGCCATGCCGTTTGGGGCCACCCAAGATAGACAGGCCATGGTGGAGAGGTCTGACAGAATGTGGTCCACTGGAGAAGGGAATGGCAAATCACTTCAGTATTCTCGCCTTGAGAACCCCATGAACAGTATGAAAAGGTAAAATGATAGCATACTGAAAGAGGAACTCCCCAGGTCTGTAGGTGCCCAATATGCTACTGGAGATCAGTGGAGAAATAACTCCAGAAAGAATAAAGAGATGGAGCCAAAGCAAAATCAATACCCAGCTGTGGAAGTGACTGGTGATAGAAGCAGGGTCCAATGCTGTAAAGAGCAATATTGCATAGGGACCTGGGGTGTTAGGTCCATGAATCAAGGCAAATTGGAAGTGGTCGAACAGGAGATGGCAAGAGTGAATGTGGACATTCTAGGAATTAGCAAACTAAAATGGACTGGAATGGATGAATTTAACTCAGAGGACCATTATATCCACTACTGTGGGCAGGAATCCCTTAGAAGAAATGGAGTAGCCATTATGGTCAACAAAAGAGTCCAAAATGCCATACTTGGATGCAGTCTCAAAAACAACAGAATGATCTGTTCGTTTCCAAGGCAAACCATTCAATATCACAGTAATCCAAGCCTATGCCCCAACCAGTAACGCTAAAGAAGCTGAAGTTGAATGGTTCTATGAAGACCTACAAGACCTTTTAGAACTAGCACCCACAAAAAGATGTCCTTTTTCATTATAGGGGACTGGAGTGCAAAAGTTGGAAGTCAAGAAACACCTGGAGTAATAGGCAAATTTGGCCTTGGAGTATGGGATGAAGCAGGGCAAAGGCTAATAGAATTTTGCCAAGAAAAGGCACTGGTCATAGCAAGCACCCTCTTCCAACAACACAAGAGAAGACTCTACACATGGACATCACCAGATGGTCAACACCGAAATCAGATTGATTATATTTTTTGCAACCAAAGATGGAGAAGCTCTACACAGTCAACAAAAACAAGACCAGGAGCTGACTGTGGCTCAGTTCATGAACTCCTTATAGCCAAATTCAGACTTAAATTGAAAAAAGTAGGAAAAATCACTAGACCATTCAGGTATGACCTAAATCAAATCACTGATGATTATAAAGTGGAAGTGAGAAATTGATTTAAGGGACTAGATCTAATAGATAGAGTGCCTGATGAACTATGGACAGAGGTTCATGAGATTGTACAGGAGACAGGGATCAAGACCATCCTCATGGAAAAGAAATGCAAAAAAGCAAAATGGCTGTCTGGGGAAGCCTTACAAATAGCTGTGAACAGAAGAGAAGTGAAAAGCAAAGGAGAAAGGGAAAGATATAAGCATCTGAATGCAGAGCTCCAAAGAATAGCAAGGAGAGATAAGAAAGCCTTCCTCAGTGATCAATGCAAAGAAATAGAAGAAAACAACAGAATGGGAAGGACTAAAGATCTCTTCTAGAAAATTAGAGATAGCAAAGGAATATTTCATGCAAAGATGGGCTTGATAAAGGACAGAAATGGTATGGACCTAACAGAAGCAGAAGATATTAAGAAGAGGTTGCAAGAATACACAGAAGAATGGTACAAAAAAGATCTTCATGACCCAGATAATCATGATGATGTGATCACTCTCCTAGTGCCAGACATCCTGGAATGTGTAGTCAAGTGGGCCTTAGAAAGCATCACTATGAATAAAGCTAGTGGAGGTGATGGAATTCCAGTTGAGCTGTTTCAAATCCTGAAAGATGATGCTGGGAAAGTGCTGCACTCAATATGCCAGCAAATTTGGAAAACTTAGCAGTGGCCACAGGACTGGTAAGGTCAGTTTTCATCCCAATCCCAAAGAAAGGCAATGCCAAAGAATGATCAAACTACGGGAAAATTGTACTCATCTCACACACTAGTAAAGTGATGCTCAAAATTCTCCAAGCCAGGCTTCAGCAATATATGAACGATGAACTTCCTGATGTTCAAGCTGGTTTTAGAAAAGGCAGAGGAACCAGAGATCAAATTGCCAACATCCACTGGATCACTGAGAAAGCAAGAGAGTTTCAGAAAAACATCTATTTCTGCTTTATTGACTATGCCAAAGCCTTTGACCGTGTGGATCACAATAAACTGGGGAAAGTTCTTCAAGAGATGGGAATCCCAGACCACCTGACCTGCCTCTTGAGAAGCCTACATGCAGGTCAGGAAGCAACAGTTAGAACTGAACATGGAACAACAGAATGGTTTCAAATAGGAAAAGGAGTACATCAAGGCTGTATATTGTCACCCTGCTTATTTACCTTATATGGAAAGTACATCATGAGAAACGCTGGGCTAGAAGAAGCACAAGCTGGAGTCAAGATTGCCGGGAGAAATATCAATAACCTCAGATATGCAGATGACACCACCGTTATGGCAGAAAGTGAAGAGGAAATAAAGAGCCTTTTGATGAAAGTGAAAGAAGAAAGTGAAAAGGTTGGCCTAAAGCTCAACATTCAGAAAACTATGATCATGGCATCTGGTCCCATCACTTCATGGGAAGTGATGGGGAAACAGTGGAAGCATGGCTGATTTTTATTTTTCTGCGATCCAAAATCACTGCAGATGGTGATTTCACCCATGAAATTAAAAGACGCTTACTCCTTGGAAGGAAAGTTATGACCAACCTAGATAGCATTTTGAAAAGCAGAGACATTACTTTGCCAACAAAGGTCGGTCTAGTCACAGCAATGGTTTTTCCAGTGGTCATGTATGGATGTGAGACTTGCACTGCGAAGAAAGCTGAGCGCTGATAAATTAATCCTTTTGAACTGTGGTTTGGAGAAGACTCTTGAGAGTCCCTTGGACTGCAAGGAGATCCAACCAGTCCATTCTAAACGAAATCAGCCCTGAATATTCACTGGAAGGACTGATGCTAAAGCTGAAACTCCAGTACTTTGGCCACCTCATGAGAAGAATTGACTCATTGGAAAAGACCCTGATGCTGGGAGGGAGTGGGGGCAGAAGGAGAAGGAGATGACAAAAGATGAGATGGCTGGATGGCATCACTGACTTGATGGACATGAGTTTGAGTGAACTCCGGGAGTTGGTGATGGACAGGGAGGCCTGGAGTGCTGAGATTCATGGAGTAGCAAAGAGTTTGATACAACTGAGTGACTGAACCGAACTGAACTCCCGATAGTAAAAAGGACAGCTTTTTTGGGGTGTTAGTTCTAAAAGGTCTTGTAAGTCTTCATGGAACCGTTCAACTTCAGCTTCTTCAGCATTCCTGGTCAGTCCATAGACTTGGATTACGGTAATATTGAATGGTTTGTCTTGGAAATGAAGAGATCATTCTCTTGTTTTTTAGATCCCATCCATGTCCTGCATTTCGGTCTCTTGTTGACTATGATGGCTACTCCATTTCTTCTGAGGGATTCTTGCCCACAGCAATAGATATAATAGTCATCTGAGTTAAATTCACTCATTCCAGTCCATTTTAGATTGCTGATTCCTAAAATGTCAATATTCACTCTTGCCATTTCCTGTTTGACAACTTCCAATTTGTCTTGTTTCATGGACCTGACATTCCAGGTTCCTATGCAATATTGCTCTATACAGCTTTGGACTTTTCTTCTATCACCAGTCACATCTACAACCGGGTGTTGTTTTTGCTTTGGCTCCATCTCTTCATTCTTTCTGGAGTTATTTCTCCACTGATCTCCAGCAGCATATTGGGCACCTACTGACCTGGGGAGTTCATCTTTCAGTGTCCTATCTTTTTCCTTTTCATGCTGTTCATGGGTTTCTCAAGGCAGGAATACTGAAGTTGGTTGCCATTCCCTTCTCCAGTGGACCACATTCTGTCAGACCTCTCCACCATGACCCATCTGTCTTGGGTGGCCCTACATGGCATGGCTCATGTTTCATTGAGTTACACAAGTCTGTGGTCCATGTTATCAGATTGGTTAGTTTTCCCTAATTGGGGTTTTCAGTATGTCTGCCCTCTGATGGAGGAGAATAAGTGTCTTATGGAAGCTTCCTGATGGGAGAGAATGACTGGGGGAAACTAGATCTTATTCTTATGGGTGGGGCCATGCTCAGTAAATCTTTTATCCAATTTTCTGTTAATGGGGGAGCTATGTTCCCTTCCTGCTATTTACCTGGGACCAAACTATGGTGGAGGTAATGAAGATATTGACTACTTCCTTTAAAAGATCCCATGCATCCACTATTAATAGACTGAGCAACAACTCATGGTCAGGGGAGAGAGCCAAAGATCTTCTCATTCCTAGGATAAAGCCAGCACTTGAATTTTAATTGTGAATTTCCTGTGTCCCCCTTCTGAAAGTGAAAGTGTTTGTTATAAATAAAAGCATTTTAATTTTGCTCTTCAGTTCAAAATTTTTGTAGGAGAAACTCCTTTCCTCTCCTTCACATGCATGCTCAATTGTTCAGTCATGTCCAATACTTTAGCAACCCCATGGACTGTAGCCCACCAGGCTTCTCTGTCCATGGGATTTCCCTGGCAAGAATACTTCAGTGGATTACCATTTTCTCCTCCAAGGAATCTTCCTGACCCAGGGATTCAACCTGTGTTTCCTGCATCTCCTGCATTGGCAGGCTGATTCTTTACCACTGTGTCACCTGGGAAGTCTTCCTTGCCTTGGTGTATGTGGTTTATGTACACTGGTGATCCCCACTCATACCCTCCAGTCTAAGCATAAGCAAAGGACTGAGGCTTGGCCAAAGAGAATGTGCCATCCTCTGACAGAGCAGGTGGTTCAAGGAGGGATATTAATACCAAACAAAGTGATTAGTGTCATCTCTGGAAAATGAGAGGGAGTGTTTGCTGAATAAAACTTCCTCATTTCACTGAAATTCCCTGCTATAAAGACAATATAGAGCTAGAAATTTGAGTGGCTTTTTAAAATTCTAAATATTAAAATTTCTGAAAATAAGGTTACGGTTTCTACCCTGTAAGAGTGTTATGAATATTGTGATGTTTATATAAACATCAAAACATAACTTTGCCTAGTATACAATAGATATACATTAAGGAGTGGGTGATGGACAGGGAGGCCTGGAGTGCTGCGGTTCATGGGGTCGCAAAGAGTTAGACACGACTGAGCAACTGAACTGAACTGAAATGTTAGATAAAGCTAAAGTATAAAGGTGCAAAGTATGTAGGAGTTTATTATCCAAAGAATTATATCTCTATAAAAATATTGCCTATATTGTAAGATTTGACTCTATTATTTCCAAGTATAGCTATATTTGGATTACTAAGTATTGAACTAATCAAAAAGTCACTACAAAAACACTCTTTGAAACAAAGGGTATGATAGATGCGATTAACTTTGCACATCTCTTGAGTGTTATTACATATGCTCCTGAGATGACTTTGGACTTGCAAGTTTTAGAAGTTGTTCAATACATTTTTTAGTGTTAAATGCATTTTACTTCAGCCAGATACTTGAATATTACTTCATCATTAATCGAATCCATGCCTTTGTAAATGTGCAATTGGTATAACAAAAAAAAAATCCCTATCTTCTTGTATAATGTCAGGGTTTTTATACACCTTTAAATGTTGTTACTAAGAATAAGATTCATCAGAAGACTGCTTATATGTTCTATGAAGAGGCCCACTGTTAAAGAAAAATTCATCTCTATGCTGCCTGTCTTACCTTGGGCTGCTATAACAATATACCATAGATTGGTTGGCTTAAAGAACAGGTATTTATTTCTAATAGTTCTGGTGGCTGGGAAGTCCAAGATCAGGGTTCCTGCATGGTTACGTTCTGATGAGAGCCCTCTTTCAACTTTGGCCGCATACTTGCTTGGGTTCTCACATGGCTAAAAGAGAGAGTCTGGTATTTTTCTCTTCTTATAATGCCACAGAGCCCATCTTGGGCTCCCCGCAATGACCTTATCTCAACCTAATTACTCCTCAGTGATCCCATTTCCAAATACCATTACATTCAATATCTAAACTTTGGGGGACATACACATTCAGTCCTTTAAAACTACCTTGACTCTATTCCCAGCAGTTTCTTGAAAAATTATTCAATTATTTGAATTATTCGATAATTATTCTAATTGCTAGTCAGTAAAAAAGATAGGTAACAGATTAGATGCTAGTAATAATTACCAAATGCAAAATGCCTGCTATTAAGCCAAACTACTGTCTCAACTACATAAGCAATATTTCTGATACTGATTTGCTCTTCTCTCTTCCCCAAGAAGGGCACGTCTTCACTTAACCCCAAGAGTGACAATTTTACATGAGAGTCATGATTTAAACTGTGATCTCATGGCATAAGGGCTGTCAGCACTGACAGCATAAGGGCTGTCAGCACAGGTGGCATAATTTTGAATATTTTCATTTGAGTTTTTTCAGGAAGAGTAGGTGAATGGTGTTGGAAGCCAGAAATTTTACCAAGTAAATATTCACAAGTATTCTATAATTTAAACAGAGTGAGTGGAATTCAAAGAATGTATATACTACCCATGAGAATTCTCTGGTTTTAACTCTTCATGCACCACCACCATGGATTTACGCATGCAGGCATGCTAAGTCACTTCAGTTGTGTCTGACTCTGCGATGCTATGGACTGTCACCCTCCAGGCTCCTCTGTCCATGGGACTTCCCAGGCAAGAATACTGAAGTGGCTTGCCATGCCCTCCTCCAGGCATGGATTCTATATAAACATTCAAATCAAGAACACTTCATATCTATATACAGATCATCTTCTATCTACTTCAGGCCCATTGTGACTAAGCATTTGGACTGTTTTGTTTGGTCTCTCTGTTTTGAAAAGTTAGAAATGAAAGCAAGAGAGATCAAGTGGACACCCTAAATACTAGGCACCAGATTCTCAAATGTCTCAAACAGAAATCCTTAACTTCAAAATGTGATAAAATAAGTTTTTATAAAATAATTGCAGATGATATTAAGGTTTTCATAATGGCTAATTTTGTGTCAGGCTGGGTCCTACAGCCCAGAAGGAGGACAGGAGGAGAGAGGAGAAGAAAGTAAAAGATAGAGATTAAAAAAAATTTTTTTTTCCATTATGGTTTACTATGGCTTCCCTGGTGGCTCAGACACTAAATAATTGGCATGAAACGCAGGAAATCCTGGTTCAACCCCTGGGTCATGAAGATCTCCTGGAGAAGGGAATGGCTCCCCACTCCAGTATTCTTGCCTGGAGAACTCAATGGACAGAGGAGCTTAACGGGCTACAGTCTACAGGGATGCAAAGAGTCAGCCCCAACTGAGCAACTAATGCTTTCATTTTTTCACTTTTGGCTTACTACAGGATATTGAATATAGTTTCTGGTGCTATACAATAGTGCCTTGCTGCTTATCCATTCTTTATCTAATAGTTTGCATCTAAATGAGTTTTTTTAATGGATGGTTCTACAGATTTTCTTTCCTTTCCTTTCAGTTTTACCTTTGAGCTTGGCATTTATAGACCTAAATAACAATATTAAGATTCCCTTGAGAATGCTCCACTTTGGATCATCAAAACCACTGGATTCATGAAAACTTAACTAGAAAGATCTGAATTTAGCCAAAGTAAGCATTTTTCAAAGTACTTTTGACTTGGAAAAAGCTCTTCAGTGGGATGTGTAATTCCATCTTGTCTGTAGGGCTTTCCTTTTTAAAATAATTTTTGAATGGCATATAATAAATACATTTAAGCAAATATATATAGATATATGTAGATAGCTTTGGATTAACACATTATCCAAAAATAGAAAATATTTTAATGCTATCTTCAGAACAGAAATAATACAAAAAATATATACTGTAATCTTTTCCATTAAAAGTAAAAGCTTTTTATTTTAATTTCATTTAAAGGTCATAATTTATTGAAAAGTAAATTTAACAACCCAAGGATACATCATATTTGGTTTTGTGAGTAAATAAATATCTATAAAATATTTTTAATGCATGTTATGAGAAAAAAGTGCCATTGTGACCAGATGTGTAGAGTTCTTGCCCTTTATAAAAATAAATGAGCTAATTTTTAATTTTTACATTTGTGCATAACTAAATAGATAAGAAATGAGATTTACAATGTTATTTGAAAAGTCTGTGAATAACATACTCTATGCAGTGTAATTATTTCCCATAATGCTAAGCCATCTTTAATGCTCATTAGCTTATGCTTTTCAAATTGATTTTTAAAGTACTAAACATACACAAGAATTTTGGTCTGATGAAGGGAAAATTGAACAAAATTTGCCGAATTATATTATTATGCTCCTAGTTTCCTTATTGCATTTCAACATCTCTGTGCCTTGTGCTTCCTGCCTTTAACGAATAGTTAATTATGGATATAAATTAAACAATATTTGACTGAGAATTTTTTAAAAAAGCAATGTGCTGTTTAAAACTAATGTACTAGACAAGATAATCTACTGAATCAGAAATTAAGAGGCTGAGTCATGAGCCAGCTCATCTGACCTCCTCCAAACATCGAAAACGCTCACTTGAGGACACATGAATTGTCTGAGACTATTTCTTTTTAAAGGGAGCATTTCTTAAATAATGACTCTATTTTTTATTCAAGGAATAGAAATTTCAGTAGAGATCAATAGTGTCTTGAATTTTAGGAACCGTTATACCTGTGAACCAATGACTAGGAAAATCTATTCTAATCCAAACCCATTAGTTTCTCCAGGAAAAAACTGAAGCCCTAAGAATTTATGTCCTTGTCAAATGTTTAAATGCAGTTAGATAACTACCTGAAAACAACTCAGAGATGTTTGTTTTATATACTTACTATTGGCATTAATATTTTTAAATCATTTAACATGATTGATATTAATATTGAATTTAATGTCATATTATCTCTAGTATTGTTATTAGGAAGGAAAACGAAGAATATTCAGTTCCTCTCAGTAGGATCATTAGACTATCAAAGTTATAACAAAATTTGAAATTAAAAGGAAAATTACTGGCACTTTCCATTTATGAAGATTAGAATATTGATTTTCTGCTGTGGAACAGTTCTAGATTTTACACATAGCCTTTGAATCTTAATTATTTGACTAACTTGTGCCATTCCATGTTAAAAAATTTTCAGAATTTCCAGCACTGATTTTTTAATAATAGTAAATTGGACTTTAGAACTGATCTTAAAATATAAAAAAGTGAAATAAGAATAGAGATAAATACTAGTAAAGTATCTAACTACTTAATTCTTTGCACATAGAACATCCTAGTTTTGGAGAGAGTTCATATTTTCCATTCTTCTTTTGTTTTGTTTAGTACTATGTGTATCAGTGGCATCTGGTCCCATCACTTCATGGGAAATAGATGGGGAAACAGTGGAAACAGTGTCAGACTTTATTTTGGGGGGCTCCAAAATCACTGCAGATGGTGACTGCAGCCATGAAATTAAAAGACGCTTACTCCTTGGAAGAAAAGCTATGACCAACCTAGACAGCATATTGAAAAGCAGAGACATTACTTTGCCAACAAAGGTCCATCTAGTCAAGGCTATGGTTTTCCCAGTGGTCACGTATGGATGTGAGAGTTGGACTGTGAAGAATTGATGAGCGCCGAAGAACTGATGCTTTTGAACTGTGATGTTGGAGATGACTCTTGAGAGTCCCTTGGACTGCAAGGAGATCCAACAAGTCCATTCTGAAGGAGATCAGCCCTGGGTGTTCTTTGGAAGGAATGATGCTAAAGCTGAAACTCCAGTACTTTGGCCCCCTCATGCGAAGAGTTGACTCATTGGAAAAGACTCTGATGCTGGAGGGATTGGGGGCAGGAGGAGAAGGGGATAACAGAGGATGAGATGGCTGGATGACATCACTGACTTGATGGACATGGGTCTGAGTGAACTCCGGGAATTGGTGATGGATTGGGAGGCCTGGCGTGCTGCGATTCATGGGGTCACAAAGAGTTGGACACGACTGAGTGACTGAACTGAACTGATGTGTATCAAAGTCCAAAACAAAATCGGAGATCACAAAGGATTTAAAACAGAGGGCATTCAATATGCAGAATGGGTTACACAGTTGATGGAAGAGCTAGGAAGCCAAACAGGATGGTAGATAACACAGAGATCAGATAACACAGAAGGCTACTGCCCTCCCTGAAATGGAGGATAAAGGACTGTGAAATTCAGGAAACATGGCAGGACTGACTGGCCTGTGTGGAGCTGTGCAAAGCACATAGCTACTCTTCAAGATGCTGCCCAAGGCAGTGAGGGGACGGCAGAGATAACTGGGCTCCTGTGGTTCCTTCTGCCCTCTAATTTCCCACTGGAAGTTCACCTTGAGCCAGCTCAGACAGAAGCACAGGGATTCCCTCTGTCCATCCCCCTCAAACCCTTCCCCTGCCCCACCTGCTGCCTCACTTTGGGAAATGTTGCCAGCGATACAGTGAAGAAATGAAGGCTCATGGAATTCTGATTTATTTTCCTTTTTTTTTTAATGGACAATTGAGACAATGTTAGTGATCTCTTCTTCTAAGATGCCAGTGTACTTTCCACAAAACTTTTTGACGCACATTTTGTCATAATTACTTACTTGAACAAGTGCCTCGTCCAATAGGTTGTGACCTTCTTGAGTAAAGAAGCCAGCTTATCATTTCCATTGCCAGCAGTATCGTCTCATATATACCAGGCACCATGTATACCCAGAGGCATGGAACATTAATCTGCCAGCTCCCATAGTTAATTGATGCCCAAATGACAAAAGCTAGAAATAGAAGAATAAATGTCTGAGGTAGCAATGCCTGTGCCTCATAGCTACATGCCTTCATGCATCGAATATCTCCTTGCAGAGTTTTTGCTAATGTCACCACTGCCTTCATATGTAAGGAAACCCTGAATAAATGTAAATCTCTCCATCTGAAAATTGACACTAAAGAGAACAATCTCTGTGGCTGTGATCACGCTGTGTAGGGTAGCTACTTCACACACACACACATACAAACAAATAAAAACTTTTTCCTATATTGTTCATTTTAGATTTAATTTTATTTTATTGTCTAAGCCAACAGTTTGACTGCCTGCTCAATTAACATGGCTTAAGAAAGAAAGGGCAAATATTGGCCCACATTTCTATATGATTTATTAGAATCATGGCCTTCACTAGGCAGGCATCATGAGATTATAAACCAGGGTGTATTGAGGTTTCTTCCTTGCCTCAGTCTCAGGAAATATTTGAAAAGTACTAGGAACAAAGGGAGCTTCTCAGCTTCTCTGTCCTGGCTGGCCTGCCTGGGTTTGACAGGTGGAATGGTGAGGTTATTATTGAAGCATGTATTCTGTTGATTCTGGCTCCTGATTTGGAAGAGCTACAAACACTTTCAAGGCATATATCCTGCAAAAAGTGTCCCAAGTAAGCTCTGTAAATGTACACTGGTCCATATAGTTTTTCTCCCATGTATTTGTTTACTCCACAAATGTGTTTTTTTAGTGCCTGCCCATGCCCCATATTATGAGCTGAGAATACAAATATGAAAAAATGCTTTTGCATCTGGTCTTCAAGAAGCAGAGGGAGTTCAGAGTTTTGTGGAAAGGGAGCCACGAAAACAAGTGTTTAAATTGTTTAAATAGACCCTATATAAGCTATTCTAATGTTTGATGCATGGAAAAGATGGACTAGAGGGTGGGGGAAGACTTCACACAGGAGAATGTGTTTGAGTCAAAGGGATGAGAAACATAAAGAAAAGGCCAGGTGAAGATTTACCAAGACATGTAGGCATGGGAGAGCATGAGAATTTTCTAGGAATTCCATTTACTGCTTTTACTAGATAAGAAGTAGGAGAGGATGTTGAGGGGATGAGACTGAAGGGGGTGAACTGAAATAAGGATGAAGTCCTTTATGTGCCAGCTAAGGAGTTAAGAGTTTTATCCTGTAAGTGATGATAAGCCATTGAAAATTTTTGAGCATGGTAAAAATATTTCTAAGATTTTTCTGTTGTAGTGAATGAACTATTTGGAAGTGGAGATGAGGTTTAAAAACAGGAAGTCTAATTAGAAGTAAATTTTAATAATCAATGAGGAGGCTTTCACTTGAAACTCATTAAACAGATATTATCTTAAGAGCAAGCCAGCATGCGATGAGTCACTAGGCATATACTGTGGAACGAAGTGGTCATGGGCCCTGCTTTTGTAGAATCACAGCTCAACAATGATGAAGTATAAGGCTGCAGTCCATGGGGTCGCTAAGAGTCGGACACAACTGAGTGACTTCACTTTCACTTTTCACTGTCATGCATTGGAGAAGGAAATGGCAACCCACTCCAGTATTCTTGCCTGAAGAATCCCAGGGACTGGGGAGCCTGGGGGCTGCCGTCTATGGGGTCACACAGAGTTGGACATGACTGAAGCGACTTAGCAGCAGCAGCAAAGCTGCAAGTGCAATAATGGAGCTGGAGAGAAAGGAGTAAACACAAGAGAGGATTGAAGATGGATGAAACTGGACTTTGACACAGCAGTGTGGAAAGATAGAGATATCTGAGATGTTGAGTTGAACTCTGTCCCCATCACATCAAATGTGGGTTGAATTGCCTACCATCAAATTAGTATGTTGAAATCCTAACCTGTAGTACCTCAGAATGTGATCTTATTTACAAATAGGGTCATGGGTGAAGGAAAGTTACATGGCTCAAATAGTGTGGAGTTAAAACTCTCCTCTGGGTCCTCCTCACCATTCTATGCAAAACAAAGAACTCTCTCACCTGAAGAAAAAAAAAAAAAAAAGATATTAAGGTTGATTACGCCCAGCTCCCAGCCAGTCCAGCCTCTGGCCAATCTCCAGAATTCCTTGCCCCAGCCGTTTAAGAGATAACTACTCCGAACAACCCTGGAGAAGAAGAGGCCCCCTTAAGACAGTAGTTTTCCATATATATGCCTATATATACTTACTTGGGTTAGTGCAGCAGTTCACTAATCTCACTGCTGCTCCTTCTCACCTCATTAAAGGTGATCTGTTCCTGTAAAGTGCTAGTCTTGTTCTTTTTCTGAACCTCACCTTCTCTAATTCCCTTATCCTACAATGAGAGGTAATTAGTTAGAATGAGGTCATACTGGAGTGGGATGAGTATCTAATCTGATATGATTGGTGTCCAGGTCATTAAGATGTTTTTTTGTATAGTTCTTCTATGTATTCTTGCCACGTCTTCTTAATATCTTCTGCTTTAAGGTCCATACCGTTTCTTTCCTTTATTGTGCCCATATTTGCATGAAATATTCTCTTGGTATCTCTAATTTTCTTGAAGAGATCTCTCATCTTTCCCATTCTATTGTTTTCCTTTATTTCTTTACATTGATCACTTAGGAAGGCTTTCTTATCTCTCTTTGCTATTCTTTGGAACTCTGCATTAAGATGGGTATATCTTTCCTTTTCTCCTTTGCCTTTAGCTTCTCTTCTTTGCAAAATTCACACTTAAATTGAAAAAAGTAGAGAAAACCACTAGGCCACTCAGGTATGGCCTAAATCAAATCCCTTACGATTGTACAGTGGAAGTAAAAAATAGATTCAAGGGATTAGATTTGATAGACAGAATGCCTGAGGAACTATGGATGGAGGTTCATGACATTGTACAGGAGGCAGTGATGAAGACCATCCCCAAGAAAAAGAAATGCAAAAAAACCAAATGGTTGTCTAAGGAGGTCTTAGAAATAGCTGAGGAAAGAAGAGACACTAAAGGCAAAGAATAAAGCAAAGATATACCCATCTGAATCCAGAGTTCCAAAGAAGAGCAAGGCGAAATAAGAAAGCCTTTCTAAGTAATCAATGCAAAGAAACAGAGGAAAAAAATAGAATGGGAAAGACTAAACAACCCAGTTTGTGGTATTCTGTTCCAGAGTCCTCAGGAATCTAATACAGATGCTTCTTAGGTTCCCAGCTTGACCAGTTTTATTTTATAGTGAGAAACATGATATGAACTTGATTTTTTTCCCCATTATGTGTCAGCACAAAGGACGCTTCTTTCTTATCCACATCCCTCATAAGTTCTAAGAAGGCTGCTTTTATTATCGAATTTGTACTATTCTTATGAATTGTATTTGAAGTTGGAAATGGATAGAACCATGGTTTCTCATGCCAATGTTGATTCCTTTTTCAGTTACTAAGGCAATGGCACCCCACTCCAGTACTTTTGCCTGGAAAACCCCATGGGCAGAGGAGCCTGGTAGGCTGTAGTCCATGGGGTCGCTATGAGTTGGACACAGCTGAGCGACTTCATTTTCACTTTTCACTTTCATGCATTGGAGAAGGAAATGGCAACCCACTCTAGTACTCTTGCCTGGAAAACCCCATGGGCAGAGGAGCCTGGTAGGCTGCAGTCCATGGGGTCGCTATGAGTTGGACACGACTGAGCAACTTCACTTTCACTTTTCCCTTTCCTGAATTGGAGAAGGAAATGGCAGTCCACTCCAGTGTTCTTGCCTGAAGAATCCCAGGGACGGAGGAGCCTGGTGGGCTGCCGTCTATGGGGTCGCACAGAGTTGGACATGACTGAAGTGACTTAGCAGCAGCAGCAGCAGCAGCAGCAGCAGCACTGAATCACTTGCAAAGCTAGGCTAAAAATGTGAAAAAGTTAAAAACAAAATTCAAAAAAACAAAACAAAACAAAAAATTCATTTAGATTGTCGTTTCGGCTAGGACTTGTAGTTAGGGAATTAATAGAAATATAGTATATTCCCTGCTAATACAGTTATATGAACAAGGCTACGTGTATAACCTGTTTAGCAACTTGATGATTTATTGTTTTATGATACTTTAAACTCCATCTTTAAAAAAAACCACCGCCAGAGTCTGTTAGCACTTTTGCTTGATCTTTGTGGAATACTATGAAAATAATAATAAACCTCTAGGTAGAACAAACAATCTGTTTGCGACAATTGCCCAAGTGCCTTCTTGGCAAGTCTAGTCCTTTCTGCTCTCTTTAAAGTTGCGAAGTGCAAATTGCTTTGCAGCAGTAATACATTCTGGCCAAAATAGGAAGTATGTACAAGTTTCACTTTAAAGTTGAGACTGGTGATTCAATCATCTGAACTTCATCAGTGGCTTTGTGAAATTGGCTCTTTTCTAAGGAAGCATTTTTTCCCTACAAATCAGATTTTAAACTATTATTGTCTTGTATTACTGCTCAGTAAAAAATAGAACTGGGGAGAAAATATGGTGGTATATAACTTATGGTCACATTTTAAAGGATACATTTGCTTAGAATGTAATAT
Source organism: Ovis aries (assembly GCF_016772045.2). Classification (NCBI taxonomy): domain Eukaryota; kingdom Metazoa; phylum Chordata; class Mammalia; order Artiodactyla; family Bovidae; genus Ovis; species Ovis aries. Next base: position 22,942,491 of record NC_056057.1, on the reverse strand, counting down.
GACTTAATCACTATTACCATTTCCATTCAAAATATTACCTGTCTCCAGAGCTGGCCTCCATTTAGTATATAAACACGCAGCACTTCCTGCTAAAGTGACGGGTGGATAGAAATTGGTCGTATGTGAGAATATAATGTGGACATTAGCCACCCTCCAAGCTCCAATTTTACCTTGTTTATTTTTCCTTTTCACTGCCATTATTCCTAGGTGTCATTTCTATTAAGTAGCCATATGATCTGACTCCTAAAGTTGATATCTATTTGTTTTCCAAAATTCATTTTCTTATAATCAAATGTGCAATAAGCACAGATTAAGAGCTTTGGAAAAATTATAACATATTGCCTCATCTCTAAAAAAAAAATAACTAGAAATGATGGGTTTTGTTTTCTTTTTACTGGTATTTGAGAATCTGCCCAATAATTTTGTCTGATCATTATAATACTCCACAGTGTGTCATTTTTAGTCAGTCATATCCAACTTTTTGTGACCCCATGGACTGTATGTAACCCACCAGGGTCCTCTGTCCATGGAATTCTCCAGGCAAGAATACTGGAGTGGATAGCCATTCCCTTCTCCAGAGGATCTTCCCAACCCGGGATGGAACTGGTATCGCTTGATTTTCAGGAAGATTCTCCACTGTTGAAGCACCAGGGAAGCCCTTTTCTCTTATTTAGTCTTTGATCCACTCCAATATCACTTCTAATTATCCCTAATTGCTAAGTGAGGCCTTTCCTATTATTCAGTTTTTTACTTTATCTGCTGTATTTGCCACTGTTGGTCCTTGGGCTTCTGTGATAAGGCACTATCCTGGGTCTTCTATATCGACACTGCTTCTTCATTGTCTTCCTATTCATCTCCTCCTCCACATCAGTTTCTCATGCTCATTGGAGTGTCTCATAGTTTCATATAACAAACAGTAGTGTATTGTTCAAACCTCTTCCTTGACTTACACATCTCACAGTCTACTCGGTATGATGAAATGATCCATAGGAAACTCACCTGTAATATGTCAAAAAGCAAATTTGTCTCCTCCATACCAAGTTTCTCTTCTTATCCCATACTTTCTAGCGCTATGAATGGAATCATGGCCAGGGAACTTGCATAGTAATTTGTAATTAATTAACTCTTCCCCCTTATCCACTATCCATATATAATTAATTTTAGATTATTGTGTTTTTCTTTTTTTTTTTTTTTGATGGCTTTTGGGATATGAGTTCTCAGACAAGGTACTGGACTGGGGCCCTTAGCAGTGAAAGTGCAGTCCTGACCCCTGGATTGCCAGGGAATTTCCTGGTTACTGCTGATTTTCAAATCCCAACTCATCCCCATGGTCATTACTTTAGCTCAAGTCCTTATTATCTCTCTTCTGACTGCTTTCTCTTGATTAGTTTCTTAATTGGTCTCCTTTATCCATCCTCGTACCAGCCAAATCTATCTTCAATCCATTTGCCAGAATGACCCTTCAGAAAATCAGATTTAAACATTTAAGACTCTTTGATAAAAGCCTTTCAATTTCTTACGATTTAGGAGATACATTCCAAGCATCGTAATTCAGGGCAAAAGCTCTCTCATCTGGTCCTTGTCTAATTTCCAGTGTACCTCTGGTTACCCAATGTCTTACACTTCTTGCATCAGCAAAACCAAACTACTTGTGTTTTTGTCTGACACCATTCAGTTCCTCTGCCCTGTGTCTTTGCTCTCACTTTTAAGAAGTCTCTCTCCTTTTTCATCCTTGACCTAGCTAATTCCTAAGAAACCACTTAGGTGTCATTTTCTTCATAATGCTTTCACTGCAAACTATCTCCTGTTCCCTATAGGGTAGAGGAGTTATTCAGTAAATATTTGTTGAATGAATTACTCTCCTTCATTTTGTTGATCTAAGTGGACGATCATCTGAAAACATATCAACATTATATTAGAACTACCAACACTAATTTTCAGGTCAATGTAAAATTAATATTCTTGCATTGATTTATCCCATGTGGGGCTGTGAAAGTGGGACTGAGCTCTTCTCTCTTCTTGGAATAATTGTTTTCCCAAATTTTGTGTAAGTAGTTCCTTTTTATAGCATCAGAAGTTGGTTTCATATGCTACTATTTGAGTAAATAGAAAATATTTGCATAAAATTCCTATAAAACTACAAATTACATATAAGAAAGTGAAAACGTTAGTCTTTCAGTCTTGTCCAACTCTTTGCAACTCAATGGCCTGTAGGCTGCTAGGATCCTCTGTGCATGGGATTTCCCAGGCAAGAATACAGGAGTGAGTACCCATTCCCTTCTCCAGGGAATCTTCCTGACCCAGGGACTGAACCCAGGTCTCCTACATTACAGGCAGATTCTTTACCATCAGAATAGACCACTACAAATGTAAACAGGTAGGCAAATATGTCCAAGTAAAAGCTAGTCACTCAGTCCAACTACTTGCGACTCCATCTCCCACCAGGCTCTTCTGTCCATGGAATTCTCCAGGCAAGAATACTTTGGTGGGTAGCTTCCCTTCTCTAGCAGAATCTTCCTGACCCAGGGATCGAGCCCAGGTGTCCTGCATTGTAGGCAGATTCTGAGTTATTACATTTGTTTAAATTTGCAGAATCAAAGATTAAATTCTTGCTGCAAGCTATAATTTACATTGTTTTTACTTAGTTCCACAAGGCAAGTTAAAAGCATTTTTAGTATGCTCAATCTTGAGATGAAATTATAACCTGTAAACTGAGACAGTGACAGAAGTCACAAAGACACTGATAACTCTGGATTTATCCTCAATTACATTCATAGGTTCAGCAGTTTATTTTCTTACCATAGAAGAAAATGTTGATGGGCATTTGTGTTGTGATTTGCCTCACCACAAAGTTTATTCTTTGGATTATACTCTTGAAAGTCTTGGGTCATACAGACTAAAACGTTTATAGGCTATTATTCTTCCAAGAAGAAAAACAAAAAATTTATAGTTACTATGCCCACTTCAGCAAGAACCATGATCCTGACAAAATTCTCTCAGATTTGTTTTAATTAGGTAAGTGAGTTAAAAGATCCAAATTATCACCTTTCAAAGTATATATGTTTTTAAATTTGCCTTTCCCTGTACTTACTGTGAAATATTTGGAACACAAAAGAATACATGTAATGTATGTATGTGAATCATGGTGCATTATTAAAGCCACCATCCATGGCAAGGTGATTCTAACCGGCAACCAAATCCCTTTAGTACCAGTCCTAATTCCATGGACTCGTACAGTAACACACTTAGGTTTTTTTTTTTTTGTATGTGTCTGCTGTAAAGGTTCAAAGAGAGCAACAAAAAGGTTTTCCATTTCCCCAGTGAGTTATGATGTTCTTATTCCTTAACATGAGTGAAAGCGAATGCCGAACTGGCAGAGGAATATACATGTACTACTAATAAGTCCACTAATTTTTTTCACTTTTTCCATGTCCTACTGTGTAAACTTTTTTTTTTTTTCTGTAGAATGAAATTATCCTCAATATTTCCAACTAGTTGCCATCTGTCTATCATGGTCTCATTCTTTAGGGAGAAAAGTATCTTTGGGTTTAGGTAGAGGAAGACTGGTTGCACGAAAGGAGGAATTCTCCTTGTCAATGTAATATTGGAGAAAGACGGGAAAAAGTGGTATCCTTGTGTCTTCTGGTTGTCCCCCTGGCTGATATGGCTTAAAACATAAAGCAGGTGAAGCGCTGACTTGCTTCAGAATGATGCATGAAGTGGCAGATGGTGAGATTGTATTGGAACCAGATTTTTCATGCCCAATCTCATGCCCTTGTGCATTTCAGCTGCTATTTTTCATTTGTTATAAAAATGCCATTATCTTGACCAGTAATGCAGTTGCTCAGAGATTTTGAAATCCTTAAAGTCTTATTTTTTCAGAGAGCCTGTGCTGGAACACCACCGGCTGTGCGTCGTGTGCATTGTATTAGGCTAATGTAGGGTGGAAATAGCAAATTGACTTTGATAACGGATTTTCAAGTGTGCTCTTTGTGGATGAAATGCTGTTTCACTTATTATGATTTTTTCAGGCAGTAATTTATTTGTAAATGTCTTGACTGCACTTTAATGCCACTCTGTCTCTGGGGGGTGAGTCTATGTTACAAACAGTCACAGAGATAACGAAGTTAGGAATACATCCTCAATGTGATATTTGTCTAGGGCCTGAAACTTTTTGTGTCCTAACAGCCTGGCAGGAACAAATGATTCAACAAGATTTAGCAGCCTAAGGGTAGGAAGGCTACAGATTAGCATACAGTTGCTCAAAGGCATTATACATAAAAGTCCTTTTCATAAGGAAGTTAGAAGCTGGCAGTCAGGCATGAAGAGGCCATCTTAATATATTTTCTCCTAATGCTTATTTGAAATACTGGTGGTGGTGGGTGGTACTGGGTGGTGGAGCCAGAGAAACAACATTGCTTCTGAGTGACCAGGGATTTATATCGAAGAGAACTGTTTTTTTCCTAAAAGAGAAAGAAAGTAAAATATATGACTCTTATGTATACTCAGTCATGCCTGACTCTTTGTGACCCCATACACTGTAGCCCACGAGGCTCCTCTGTCCTTGGAATGATCCAGGAAAGAATACTAGAGTGGGTTGCCACTTCCTTTTTCAGGGGATCTTTCCAACCCAGGGATCAAACCTGTGTCTCTTGCGTGTCCTGCATTGGCAGGCGGGTTCTTTACCAGCTGAGACACTGAGGAAGCCCATGCTGAGGTTGGTCTCTCAGTCGTGTCTGGCTCTTTGTGACCCCATGGACTGTAGCTTGCCAAGCTCCTCTGTCCACAAGTATTCTCCATGGACAAGAACACTGGAGTGGGTTGCCATGCCTTCCTTCAGTGGATCTTCCCAACCCAGGGGTCGAACCCAGATCTCCTGCATTGCAAGCAGATTCTTTACCATCTGAGCCATCAGGGAAGCCCAAGAACAGTGGCGTGGGTAGCCTATCTCTACTCCAGGGGAGCTGCTCAACCCGGGAATCGAGGGTCTCCTGCATTGCAGGCGCATTCTTTACCAGCTGAACCACCCTGGAAGCCCACAGGCTACTCTTAATACAAGGTTTTCATGGACTTCTTGGATGGGGTGAATGTTCGTGTTCGTGTGTAGATTATTAGAAGCAAATAGGTTCTAGGCCAGACCTGGTGAGTCTTCTCTGTACAGGGTCAGAACACTAAACATTTCAAGCTTTGTGGGCTGCATGTTCTCTGCCATGACTGTTAATACTACCTTCTGCTAATGTGTGCAACAGCCATAGACAGGAAACAAGCGGATCAGTGCCGCGGTATTCCAATAAAACTTTATTTAAAAACACAGGCAGGGGCCAAATTTGCTGCACAAGCCATCGTCTGTTAACTTCATTTCTAGGTTCAGTGGTGGAGGACTCTGCAGATGCTCACACCACTGTATGCTGTCCTCTTAAAATAGCTGTGAGAACACCTTAGCTCACCCAATCCAAGTTATGCTGTCCTACGCCTCTTATCCATAGTTTCAAAAAAGTTACAAATTTCTACTTGTCACTGTCATCCTCCACAGTTGTGCCTTAAAGGTGATCTGAATTTCAGACATATCTTGAAGGACATGATATTAGAATAATCTTTCAGTGTTAACCATGATCAGATAACTACACTGCTTTGGAGACAGAGTTATTACTGTTTTGGGGCTAAACGTTTGGGATGGAGTTTGATAGTGTTTTCAAATATATTTTGCTTAGTGGCTCAGATGGTAAAGAATCTGCCTGCAATGCAGGAGACCCAGATTCAATCCCTGGGTTGGGAAGATTCCCCTGGAGAAGGGGATGGCAACCCACTCGAGTATTCTTGCCTGGAGAATTCCATGGACAGGGGAGCCTGATGAACTACAATCCATGGGGTTCCCAAAGAATCCAACATGACTGAATTGACTAACATGTTCACTTTGATAGTATTTTTGAATATTAGACTTCAAGAACTGAAGGTTTTATTTTGCAAGAAGTTTGACTGATTTTACACACTCTCTTTGTCTCTCTCTGTCTTTTCCAGTTTTTACTCTAAGTTTCTAGCTGTCCCCCCACCTCCCTTCACCCCTCCACTGCATCATACTGGGCTCCTGGTTGCTGAGGTGCTGCGTCACCTTCTGTAATGTCGCTTGATCTTTGATTTCCCGCGAAGCACAATGAATCTTACATTAGACTATTCTGAGTCAGGTGGTGCACCATCTGTTCCCAGGCCTGGAAAACAGGAGTAACAGAGAGCAACAGCTACCCTAGCTTTCAGCAGAATATTCGTATTCCCACAGTGAGAAAGAGGCAGACGATTCTGATTTTAGACAGGGTGAACTTTTATTTTCCTCACAATCCCCTAATAGATTTGATATGAAACCTTTCTTAAAATCATTTGACACATTAGTACACTCATGGAATGGAATAGATTTGGACCTGTTTGCCTTTGCTGTTCTAAGGTAATGTTAGATTTAAGTGGTTGGGAATGGTTGTGTAATTGTACATAATAGCTTCGTTGCGTGATCCTACCCAGAATACATGAGCGCAGCTGGCAAACCTGGATATTGAAGCTGATAGCAGGTAGCATCTAACAAATTGAAAGAATAGAGGCCAACCAGAGATCTCCTGGCTGGCAACTTGTGATAGCATTTAAAAGCCTGATCTAACCTTCTGTTGAGAAAATGAGAAACCCATTTACCACACAGCTTTAAATCTCTGAGCTAAATAATTAACTATAGATAGAACTCTTTTAACTATACATTGCTCTGGTAGTAATGTATTCAGATTAAAAGTCAATCACTTTTATAGTACACCCATCAGTTTAAAGGCATGGCATACACTGAAGTTGCTAAGACATATGTCTGTAATGCATTAAAAGTCCATGCTCGTTAAGGTCACAGATGCTGTCAAAATACTCTAATGACTTCCCTAAACATCACATGGATTATAAAAGGGGGAAGGAAAAACAGGACATTTTAAGATACTATTTAAAAGAGTTCATTGATCTTTCTGCTCTTTTTTATATTTTTTCCCAGGTATTTTTGAGAACTAGCATTTACTAGAAATCTAAAACACTGCCCCCCTCCAAAAAAATCCTACTAAATGAGAGACTGAAAGCTACCCAGATAAATTTTAGGAACTGCTGGCTCTCTCCTTCAAATCTTGGGGAACCACTTGTGGAGTAGAAAGTTCTGTTGTATTCAGTTGTTGGAGGTTTGCTCTTTCAGTATTGACCAGGGCATATCTGATATCACAGTTTAATACAAAACTCAACAGCTTTTGAAAGGGTACTGGACACTAGGACCTTATACTATGATAGGAGATAATGATCCAGTGGATTTTGTTTCAGGTATAGATAAATAGGTGTCTGGTTATTAGGAACACTTTTGCAGGTCTTCTAGGCTTCAGGAAGATATATATTGAGCCAAATGCTGGACTGAGGCAGTAAGGGAAGGAGGTGTGATTCCATATTATGCAAAAAGTGTGGTTTAGTCACTACATCTTGTGGACTCCTACAAGTCCATGGACTGCAGCCTGCCAGACTCCTCTGTCTATGGGATTTCCCAGGCAAGAATACTGGAGTGGGTTGCCATTCCCTTCTCCAGGGGATCTTCCTCCCCAGAGATCAAACCCACATCTCCTGCATTGCAGGTGGATTCTTTATCACTGAGCCTCCAAGGAAACCCTAGGGGAAAAGGACAGGTAATGGTTAATTCCGTCCTGCTAAAACTTGAAAAACATATTTAATAGCACGGATTAGAGCCTTACCATATTTTTCTAGTAGAACTAAGAGAGTGGCAGTGTCAGTGCAGCCAGAGAAGTTTCTGATAATGAGATCAGCCTGCTTCTGGAACCCCAAATATCATCTTGACACATTTATAATCACCTTCAAGAAACTCAGAACAACAGCTCACTGTTGCTATAAACAGCATGTTGTTTATTTTCAGAGGTAGAAATTTAGTATGGAAGTTTTAAAAATCCATTCTACTTGCAATGAGGGTATTTTTAGACTTGCAAAATTCATGCTGCAATTTTACGTGATTAATTTTTAATCTGAGCCTTTTCATTTCCACTTATTCACTAATATGTGATCTTTCCAAGGAACTTCTGAACTGAAGGCCTTTGACTTCTCTCTATGCAGCCTTTATGTCAAAATCTATGTGGTTCTTGGACCAGGGAATTTTTCACAACATTAAAATAAAAATAGGCATTCTAACCTTTGATCTACACCCTGGTCTACACAGCTGTGTTTTTCATGGATCTAACATCCACACTGCCAGTTGGGGAAGTCTGTCAGGCAGTTCCAAATCATTCCAGAGAATACAGTGCTGATTTCTCTTTCTGATTTCACTCCTGTTTCCATTTACTTTACAGTAATGAAATTCAAGGACTCTAAAATCTACCGAAAACTCACAAAATTGTGTATATAGATTCAAAAATGAAGAACTGAAGAAATTATATAAGCAGATCAAACAGGAAGATCACTGTAACCTCAGAATTTATTCCCTGGCTCATTTTAAGATTATTTTTGCTTTGCTTTTTGTATGGTCCCACTGGTTTTCCAAATTTATCTTAATCTGCTTTACTGTTGCAATGAAGAATTCACTGTACAGTCTTTATAAATAATGTGATGAATATATTGTCTAATAGTTACCAAACTTTTAATACTCCACACTACTTTGAAGTCCATCTAATCAGTGATGGATTGGCTTTGAGTACCATTGAATTATATTGTTGTAGCATCTCTACATTGCTAATGTATAAACAGAATTTTTTCTCTTGGTAAAATTTTTTTAACTTCCTTCATACATTCTTCCAGGGGCTTATTGCTATTTAATATATTTAACTTGGGTCAGTTTGCAATTAGAACAATTGGAGTAACTCTACATAGTAGGCAGGACAAATCTCTATGCTACTCAGTGCATTGCTTCAGCTTGTCCATGCCTCATCTCTCCATGCTTGTAAACCCATTGCTTTTTCACTAGCTCTTGGTCCAATTTGAATTCTATGATCCATTGTTTCGGTAACTCTCTCAACAATGACCTAGCCTCTCTTACCCCTTTGCCTTTTCATTATATTCAGGCAAATAATCAAATCTGGTTAAACTTTACTGACCTCTTTATCTGTGGTAGTCGCTGGGTAATACAGCATAGCTAAAGAAAATAATACAAGCTAGCGAATTGGTATCGGAGAAGGCAATGGGAACCCACTCCAGTACTCTGGCCTGGAAAATCTCATGGATGGAGGAGCCTGGTAGGCTGCCGTCCACGACTGAATGACTTCACTTTCACGTTTCACTTTCATGCATTGGAGAAGGAAATGGCAACCCACTCCAGTGTTCTTGCCTGGAGAATCACAGGGATGGGGGAGTCTGGTGGGCTGCCGTCTATGGGGTCACACAGAGTCAGACATGACTGAAGTGACTTAGCAGCAGCATAGAACTGGTATGGTATTGTTTTACCTCCCTGCATTCTTGGTGGTACCCATTCATAAACATGTCCTGTCAGTTTAACATGGTAATTAACTCTTTAATCCAATTATGCATATTCATATGCACTGTCATTATAGTTCAAACCATCATGACTTTCTCCTAGACTCCTACAGTTACCACCTGACTGATATCCCAGGATCTCTACGCTTGACTGTCTCTAATATTTTTTTTTCCAAAAATCTTTCAAAAACACATATCTGGTCAAGTGCCCCACCTTGGAAGTTGTTCATTGGTATTAGAATAAAAACCAACATTTTTAACACATTCTATATCATTCTTCATAGTGTATTTCCTGTCTGCCTCTCTGCACTGTACTATATCATCTTCTTGTGATACCTGGTTACTACTGACCTCTTCCACTGCGTATTGTAGGTCCTTTTATTTTCTAAGGTAAGCATTATTCAAGCTTTTGATCTCAACTCAGGTATCTTTACAAAAGAAATGTGCCCCTCCAACCATCCCTACTCTATCCTCACCCAATGACTGGTCAGAATTGAAAAAAGTATGCCTCCTTGCCTCAATGTGAGACCAAACTGGTGGTGCAGTTCATGCTCCAGAGATCCCTGTGGGGTCAAGCTCAAACTAGGCTCCAGCCAAGTACCCATTCTTGCTTAAATTTCTTCCCTGTTGATCCTGCTTCTCTTCTTCAGTCTTCCCGAGAACATTCTGCGAATGTCACTTAAACAAGAATCCTGATCTCAGGCTCTATTTCTAGGAAACCAACATAAGACAGAGCTCTGTATTTTTCCTCTAGTGTACTAGAATAGTGTACACTATTCAAGTCTTCATTTGTATACTTGTGTCTTGATTATTATTGCTTGTTTTGCCACTAGATCATAAGCTCTTTAGGGCAGGGATCACGTATGTTTTGCCCTTCATTGTATACACAGCATACCCACAGAGTACCAGAAACAGTCGACAGACATTCAATAAATAATTGTTGAATGAATGTTAAGTGAATCTAAGTGTCATTATCCTGCCTCATGGATGGGCAGTGTTGAACTATAGGCTTCTGGCCAATTGCTTTTGGGCACAAGAATGCCCACGGTGAAGGGGAAATAGAGGTCACAGGTTTAACTCTTTGATCTTTTGACCTCTGTAACCCTTGCCTAACTATATCTTTGTGCTGTGCTTAGTTGTTCAGTCATGAACTGCTCTTGGTGACCCCATGGACTGTAGCCTGTGAGGTTCCTTTGTCCATGGGGATTCTCCAGGCAAGAATACTGGAGTGCATTGCCATGCCCTGTGCCCAGTTCATGTGTATAGCTAAACTCAATGAATTTGCTCATTCTCATTGTCACTCCATAATCCAACATCTTCTCCAGATTTGAAAGCACATGGGATGTTTTATATGCCTATAATTTATATCACCCAAAACATGTTTATTGCTGTAAAAGGTTTATCTTGCCTTGGTTTTTCTAGATTTTTTTGTTTGTTTCTAACTTTTGCGTTTCATTTGTTACTCAAATTTTTTAAAAATGTGAGCATATCATTTTATTCAGCTTTTCATAAAAATACTAAATAATTGCTACTCAAGATTAGTTTCTATAATGCCAATTATTATAGTTTCTCAGATTTGATACTCAGCATTTGAAAATAAAATTCTGTGTTTCCCTTAAATCGTATTCTTTGAATATCATTGTATTTGATTTTTCTATATGTTCATCTATATGTAAAGGTGAGAACACCAAATTAGCCCTTAGTTAATATAAACAAATTCCTTTCAGTAAGTACTTTTTCTGAAGTAATAAGTGAAGAACTGTGAGAGGAGTGTTATGTAGTTTATTTTTTGGAGGTGGTGGTAAATTAGAGTTCCTGTGTCATAATTTATACTTCCTCCAAAAAATGTATCTTTTAACAGTATAATTACTGACTAGATGAATGATTGAACTTTGATCAGGGAATAGTTATCAGGGTCACAGTCTGGTACATAGAAAAATTTATATGAGAAAATGTGTCTAAAGATTATATGAGACATATCGTCTCTTGAATCTGTCTTCAAGTTTGATTGTGATTTTGATTATATGATAGAAAACAAAAATAGAATTTCCAAGGACTAGCGAACTTAGCAATAAAATGAAGCAGATTTTAGGTTCTGAAACAAATGTATTGAACTCAAACAATGCCTCACCTCACTTAAATCACTTTTTAAGACTAATTAGACATGATTTGAGAAGGAAGATTTTATTCTCAGTTATTGAAAAGAAAGAAGAAAAACACTGACTAAATCTGTTTTTGTTTTTTTAAAAGGCTCATAATTGCAGTTATCTTTATATTATGGGTACCACTGTGTGATAATTGATCTTCACTCTGCCCTCACTCATGTTGTGATCAATTATCAGCCAAAGGTAGAAGATGTTGCTTAATTTCACACAAAAAATGTCTAACAAATTCTTGGATTTTAATTATTAAAAGGTGGTTAGGACTGACTTAAATTTCCAACTTCCTGGTATCCTTTATAACTGTTTTTTCAAAATTACATATTGGTAAAATAAAAAAATTTTAAAAAAAATTAAGGAAAATTAGAGATATTTATTCGGAGAAGGCAATGGCATCCCACTCCAGTACTCTTGCCTGGAAAATCCCATGGACGGAGGAGCCTGGTAGGCTGCAGTCCATGGGGTCTCTAACAGTTGGACACGACTGAGCAACTTCACTTTCACTTTTCACTTTCATGCATTGGAGAAGGAAATAGCTCCAGTGTTCTTGCCTGAGAATTCCAGGGACGGGGGAGCCTTGTGGGCTGCCGTCTATGGAGTCGCACAATGTCGGACACGACTGAAGCGACATAGCAGCAGCAGCAGCAGCAGTGACATTTATTATTAAAAAAAAAAAATCTAAAACTTCATTTGATTCAGCTTCATCTTTGACAATTCTTAACTAAAGTGTGATTGCTGCTGCTGCTGCTAAGTCGTTTCAGTCGTGTCCGACTCTGTGCGACCCCATAGACGGCAGCCCACCAGGCTCCCCCGTCCCTGGGATTCTCCAGGCAAGAACGCTGGAGCGGGTTGCCATTTCCTTCTCTAATGCGTGAAAGTGAAAAGTGAAAGCGAAGCCACTGTCATGTCTGACTCTAAGCAATCCCATTGACTGTGGCCTACCAGGCTCTCCATCCATGGGATTTTCCAGGCAAGGGTACTGGAGTGGGGTGCCATTGCGGTCATTAAATGAACAAAATCGTAAAAATACATCTTAAGTAGTTGATGGCTATAATAGATAATTGTCTCAGGTAAAGTGAGGAATAATCGACAAGACTGATTTCACTTATTGGAAGGAAAATATAATAAATACATAGTCATAGCATTTATATGTAAAACAAAAGCTCCAGAAGTTTTAAATTTAAGCTTTAATTAACAAAGTGCTAGGGAAGGAAGGAGGTAGTCTGCTGTATTAAAAAAAAAAGACCACAAAACTTGTTTAATATAGGTGGTGTTGCTTGTGTTGTTATGTATATTTATTAGGAAAATCTTTAATAAAATGCTGACTTGAGTTGGTAAATACGTAAACTCTTTCCTGTGAGTCAGTGAAATTATTGACCTATTCTACCTATATTTTGTAACTCATTGTGGGCTTTTTTGAGTTGTATTAAAATTTCATTTGCATTACTTTTCTACATACTTTTCCTGCTTTTTTGTATTGGTGTCATAAAATATTTTGATTTCACTATTTTTATAAACTAGTAGATTCAACATTCACCAGTTTTCAACCATTAAGGCTCAATCAGGAAACATGATTCTAAAAATAACTCATTCATAGCTAGATTAGAAAAGTTATGGGAAATTAATGAAAACAAATTTTTAAATAAAGACCTAATTAATTTTTAATTAGTGCTACATTAACAGATATTTTTAATAACTGACTTTTTTTCCTCTAAGAACAAAACAGATTGTCTTCAGGAAAAACATATTATTTAACTGATTTCTTAATCATACTGACTGTCCCATTTTATATTCCAAATGGAGATTTTTTTCATTGCTATAAAAATAAACATTATTTTTTACTCCAAACAGAACAGTATAGAAAATGACTTCATAGTATGGGAAATCTATAAATTGATCTCAAACTTCAAATTCAGCTTTTCAATGTTGAAAGAAAAAAGAAATCTAGAAGAAGATACATCTGTTCTCAAAAACATGAATAGATCTGGAGGGATTTTCAGAGCTGTTATGTAACATGCATGTCACCATGCTCTGATGTCAGTTCCCCAGGTCGCTGTGTTCATGGATAGCTAAGATGTCACTGCATAGCTAATTCCTCTTTTCTGATATCCTAAGAATATCTAAAATATAAGAAATACTTCCAACAGAGTATCTAAATGGAAACTTTTTCTTGTTTCCTCTCCTTTAGGGCATTTTTCAGACTCATGCATTTCCTCATGCTCTATTATTTCATTTTAACTGGAACACAGTGACTGTTGGATGTCGTCAGGTACAAAGAAGAGTTGTCTTTTTGGAAAAAAAAAATCGGATTTTAGACACTTTGAATTAATATCTCTGGGCAGAAAATGTTCCAATATATAGTATTCCACTTTCCATTGATATTGTCAAATATATTGAGTAAATAATGAACAGTCTGTGTGTCTTGACTATTACATTGGTTAGTGAAGGCTTTTGTGCCATTGTAACACATTACTGAAGATAAAAAATGATCAGTAATTAAGTTTAATTTTGGTCACAAATTTATTTTTACAGTGATTTGTCAAATAAGATGTTATGGCTTACGGTTTTTAATTGATTAACAGATACATATTGATGACTGAGTATGTGCTGTGTGATTCAGTTCAGTTCAGTCACTCAGTCGTGTTTACTCTTTGCGACCCCATGGACTGCAGCATGCCAGGCTTCCCTGTCCATTACCAGCTCCAGGAGCTTGCTCAGATTCATGTCCATTGAATCAGTGATGTCATCCAGCCATCTCATCCTCTGTCATCCCCTTCTCCTCCTGGCTTCAATCTTTCCCAGTATCAGGGTCTTTTCCAATGAGTCAGTTTTTCACCTCAGGTGGCCAAAGTATTGGAGATTCAGTTTCAGCATCAGTCCTGGATTCAGTGAATATTCAGGACTGATTTCCTTTAGGATTGACTGCTTTGATCTCCTTGCAGTCCAAGGGACTCTCAATAGTCTTCTCCAATACCACAGTTCAAAAGCATCAATTCTTTGGTGCTCAGCTTTCTTTATAGTCCAGTTCTCACGTCCATACATGACTATTGGAAAAACCATAGCTTTAGTAGACGGACCTTTGTTGACAAAGTAATGTTTCTACTTTTTAATATACTGTCTAGGTTGGTCATAGCTTTTCTTCCAAAGAGCAAGTATCTTTTAATTTCATGGCTGCAGTCACCATCTGCAGTGACTTGGGAACCCAAGAAAATAAAGTCTGTCACTGATGTTTTTCTGGAATTCTCTTGCTTTTTCTATGATCCAGTGCATGTTGGCAATTTGATCTCTGGTTCCTCTGCCTTTTCTAAATCCAGCTCGAACATCTGAAAGTTCATGGTTCACGTTGGTTCATGGTTCACTGTTGAAGCCTGGCTTGGAGAGTTTTGAGCATTACTTTGCCAGCATGTGAGGTGACTGCAATTGCGCAGTATTCTGAACAATCTTTGGCATTGCCCTTCTTTGGGATTGGAATGAAAACTGACCTTTCCCAGTCCTGTGGCCACTGCTGAGTTTTCCAAATCTGCTGGCATGTTGAGTGCAGCACTTTAACAGCATCACTTTTAAGGATCTGAAATAGCTCCACTGAAATTCCATCACTTCCACTAGCTTTGTTCATAGTGATACTTCCTAAGGCCCACTTGACTTCGCATTCCAGGATGTCTGGCTCTAGGTGAGTGATCACACCATCATGGTTATTAGCTGTGTGATTAAAGAGACACTAGCTCTGTCATTAGAGAAACACAAAAGAAAGAAAAGGTAGGATGCTTAGTCACTCATAACTTGCAATTACCTTCAGGAGACAAGACTAACATAGTTGAGATAGTAACAGGACAACATTTGCCATAAGGGGGATAAATATATTCTGACTAATCAGAAAAGGCTTTAAGTAAGAGTGAAATTCTGGTTAGTCCTTGTGAGTACATTGCATTTTCACAGGTGGACAGAAATGAAGGAAGCATTTCATGTATGAAAGCAGAAGTATGGAGTCAAAAAGAATTGTGCATGAAGGTAGATTAACTTGTAGACAGTCAGTCATTCTGGTATCTAACTATAAATGGAACTGAAAAAAACAATGAAGAGGAAAAACATCGTTGAAATATAACATGGTAGAGAAAATTATGTTTCCTAGAATTTCTTTCAGAGAGAATGAATACTCTATATTCTTGGAACAATAGTTTGAAAAAGGCTAGAGTTAATATGGACAGTTGTTAAATTTAATTCTGCAGTGGACAGATTCGGCAAGCATCAAGCCTTGTTTGTGAGAGGTGGTACTGTAAATTTGATACAGCTAAGTTGCTTGCAACAATAGAGGAGAGTCTTTTCCCTGCCTTTCCTCAAACTGTACATGGCTCTGTTCTAAATGGAAGTCAAAATTTATTATTTTAAAAGATTACTAAATTGCTAGCATGATTGGGGCAACCATAATATTCCTGCTCAGATTTTGTTCTTGATATGTTTCTGGATGGAAGTGTAAGGCTGCTATTGCAAAACACCAAGACTAATGTTAGTATTAAGGGCTTCCCGGGTAGCTCAGTGGTAAAGAATCTGCCTACCAATGCAAAGACACAGGAGACTCGGTTCATACCAGGAAGATCCCTTGGAGAGGGAAATGGCAGCCTGATCCAATTTTCTGGCCTGAAAAATCCCATGGACAGAGGAGCCTGGTGGGCTACATGCAGTCCAAAGAGTCACAAAGAGTTAGGCACGCTGAGCGACTAAGCAAGCGTGCATGCAAGCCTAATACGAGACAGTAAGTATGTACAGTAGAACTCAAGCCAGACAGAATGAGCTGTTGGGATTTATTCTATTAAGTGGTGAGGGTAGGCACTTGAAAAGGACAGCAGATGTGTGGTTTGAAAAAGCGCTTGAGGAGAGGAGATGACAAGACAGAATAGCTATCATGAGACTGGGTATAAAGTATGTAAGTAATTTCGGTGTAAAGTGATCAGTATGTTGATAAGAGTAATGACTATCAGTGTGAAATGTAAGAGAGAGGGAAGAAATTTTTCAAATGAAAAGGTAATGAAGCTTAAATGTTATACAGAGTGAAGTAAATCAGAGAAAAAACAAATATCATATATTAACGCATATATATGGAATCTAGAAAGATAGTACTGATGAACCTATTTGTAGAGGAGCAATAGAGATGTAGACATAGAAAACAAGACTTGTAGATACAGTAGGGAAAGGAGAGGGCGGGACGAATTGAGAGAGTACTATTGAAACATATACGTTACCATATGTAAAATAGATGGCCAGTGGGAATTTCCTGTGTAACACAGGGAGCTCAACCCAGTGCTCTGTGATAATCTAGAGGGGTAGGATGGGGTGGGAAGTGGGAGGGAAGTTGAAGAGGGAGGGGATGTATGTATACCTATGGCTGATTCATGTTCATGTATTAGAGAAACCAACACATCATTGTAAAGGAATTATTCTCCAATTTAAAATAATTTTTTTTTAAAGAAAATATAATGTGGCTTAGAGTTGGCTTGCATATAAATAAGTTAAAGAACAACAGATGGTTTTCTGGTTTTTTTTTTTATGAAAAAGTTTCATAGAAATGGAGTCATTAGAGTGAAGACATTTTAGTGAGCAGGTAATGCTAGACTTTGACTATATGGAATTTAAGATTTAAAAAGGAGTTATCTACATGTTATTTTCTGTCAAACATCGGCTAATTTATCCTAAGACTTTCATAGTTTAGAAATTATGTCATTTAGGGAAGAATGACATCTGACTAGGTGAAAAAAAATGCTAGAGATAATTGCCAGATGAGTTAATAATGAATAGCTTTATAAATGTGCACTACTTTTAATTTCTATTTTGGTGAAAACTGATAAACTTTATTATAGGAAGTGTTAAAATCATGACATATATTGGCTTTTTCTTTTTAAACTATCTTATTTCTGGCAAGTTTTTTCCTCTCGTAGGCTTAGTGTTTAGTCTGGCATTAGGGGTTTCTTGAGCACTCATTCTCTTTATGATACAGTTGTCCTGTTAAAAGTCTTATCTTTCCACCTACTCCTTCACATTTGCTATCCATAGCCCAACCCAATCGGCTTGTCAATTCTTCACAATTTCATTGTTTCTTTGTTTAAAATGCAGAGAAGTTTCCTGACTCTGGGTCTTCCATTCTCTTGTGAAGGCCCCATATACATACAAAATTTAATTATGTTTGTATGGTTTTTGTCCTATTAACCTGTCTTAAATTAGTGTAATAGTCAGCCCGTCAGGTACTCAAAGAATGTAGAGAAGAATTTCCCTTCTCCTATGATATAGCTTTCTGATATTCTATGGAATGACTGTACCAGAATGTGGTCAACCATTCATTATCTGATGGCCATCCTCTTTGTGTGTGTTATTTTCAACTAAGGAAAATGGAATAAATAAGTACTTTATTGTAAATGTATGATATTCAGTTTAGTTCAGTCGCTCAGTCATGTCCAGCTCTTTGTGACTCCCATGGACTGCAGCATGTCAGGCCTCCCTGTCTATCATAAACTCCCGGAGTTTACCCAAACTCATGTCCTTAGAGTCGGTGATGCCATCCAACCATCTCATCCTCTGTCATCCCCTTCTCCTACCTCCTTCAATCTTTCCCAGCATCAGGATGTTTCCAAATGAGTCAGTCCTTCACATCAGGGGGCCAAAGTATTGGAGTTTCAGCTTCAACATCAATCCTTCCAATGAAAATTCAGGACTGATTTCATTTAGGATGGACTGGTTTGATCTCCTTGCAGTCCAAGGGACTCTCAAGAGTCTTCTCCAACACCACAGTTCAAAAGCATAAATTCTTCAGCACTTTAGCTCTTCTTCATTCTCTGACATAAGGGTGGTGTCATCTGCATATATGAGGTTATTGATATTTTTCCCAGCAATCTTGATTCCAGATTGTGCTTCCTCCAGTCCAGCATTTCTCATAATATACTCTGCATAAAGGCAGAGGAACCAGATATCAAATTGCCAACATCCACTGGATCATTGAAAAGCAAGAGAGTTTCAGAAAAACATCTATTTTTGCTTTCTTGACTATGGCAAAGCCTTTGACTGTGTGGATCACAAGAAACTGTGGAAAATTCTGAAAGAGATGGGACTATCAGATCACCTGAACTGCCTCTTGAGAAACCTGTATGCAGGTCAAGAAGCAACAGTTAGAACAGGACATCAAATAACAGACTGGTTCCAAATAGGAAAAGGAATATGTCAAGGCTATATATTGTCACCCTGCTTATTTAACTTATATGCAGAGTTAAAAAAGAGTACCTATATGCTACGGACTCCTTTCCCAATTTGGAACCAGTCCATTGTTTCATGTCCGTTTCTAACTGTTGCCTCTTGACCTGAATATAGATTTCTCAGGAGGCAGGTCAGGTGGTCTGGTGTTCCCATCGCTTGAAGAATTTTCCACAGTTCATTCTGATCAACATAGTCAAAGGCTTTGGAATAGTCAATAAAGCAGAAGTAGATGTTTTTCTGGAACTCTTGCTTTTTCAGTGATCCAACAGATGTTGGCAATTTGGTTCCTCTGCCTTTTCTAAATCCAGCTTGAACATGTGGAAGTTCACGGTTCATGTAATGTTGAAGCCTGGCTTGTTAGAATTTTGAGCATTACTTTGCTAGCGTGTGAGATGACTGCAATTGTGTGGTAGTTTGAGCATTCTTTGGCATTGCCTTTCTTTGGGATTGGAATGAAAACATGAAAACTGACCTTTTCCAGTCCTGTGGCCACTGCTGAGTGTTCCAAATTTGCTGGTATATTGAGTGCAGCACTTTCACAGCATCATCTGTTTTTGGTTTGTATGATATAATATTATTAAAACTCAAATAAAAATCACTTATGAACTGGTAAATACTGTGTGATAAATACCCAGAAGGAGATTTACTTGTTCAAAGTGCAGTTTTTTAACTTAGTAAACTTTCAAAAAGTTGTGAAGATTTTCATCTATACATAAAATATGAGAGCCCGTATCCACATGTAGCCTGTTGAGCGTTTTCTTTCTCTCTGTGAATTTAATGTGTTTGAAATGGTATCTCACTTTTCCTGACCACTAGTTACAGTAAGCATCCTTTCTTGTTTACTGGTCATTTGCCACTCTTGTTTTGTGAAATGCCTGCTCAGGTCCTGTGTTTATTTTCTGTTGAGTGGTTTGTATTTTCCTCATCTTATTATGAATATTAATCTTTTTGTTTTCATATGTTATAGAAATTTCTTCCAGTCTCTCTCTTGTCTTTTAATGTTAATAATTGTGTCTGTTAGATATATAAATAGTAAAATGCATAATTTTTTTCTTTTTTGGGTTTTTCTTTTCTGATAAAATTTCGTCACCTAAAAGTTACAGGAATATTTTCCAAATTTTTGTTTACTTTTTAAACTTTTTTCTTGAACAGTTAGAACTTTGGTTCATCTACATTGTTAACGTATATTGTGAGAAAGTGATCTATATGGTTTATTTTGGGGTGAATAGTGGAGAAGGGCATGGCAACACACTCTAGTATTCTTGCCTGGAGAATTCCATGGACAGAGATGCCTGGCAGTCTGCAGTTCATGGGGTTGCAAAGAGTTGGACACAACTGAGTGACTGACATGCACACATAGCTACTGTGCAGGAACAGTATACCAGATTAAAGATCTTTTTCTTATTCAATTAAAATTCCAGTTTTATAGTATATTATCCTCTCTAATATACTTGAATCTAATTCTAGACTCTCTCATTTGCTTATAATTTAGCTACTTATTTCTGGGTCAATTTCATACAGTTTTGAATAAAGAGTTATAGTAAACTTTTGGAGAAGGAAATGGCAACCCACTCCAGTACTCTTGCCTGGAAAATCCCAGGGATGGAGGAGCCTGGTGCAGGCTACTGTCCATCGGGTTGCAAAGAATTGGGCACGACTGAGCGATTTCACTTCACTTCACTTCATGTTTCTCCCTCAAACTTTTAAAGCAGCTTTTACAAGATACCTGTTTATAAGAAACTTAAAATTAATTTTGTGATCTTTTCTGCCCACCACATTTTCTAAAAATGTGGTTGGAAATGTATTGAATTTATGTAATAATTAGAAAAGAACACAGTTTAAATATTTCAAGCATTCCCACCCAAGTCTTTATTATACCATATTTTATAAATTTCTGTTTGTATTGTACCTATCTTATTAAATTTAGTCCTTGGCATTTTACAATTTGGCCATGAGATATAAAACCATTAATAGTAATAAATTAATAGGATTAAGTATAAAACTCTACATCAAGGTGACTATACTACTTATTATCTTTCTTAACAGAATATTGCTATCCCAGGGAATTTTTGTTCAGGATAATAACACTGAATTTTTGTTTAGGATATAATTATATTCTTTCAAGAATTTTCAGACTTTTCATTTATTCAAAGACAACATTTTTAACTTGCTCTCATCAGGATAAACAGATTTCTCATAAATATTAGTTTGGTCATTTGGGCTTTACTCTGTAAGATTTGCTTCAAAATTCTTATTTCCTTATGTCCATCAATCACAAACTCTTATAGCATGAGCTTTGTTGCATCCCAGTCAAGACCTCCACTCTGTGTGGGAGGATCAACCTTAAATCAAAGCCCCCAAACTTTAAACATATCCCTCCTTTGTCTTTCTCCTGCCGGGTTTCTACAGAGAGTGTATGGAGGTGGTCTTCTCCCTTAATACAGAATGATTAATTTGGCTTTGTATGATACAAAGATTACTCTGATGGTCTCCTCAGTGAGTTGATGGTCAACAGTTATTATGACTTTTCTCTTTCTTTCTGTTTTAACTGTATGGACAAATTATAAAGAAATACTACTGTGTTTGCAAATTTATCCAGCTACAGTACAAATTCATGGGCATATGCTCAGTTGGTTCTGACTTTTTGTAACAGCATGGACTGTAGCCCGCCAGGCTCTGTCCATGGGATTTTTCAGGTAAGAATACTGAAGTGAAAAAAAAAATTAAAAAAAAAAGAATACTGAAGTGGATTGCCATTTTTTACTCCGAAGGATCTTCCCAACCCAGGGATTGAACCTGCTTCTCTTGTGTCCCTTGCATTCACAGGCAGATTCTTTATCACTGAACCATTTGGGAAGCTGGCAGTGCAAATATCTCTTATTAAGTACAAAATTTAATCAGAAGAATTTTTTGGAGTTTCTAAAACCAATCATATAATCAGAAAAAAAAATACTGTTTTTTCTCAATTTCTAAACTACTTAAAAAAAACTTTTCCCTTTATCATTAAAAGCAAGTTGAATAAATATAGTGATAGTGGTCATCTTCATGTATTTCTGATTTTATTTGAGCTGTATCATTTCATTGTTTAATAAATATTTTATATTAATTTTTAATTTTTTTGTACCTTAGTGTCTTTTTTCCTTGTCCAGTTTTTCTTGGAAACTTTGTTAGAAAATGTTAATGAACTTTTGTAAATGTTTTAGCAAATATGTTGGCATTATTAATATAATCTATGAGTTTTCTTTTTTAAGGAATGTTAAACATTTCTCAGGAGAAGGCAATGGCACCCCACTCCAGTACTCTTGCCTGGAAAATCCCATGGATGGAGGAGCCTGATGGGCTGCAGTCTATGGGGTCGCTAAGAGTTGGACATGACTGAGAGACTTCACTCTCACTTTTCATTTTCATGCATTGGAGAAGGAAATGGCACCCCACTCCAGTGTTCTTGCCTGAGAATTCCAGGGACGGGGGAGCCTGGTGGGCTGCCATCTTTGGGGTCGCACAGAGTCGGACACGACTGAAGCAACTTAGCAGCAGCAGCAAACATTTTTCAATGGTGAATAATCTTTGCTTTACTAGACTTACAATGGAGTAAACTTTTGACTTATTTTAAAAATACTTTTAACAGGTATTATCTGACACTTTTGAAATTGCCAATATTTGACTACTTGTGACCTAAAAATGACATGTTTTTTTTTGTTGTTGTTTACTCTAAATAGCAAGTATGCAGTAACTATCAGATCCAATTAGTCTTTTTTCCTGCCTATGACCTTGAATTGCCCTCTATCTGATATTAATAGAGCCATGCTACTTTCCTTTTTGTTTGTAGTTCTATGATTTGCTCATTCCTTTGTTTTCAATTTGTCTTTGATATTTTGTTTTATATGTATCATTTGTAAATGGCATGTCACTAGAGTTTATTTCATTTAATCTGATATTATTTGCCTTTGAATAAATAAATTCAATCCTTCATATTTATTGTGATTAATGATATTTTAAAATATTTTCACCATACTTCAGGTTAATTATTGAGTACATTTATTTCCTTTCTCCCTGTTTCTAACTTGTTTTTCCTATGCTGGCTTGATTAAATGTCTTTCTGTTCTGCTTTTACTGTCTACTTTAAATTGGAAATACAATACCATTGCATTTCTTATTCTAGTACTGCTTACATTCTTGTTGTAACCATCTATGTAAAGATATATCTACATCAGAGTTAATTAAATAATTTCTGAACCTGCACAGGAAATTTCCCATGACTGGTTTTCCAAAATCTTTACTGAGGAAAATGTTTGGGATGCATTTACTTCCCTAAATCCTGGATTTAAGTAGTTTGGAATTTTGGTATATGAACTATAGTAATATCTATATTTTAAAAATCATTGATTAATATTTTATTTATAATACCTAGTCACATAACTGAATATTTGTATGCATATATATATATATTTAAAAATCATTCCTTGCTACTCATCAAAC
The DNA here is from genome assembly GCF_016772045.2 of Ovis aries. Lineage (NCBI taxonomy): Eukaryota > Metazoa > Chordata > Mammalia > Artiodactyla > Bovidae > Ovis > Ovis aries. The sequence continues at coordinate 22,919,149 of NC_056057.1, read as the reverse complement.
TTTCTTTTTCTTTGTTTCATTGATGGTGTCCTTCAGTTCAGCTCAGTTCAGTCACTCAGTCATGTCTGACTCTGTGATCCCATAGACTGCAGCACACCAGGCTTCCTTGTCCGTCACTAGCTCCCAGAGCTTACTAAAAACTCATGTCCATCAAGTCAGTAATGCCATCCAACCATCTCATCCTCTGTCATCCACTTCTCCTCCCACCTTCAATCTTTCCCAGCAGCAGGGTCTTTTCAAGTGAGTCAGTTCTTCACATCAGGTGGCCAAAGTATTGGAGCTTCAGCTTCAGCATCAGTCATTCCAGTGAATTGGATCAGTCTAAACGAGGACTGATTTCCTTTAGGATGGACTGGTTGGATCTCCTTGCAGTCCAAGGGACTCTCAAGAGTCTTCTCCAACACCACAGTTCAAAAGCATCAGTTCTTCAGTGCTCACTTTCTTTATAGTGTAACTCTCACTCCATACATGACCACTGGAAAAACCATAGCTTTGACTAGATGGACCTTTGTTGGCAAAGTAATATCTCTGTTTTTTAATATGCCGTCTAGGTTGGTCATAGCTTTTCTTCCAAGGAACAAGTGTCTTTTAATTTCATGGCGGCAATCACTATCTGCAGTGAATTTGGAGCCCAAGAGAATAAAGTCTCTCACTGTTTCCATTGTTTCCCCATCTATTTGCCATAAAGTAATGGCACCAGATGCCATGACCTTAGTTTTCTGAATTTTTGGTTTTAAGCCAACTTTTTCACTCTTCTCTCACTTTCATCAAGAGGCTCCTTAGTTTTCAGCTTTCTGCCATAAGGGTGATGTCATCTGCATATCTGAGGTTATTGTTATTTCTCCAGGCAATCTTGATTCCAGCTTGTGCTTCATCCAGGATGGTGTCCTTATAAGTTGTCATTTGGTAGAAGCATGTGTCATATTTTCCTCAAAATTACATGGATGATTATAGAAAAGGTAAATATTACTTGCTGCATGTCAGAAAACCTTTGCTGCATGTCTTTCTTTTGCTTTCTGGATGGGCGCACCTGATGTTTTGGATGAAAGCAACTGCTGTAAATAAGGTGTTAGTAATGTGGTGGTGGAGTGTGAGGAAGGGGAAGTGTGCTCTCGTCCTGTGATCAGGTGTCACTCTTTCAGTGAGTCTGTGCCCTTCACCTATGGACTTCACCAGTGCTTCTCAGTGTTTTTCTCTCTCTTTGAGTGGGACAGGTTGGCTTGAGTAGGTAGTTGGGTATTTCTCTCCCCCTCCCCTGCCAGGAGACTAAAGAGAGCTGGTGTTGTATATTCTCTTCCCCCAGGTCACTTAGGCTCTGATTAAACCGCAGCAGGCTGGGCTCTGTTTAACTAGTTTCCCATGATTGCAGGCCTCTTTAAGAAGGGCATGTCATGACCTATTTAAACTTGGTACCTTTCCCTAGCCCCCTTCCATATGGGTGAGCGGAGTGTTCTCCTCTAGTCACTGTGGGAAACTGGTGGAGCTCCTGGAGGTAAATCTCATAGTATTGTGGGGCCTCTTATACTTGGGTGCCCCTGGGATTTTCAGAGTTGTCCAGATTGCACCGTCAGCAATTCAGCAATTACTGTTCAGGTTTTCCTGCCCAGCACTCATTCCTGGGGTGGTTTCCACCAATGAGTCTCTGCCTGTGAGCCTGGACTCCCTCCATACCCCTGTTCTTCTGCGGTTTGCCCTGTGATCTCTTCTCTGTTATGGGTCCAAGAAGAACTGTTGTTTTTAAATCTGTTCAGCTTTTCACTTGTTAGGATGGAATGCCATCTTACAAACTCCTTATTTGTGAATCAGGAAATTGGAACTTCTTCTGTTTTCATATAAAAACTATATCTTTGCTAAGAACAGTATTTTGAAATCATAGTTCTTTCCTCAAAACAGATTATGTGTATGTGTATATATATATGTATATATATATATATATATATATATATATATATTTTTTTTTTTTGCCACCTAGGGTTGAAGATTAGGAATCTGTTTCTAGTCTGACTCTTTTCTTTGTTTTCATTTGTTCTTTGTCTGAAAGTTTGTAAAATTTTGTCTTTATTCCTAGAGTTTAGTTATTTCATCAATTTTATTTATGTGTCTCTTTTTCTCTGGTGGCTCAGATGGTAAAGAATCTGCCTGCAAATCAGAAGGCCTGGGTTTAGTCCCTGGGTTGGGAAGATCCCCTGGTGAAGGAAATGGCAACCCACTCCCGTATTCTTGCCACGGATAGAGGAGCCTGGCGGGCTACAGTCCATGTGGTCCCAAAGGGTCAGGCACGACTGAGTGACTAACATATAACACTTTTATTGTCATAAAGGGGATTCAGTGATTTTGTTTCCAACAGAAAAGTTGAGTTGTTACTCATCTAGGCTAAGATGTTTTATAGCCTTGCTTTAAATAATGTATTTTCAGTATATAGAACAAAGGAAACAAATAGTAGAATCGTCTGTGAACACATGACTTAAATCATAATTTTTGCCTTATTTTCTCTTTTTTTGTTTATTTTACAGATGAAATATTAACGATTTGAAAGCAATATCTGAATTCATGAAGTTCTCCTGTCATAGTTTCTTTTTCTTCTTTTCCAAAGTAATCATAATCCCCATTTTGTTGATTTTCATTCCTGGGCAGATTTTGAAGTCTCTTTCTCCCCTCTTCCATATATATTTATAATATACACACATAATATTAATGTATTTTAATCCATGTGTTTTTTTCTCATTATTAAGTTTTTGAGATTTATCCATATTGATTCATGTGTTTATATTCAATTCGCCTTAATTTAGTATTCAAATACATGAATAAACAATAATTTAAGATATGGGTTGTTCCCACTTTCCTATAATTTTGAAATCTGTATGTCTGTACATGATTCCTTGTATATATGTGCAAGAGTTTTTCCAGGGTGAGTGTTTCTGTACTGTTTTTTCATATTTTTTGGCCCTATTTTCTTTAGGGTCATTTAATTTTTCTGTAGGATTTGTTATATATTTTAGATACTAGACTTTTGTTATTTATGGAATAAATGTATGATTTTATTTATTCATATAAATATTTATAGAATATTTGTTATCCATGGAATATAAATATTTTGTCCCAGTTGACCTCTTTATGGTGTCTACATTAAAGATGTGTTAATTTTTCTTCTCCTGCCCACAGGTATAAGTAACTCCAGTGCAGCATAGACAGATTTTTGGGAACTCAGTCTACAACAATCCTGGGGAACCTCTGAGAGAATCAGGCAGAAAAAACTGTGAGTGATCTACTGGGGAGTAAGGAGAAGGGCTTCTCAGTTTTAGAGTCTTAAAGACAAAGCAGAAGAGAAATGGCATCTCTTAACCAATGGACCGCATGTGATTCAGTTTATGAGTATAGTTTCCTCTAGGTTGCTTTTGCTAGCTACACAGGCCATCTTTATAAGAAAGGAAATAGCAGAAACACCATTCCCTACCCAAATCCAGTGTCTACCAGTGTCTGACACCAAAAGTCTAGGTCAGCAGCCTTAGCCTTAAGCTCTCTTGGTCTATTGATTATGTCACAGGCCCACCAACAAGGGCTGTGCTTTTCTCTGGAATTTTTATCATCATTGTTAATTTATTGACTAAATCTTTGGACAGGAGCTGAGGGGAAGACAAAGGGGCCAGGAATGTAAGCTCAGGCAGCCATTTGCCCAGAATCTTCTTTCTCTTCCAGATACTTGTTTTAACTTAAGAAATAAATATTTATTATAGATGCTTAGAAATGTATTATCTCATTGTCTTTAAGCTTATTATTTGCCTTCCTCTGACTTCTTAGTTTTTCCAATATTCAGTGAGATGGAAATTAATCCCAAATAGCCCTAATTATTTTTTCTTGTTTTTTTTTTCTCCATTAAAGGTTTGGATTTTAATAAGATTGCCACACTTGACACAACAGTCCTTCTTATTCACATGTGCATTCCTGTTCCCTATAGTGACCCTTGACCCCACTGCCCCAGAGAGTAAAAATAATGCACTGTTTCTAAAAATTAGGGAATGTGAGCATGAAGAGGCTGAACTCTATTTTAGTGGTTTTCCCAGGGAAGAATACTGGAGTGGGTTGCCATTTCCTTCTCCAGGAGATCTTCCCAACCCAGGGATTGAACCCAGGTCTCCCGCACTGTAGGCAGATGCTTTGCCATCTGAGCCACCATAGATGACAGAAAAGAAAGCAACAGCGCTTAACTCTCGACCATGGAGTTGTCCTGTTTGCTTGAATACTTCTGTGCATGGAAGTTTTGTTCCTTTGTGAATGTCTTTTTCAACTAGAGAGAATAATCTTCATGTTATTGTATAGTACAGTGAAAATTTCATTCAAAAATAGCTTCTATGATTGTTTATCATTAGGACTGTTTACCACTGTTAACCACTGACAACCTGGTTGGTGCCAAAGACCCCAGAACTCTTGCAAGTATAAAAGAGCAGGATAATTCTGAAGTATAGATTTGATGTGAGAGCATGACATCAGCCGTGGTCAAGCTCTCAAATGGACTAATAAACAGTCATTTCATGAATAGCCTAGAAAAGAATGCAGTGATCATAGAATACATTTTTAGAAACTAATGCCAGATCAGAGTCATTTCCTTTTGAGGCAGTGTTTATTACAGGAGAAAATCTGGAGGAATGCCCTTATAGACATATTATAGCTTGATTTTTGGAAAGGAATTTGACAGTTTCTCAGCTTTATGTTTAAAGAAAATATGAAAGTAGAATTATGGGAAGAGTGGGACTTATTGGTAGTTTCGTGGCGATAAATCAGAAAGAACCTAAAATACAAAATTTCTAATATCGTTTCCATTCTAATGACCTCATGGTTACTATTTCTACAATCAAACCTTAAACCAGCTCCTCCATTTCTGCCTCTTCCTTTTCCACCTCATTCTTCATCCCCTCATTTTGTTCCTTCTGATTTTTTCTAGTTACCCTCCCATGTATATTTGGAGTTACTTCTCTTCAAATCTTCTCAATTTGCTCACATCTGTTAAATGTGGAATGGAAAGAATAAGATTCTCTCTTTGATACGTTGGAAGTTAGAGCCTTTCAAAGGCATTATAAGAACCTGTACTTTAGAAAACAAGTTTAACCAAACAGCCCATTCAATTCCTATTCAATTAGCCAAAAAAGTGAAATGTTTCTGAGCGTTCATGACCGTTAATCATGTAATAATTTGACCAGGAGTAAATACATTAAAATGTATCATCATATCAATTTTTTAAAATATGTTTATACAGAGAATTCTATTCCCTTGCCCTCTATGAGCAGAGTTAATTACGCATATGTGAATTCTAGCTGAAGAAAGCCTAATTTCCCAGAAAGTTGGAGGTTGCTGATATGGGAGTTCTATTCTTATACTTACTACTAGCACTTTTGAAGTCCTGTTTTTAATCTTTCATGGTTTGGGCATGTAAACTTTAAGAAAATTTAATTTTTTTGCCCTTTTTAGGAAATAAACTTGATATCGTCCTTTAAAAAAGATAGCTAACAATCACTGTAACTAAATTAAAAATGTACACGGAATTCATTCTTGCCTTCTTCAGTCATGCTTCAGGGATCGTTTGACCTTGCCCTCTGACACCCTGGACTGAACGAGGTAGCTTCTGTTACAGCTTCTGTAAGTTCTGTTACACAATTTAAGTTGTGTTGACTTACGAGTATTTGCTCCTACCATACTCAGCTAACCCACTTTTGGTTCTTAATCATGCTTATGTTCCTTGAGGCAGCATAGCACACCGGTAAGGACTCGTCCTAAAGTTAGCAGAACTGGAGTTCCTGCCTCATCTATCTTGTTGTTGTTGTCGTTTCGTTGTTAAGTTGTGCCCAGCTCTTTTGGAACCCTGTGGACTATAGCCCACCAGGCTCCTCTGTCTGTGGGATTGCCCAGGCAAGAATATTGGAGTGGGTGGCTATTTTTTTCTCTAGCCGATCTTCCTAACCCAGGGACCAAATCTGTGTCTCCTGCATTGGCAGGTGGGTTCTTTACCACTGAGCCACCAGGGAAGCCAAGTCCTGCAGAGCTGGGATCATGCCTCATCGCTTGCTTTCTATTTATTTGACTTGGGGCATGTAGTTTATTCTCTACTCCTCAGTGTTTTCACCTGTGAATATCTGGCACCCTGCTTAGCACTCCACCTGTATTCCACGACTGAAGTGCTGATTTTCCAGCTGCTGAGAGTGTTGGAGCTGATATCTCACAGATGAGTACCCTCTGGAGCTTACCCTCTGCCCTCACTCAAGAACTTTACATTTCCTGGGCAGCCCATATCCAGCGACTGGTCACAGAGCAGGTAAATACCTGACCCCTTATCCCAATCTGTACATCTCTGCAGGGCCCTGTCAGCTCCAGAACTCCCCAGGGAATGGCTGAGAACTTTGTTGGGGCTTCACCACGGTCCAGCCTCTCTTCTGTGCAGTTTCCTTCCCCTCCTTTCCCCTTCAGGCGTCAGTGTTGAGGCACACTTGCCCATAAACCTCCTGCACTCTCATCTCTTGAGTCTCCTGCCTGGGAAACCTGCTCAGTCACATCATGGGCATGGTAGTGAGGTTTAAATGAGGTTCAGTTCAGTTCAGTCTCTCAGTTGTATCTGACTCTTTGTGACCCCATGAACTGCAGCACACCAGGCCTCCCTGTCCATCACCAACTTCCAGAGTCTACCCAAACTCATGTCCATTGAGTCAGTGATGCCATCCAACCATCTCATCCTCTGTCTTTCCCTTCTCCTCCTGCCCTCAATCTTTCCCAGCATCAGAGTCTTTTCCAATGAGTCAGCTCTTGGCATCAGGTGGCCAAAGTTTTGGACTTCCAGCTTCAACATCAGTCCTTCCAATGAATACCCAGGACTGATCTCCTTTAGGATAGACTTGTTGGATCTCCTTACAGTCCAAGGGACTCTCGAGTCTTCTCCAACACCACAGTTCAAAAGCATCAGTTCTTCGGCACTCAGCTTTCTTTATAGTCCAACTCTCACATCCGTACATGACCACTGGAAAAACCATAGCTTTGACTAGATGGGCCTTTGTTGGCAAAGTAATGTCTCTGCTTTTTAATATGTTGTCTAGATTGGTCATAACCTTCCTTCCAAGGAGTAAGTGTCTTTTAATTTCATGGCTGGAATCACCCTTATTAAGTGTTAGCTCTTAATATCATCATTTATATAGAGGATGTACTACAGTGTTATACTTAAAATGGATAGCCAGCAAGACCTAGTGTATGGCACATGGAACTCTGCTCACTGTTGTGCGGCAGCCTGAGTGGGAGGGGAGTTTGGGGGAAGAAGGATATGTGTGTGTGTGGCTGAGTCCCTCTGTTCTTCATCTGAAACAGTCACAGTATTATATGTTAATCAGCTATATCCCAATACGGAGTTAAAAAAATAAGATCAATGGAATTAATAATGATCCCAAAAGATCTAAAAAGGAAATGAGATTTCCATGTAAAATGGAGCTTTGAACTAATTAATGTCTCATCCCTCTAAAAATAATGAAATAAAATAACATAAAGATATACTCAACCATACTCTTAGCCCCAAATTTGCACTGTTTGTTATAGTCAGATACTGAATTCTGGAATCAGACTGGTGAGGTTTGAAATCTGCCTCTACGTGTAACAAGCCACTTAACTGATCTTTGTCTCAGTTTCTTCATTTGGAAATGAGTAATGATAGTTCCACATCATAAGGTTTTGTGGATTGAATGAGATAAACCCATTTAAAAGACTGATAACAGTGGCTGGATCATAGTAAGCTCAGTGAATGCTAAATATTCTTACAGTTGTAACTCATATGATCATCATTCCCCAGTTAATCTCAATGATGTGATGAGATGTCTTCATCACAGCACTTGCTTCAGGATACCCAGAGTTTGAAGCCAACATCAATAAGAGAACTACCCCAGATAGATTATTCCTTATTGAAAATAAAATCTCACAAAAAGAGTTGTAACTATGCAGGAAACAAGTGGGCAACTGAGAAAAAGTTAGTTGTAGGGATGTTCCTTACCCACAAACTTCTAAGTTTTTTTTTTTTAACCTTTCACTTCCTAATTTTAAGCAAAGAGTTGAACCTTGTTCTCTATTCTAGATAATTCTGACTTTAATTGAGTTAATGGTATAGATAGGTCAGGCAAGTTCACTCTGAGTGGATGATGAGACTGAAGACCGAGCAGGGCAGTGGGGAGGAAATGAAGAACTGGAACTTAGAAGACATGGGTTCTGAGGTGGATTCTGTAAGGCCTGTGGCTTTGGTGTGTTTGAATTAACATACGCATTGTTTGTAATATATGCTTGGCTCAGTCGCTCAGTGGTGTCTGACTCTTTGTGACCCTACGGACTGTATCCTACTACACTCCTGTGTTCATGGAATTCTCCAGGCAAGAATATTGGAGTGGATTGCCATTTCCTCCTCCAAATATATGGTTTACATATAAATAATCATATACAAAGAATATATCAGTTCAGTTCAGTTCAGTTCATTTCAGTCGCTCAGTTGTGTCTGACTCTTTGCGACCCCATGAATCGCAGCACGCCAGGCCTCCCTGTCCATCACCAACTCCCAGAGTTCACTCAGACTCACGTCCATCGAGTCCGTGATGCCATCCAGCCATCTCATCCTGGGTCGTCCCCTTCTTCTCCTGCCCCCAATCCCTCCCAGCATCAGAGTCTTTTCCAGTGAGTCAACTCTTGTATATATACCTAAAATACATGCATGCATAAAATATAAAATTATATGTATATGTTTCTAATTATCTTTAGTTGGGAATAATTTTTGGTTTACAAAATTTTGCAAGGTAGAGTTACTTACCATCTCCCTTTCCCCTGTTTTCCTAATGATAACCTAACCATGGTCAAAACTAAGAAATTAACAACACTGTTAACTAGAGACTTTATTCACATTTTACTAAGTTTTCCACACATGTCCTTTTTCTGCTCCAAGACCCAATCAAGGATGCAATGTTGCATCTAGTCATCTTGTCTTCTGAGGCTCCTCAAGTCTGTGGTAGCTTTTAGTCTCTTGTTTATCATGACCTTGAATGTTTTGAAGAGTATATTTTAAGTACTTTCTGAGAAGTCCCCATTTGTGTTTGATGTCTTTTCATGATTTGACTAGCGTGATAAGTTTAGGGAAAGGATTTCACAGTGATGAGATGTCCTACTCATCACGTTGTGCTCAGAGCACATGACATTGCTAGTGATGGGAAATGTGTCACTTGGTTATGGTGGTGTCTTAGTTGCCTATATCAGCTGTAACAAATTAGCACAGACTTAGTGGGAGAAGGCGACGGCACCCCACTCCAGTACTCTTGCCTGGAAAATCCCATGGATGGAGGAGCCTGGTAGGCTGCAGTCCATGGGGTCGCTAATAGTCAGACATGACTGAGCAACTTCACTTTCACTTTTCACTTTCATGCATTGGAGAAGGAAATGGCAACCCACTCCAGTGTTCTTGTCTGGAGAATCCTAGGGATGGGGGAGCCTGGTGGGCTGCCGTCTATGGGGTCACACAGAGTTGGACACGACTGAAGCGACTTAGCAGCAGCAGCAGTGTCTTAAAACTTCACTGTTGGCTCTGTGATAAAGAACCTGCCTGCCAATGCAGGAGACCCAAGAGATGAAGTTCTGATCCTTGGGTCGGGAAGATCTCCTGGAGGAGGAAAGGGCAACCTACTCCAGTATTGTTGCTTAGGAAATCCCATGGATCGAGGAGCCAGGTGGGCTACAGTCCATGGGGTAACAGAAAAGTCAAAAATGAGTTAGCAACTAAACTAGTGTCCTGAAACAATACAAACCTATTTTTTGACAGTTCAGTAAGTTAGAATTACAAATGAGTGTCAGCTAAAATTAAGCTCTTTGCAGGCTGCATTTCTTTCCAGAGGCTTTAGAAAAGAGCTTGCTTTCTGTTCTTTTTCTACTTCCTAGAGGCTGCTGCACTTCTTGGTTTGTCTTCTTCCATCTTCAAAGCTATCATCTCAGCATATTCACTTTGGGCCAACAGCTTCGACCTTCCTTTCCTCTTTTAAGGACTCTTATGATTACATCAGGTCTACTGGTAAATCTAAGATAATCTACCTATTTTAAGGTCAGTTGATTAGCAACCTTAATTTGCCTTTGCTAGATAATATTGCATATTAACAGGTTCTAATGATTAAGATGCAGATACCTTTTTGGTGAGTAATGAGGATCCCTATTCTGCTAATCATAGATTGTATCTGCAAATATCTTTGCTACTAAAAAGTTACTATTTTTTTCATACATACTTTTGACTCTGTTTCTTCTTCTGTGAAAAAGAAGTATGTTTGCATAGTCAGACTACTCAGAGAATTAAATGATCAAAGGTAGCGAAAGTGTCCAGCACTTAGTTCTCATGATGTTAGTTGAAACTGAAGTAAAAGAATACACCTTCTTTTTATAATTTCTTCCTCTAAGGCAGGGATGTGATTATTCTTCTTTGTGGTAAGATAAACTTAGCTAATTTTACATCAATCATACTATGTATGAAATGTGAGAAGTCCCCATTAGTACTAGAGAAGAGTGTACTGTCCAAAATGTATCTGAAAAATAGCAAACTTTTTATTAATAAGTCTGTGTAGCTTAGAGACTTACTGTATGACACTTAAAAGTTGGCTCACTTCTGTGCATGGTGGTTTCTGGTAACTTTTTATCATGCTTCTGTTGACTTGATACATGTGATAACTTGTTTGTAAATAGTTGCTATTCATAAGCATCTTTATTTATTCTGCTTTGGGAAATGGGTATGGTAAGCTTTAGTAAAGAATTCTTGATAAAGACGTACCCGGGGTAAACCAGATGTGAGATTTACGATAAGACTAAAGTATCCTTATGCAAGAATAAGGTTTTTTTTTTAATTTGTATATATGGTTTTACTATATGCTAAAGAGTTATTTCCTTGAACATATTCCATCTGAGAGCTCATTACTTGGTGCAGAATGCAAGAAAGAGGAATGCAGTGTACTCATTAGTCTTGACCTCGTAAGCAAACACTACTGACTTGTTCTTGATTTGCAAAATGAGTGGAGCTTGTTTATAATATTTAAACTCAACCTTAATGGTTGGCAATCCAATATAATGATGGCTTATGTTGGGTTAAAGATTAGAGCTAAATTTCCTTATCTTTCTATTGGATTACATAAAAGCAAACATGCAGTAGTAAAGCTGTGTATATATAGACTGTAAGACCAAAAGGGTTGCATATTTTGGGACAAGTTTTACTTACCTTAATAAACTTTCCCAGTAGCTAATGAGACTTAGAGCTTTGTAGAAATGCTACCCTAGTCCTCCTGCTATTTTATAACTCTAAGTTGACTTCCTTCTTCAAAGGGAAACATGTCTAAGGTAGGACCTATATGTAGGTGACAGTGACTGTCGTTTAGTAAATATTTGACTGAGTTAAAAAAATAAAATAAAATCACAGATTCTAAGTCATCTCTTAGCCTGTAGGCGGCTAGCCACCTGCGGTTGCCAAGACCTCATCCTCCAAATTGAAAATATCAGGAAGTTGCGGGAGATGAAAACCCTAGTTAGATGAATAGAGAAGAGTTTAGATTCAATCATGCCCAAGTTCAGGTTCATGAACTTAAACCACCTCACTTCTCTGGGTCGTGGCTAAATAATTCTAGTGCAGTTGGATGATTTTAGGGACTTTCACATCTTTATGAAAGTTTATTTTCAGGTGGGCCTTTTCATGAAATGACAACTTTTTCTAAAATGAAAATGAAAGCCCTATATTTAACACCTGTGGTTCATTAGAATCAGAGTGAAATCCTGGCCTTTCTTTCAAGACAGCCTTTGAAGCTTGTCCTGAAAACCAGAACATCTACAAAACAATTTTTCAACCATTGAAATTAAAATATACTGACAGTGTTTTCAGTTATAGGCTTTAATTGACTGTCACCTCAGCTATTAATTCTCAACCATGGAATGGGACATTCTGCTGTGGGACCAGTTGTGTGACTGGTCATATTTGTCCGCAAGAGAAAACCTAGTTGTTGAATCAATTCACAGTCTCAGTAGATTAAGACACTGTGTCAGTTCTCACCAGTTGTTTATCCAGCTACCCCAAACTCAATGGCTTATAATAGAGACTTGTTATTTCTCATGATTTTGTGGGTCTGCTAGGCAGTTAGTCTAGTTGGAGCAATGTGGCTGATTTCTGTCATGAGGTGGGTGCCAAACTAAAAAACGAGGTCATCTACGTGGAGGAAAAAGGGTCTAACCAGCAATAGCAGCATTGTTTCCAAGTCATTGGTAGACAGCTGCTGATCCATTCTCTGTTCTAATGCAGGTGTTCAGGGCTTCCCTAGTGGCCCATCTCCTTTCTATATCTTTCAGCTTCTGCTCTCATCCATACCCACTTTCCTTTTCCTTTCATCATATTTTAAGGAGTTTTGGCAAGAAATCACCTAGCACTCCACTATTAGGTGTCAATTATTAGTACATGATTTTGAATAATCACTGGGCTTTAGTTTAAGATGTATGGAATTAATGTAAGAAAAACTGAAACAATTTTTAAATTAGAGAAACAAAGTACAAATCCAATTTGACCATGACATCTAATCCTAGAAGTAAATGTGATTATCATTTTCTAATGAAATTTGGAAAACTTCTATATAGCAATATAATTATTTTTGAGATGTAATTGACATACAGTATTGTACAAATGTAAGGAGTGCATTGTATACAATGATTTGGCATTTGGTACATTATATACAATGATTTGGTATATCTATTGTAATATGATTACCACTGTAGTGTTAGGTAACACCTCTATCATGTCATGTAATTATCATTTTTTGTGATAGGAATAGTTTAGATCTAATCTCTTAGCAACTCAGAAGTTTATAATACAGTACTGTTGACTGTAGTCACTGTTGTTCAGTTGCTCAGTTGGGTCTGACTCTTTGCAATCCAAGGACTGCAGCATGCCAGGCTCACCATACTGTGCATTAGATCTCCAGAACTTATGCATTTTGAAGCTGCAAGTTGTAGCTTTAAACAACATCTCCCAATTCTTCCATTCCCCAGCCTTTAGTAACCACTATTCTACCCTGCTTCCATGCATCTGATGTTTTAAAGTTCCACATGTAAGTGATAGCACTACAGTATTTGTTTTTTCTAACTTATCTCCCTTAGCACAAAGGCCTCAGGATCCATCCATCCATGTCGCTCCAAATTATAGGTTGCTCTTTCTCATGATTTGTCCATTCATCAGTTTATGGACGCTTAGGTTGTCCCCATATTTTGACTATTGTGAATAATGCTGCAGTGAACAAGGATATGCAGATACGTGTTTTTTTAAATTTACTTTTAATTGGAGGGCAATTACAATATTGTATTGGTTTCTGCCATACATCAACATGGATTAACCATTGGTATGCATAGTTTTCTCCTTTTCAGTCTCCTTCCTTCCTCCCACTCCATCACACCCCTCTAGGTTGTTTCAGAGCCCTGGGTTGAATTCCATGAGTCATATAGCAAATTCCCATTGGCTATCTATTTTACATATGTTTTCATGCTATTGATGAACTTATTTGCTGGGTACCAATGGAGATGCATAGAGAACAGACTTATGGACACAGTGAGAGGATAAGAAGGAGAGGGAGGGATGAGTGGAGAGAGTAGCAGATATCTTTTTAATATCCTGACTTCATTATGTTTGGATATAGACCTGCTGGATCATATGGTGGTTCTATTTTTAATTTTTTGAGAAACCTCCATACTGGTTTCCATAGTGGTTGAACTAATTTGGATTTCCATCAAGAATTTACAAAGGTTCTCTTTTCTCCATTCTTACCAACACTTGTTATTTCTTGTTTTGTTAATGCAAGCCATTCTGTCAGATGTGAGATGATAACTGATTGTGCTTTTGATTTGAATTTCCCTGATAATTAGTGATGCTGAGCATCTTTTTTTGTACCCATTGACCATTTATGTGTCTTTGGAAAATGTCAGTTCATATCCTTTGTCCACTTATTAATTGCATTGTTTTGAGGGGGATTGGTAATTGAGTTGAATGAGTTCTTTCTAAGTTTTGTATATTAACTATTTATATAGGGTTTGCAAATATTTTCTTACATTTCATATGTTGCTTTTTTTTTCCTTTTTGCTTTGCTCTGCAGAAGCTTTAACTTTTATGTAGTCTCACTTGTTGATTTTGCTTTTGTTGTGTGTGCTTTTGGAATTATATCTTAAAAATCAGTTCTATATGAAAGAGCTTTTCCCGTGTTTCCTTCTTGTGTCATGGTAGCAGGTCTTATGTGTAGGTCCATTTTGAATCAATTTTTGTGAGTGGTATAAGATAATGTCAATTTTACTTTTGTGCATGTGGTTATCCAGTTTTTCTAACACTGTATATTGAAGAGACTCTCCTTATTGTATACTCTTTATTCCCTGTCAAAAACTAGTTGAACATATATTCAGGCATTTATCTCTGGGCTTTGTTTCATTGGTATATGTATCTTTTTTTATGCTAATACTAAACTGCTTTAACTACTGTAGCTTGGGAATATAGTTTGAAATTGGGAAATGTGGTGCCTCTGGCTTTGTTCTTAGGATTGTTTTGGCTCTTTAGGGTCTTTCGTGGTTCCATACAAGTGTTACAATTTTGTTTTCCATTTCTGTGAAAAACTCCATTGAAATCTTGATAGGAATTACATTGACTCTATAGATAGCTTTAGGTAGTATGTCCATTTTAATAATATTCGTCCTTCTAATCCATGAATATGAGACATCCTTCCATTTGTTCCTTCCTTAATTGTTTTCATCAAAGAGTTGTAGTTCTCTTTTCTCTCACTTTTTTGATTAAGTTTATTCTTAAGTATCTCACTGCTTTTGTTACTATCATAGATGGAATATACCTTTTTTTTTCCCCAGATATTTCACTGTCAGTGTATGGAGGCACAACTGAGTCTTATGTGTTGAATTTAACTTCTGTGACTTAACTGAATTTGTTGATGAGTTCCAACAATTTTTTGGTTAAGTGTTTCTGGTTTTCTCTAAGTAATATCACATCACTTGCAAATAATGACAGTTTTTTCATCTGTGTGTTATTTCCTTCGCTTGCCTGATTGCTCTAGTTAGAACTTGTAGTACCAAGTTGAATATGAATGCTGAGAATGAGTACCCTTCTCCCTGAGGTTAGAGGATAATTTTTTTCAACATTTCATCGTTGATATTGAGTATATTAGTTGTGGGTTTGTTGTAATATATCACCTTTATTATATATTCTTCCTGTACCCAATTTGTTGAGGGCTTTTCATTGTGAAAGGATGTTGTATTTCTGTCGAATTATTTTCCTGCATCTACTGAGATGATCGTATGATTTTCATCTTTCATTCTATTAATGCATATGTCACATTTGTTTATTTGCATATGATAACAGTTTTGCATTCCTGGGGTAAACTTCACTTGATTATGGCATATGATCCTTTTAATGTGCTGCTGAATTTGGTTTGTTAGCATTTTGCGTCTATACTCATCAGGGATACTGGTCTGTCATTTTCTTGTAGTATTTATTATCTTGATTTTGTATCAGTGTATTATTGGCCTTGTAAAATGAGGTTGGGAGTATACCCTCCTCTTCAATTTTTGGGAAGAGTTTGGGAAGGATTGGCATTAAATATTCTTTAAAGTTTGGTGGAATTCACTAGTGAAAAACCCATTTGGAACTTGGCTTTTTGATGTTAGTAGGTTTGTATTGCTGATTAAATCTCTTTATTCATTGGTTTGCTCTGATTTTCTATTTCTTAATGATTCAGTCTTGGTAGTTTATATGTTTTTTGGCATTTTCCCATATCTGATAAAGTTGTTTGATTTGTTGGCATATGATTGTTTTTAGTAGTTTCTTATGGCCCTTTGTATTTCTGTGGTATCAGTTATAATGCTTCCTCTTTCATTTCTGATTTGTTTGACTCAGTTTCTTTTTTCTTAGTCTAGCTCAAGGTTTGCCAATTTTGTTTATTTTTTCAAAAAACTAACTCAATTTTTTGGTCTTGCTGTTTGTTTGGTCTCAGTATTATATATTTCAATTCTGATGTTTATCTCCTTCTTTCTCTCTACATTAGGTTTGCCTTGTCATTTTTTCCCTAGTTCTTTGAGATGTAAAGTTAGATCTTTTATTTGAGATTTTTCCTGTTTCTTTATGTATTTATTGCTGTGAACTTCGCTTTCAGAACTGCTTGTCAACCTCCCATAGATTTTTTGTGTTGGTTTCCATTTTTATTCATTTTGCGGTTTTTAAGTTTCCTTTTTGATTTCTTCTTTGACTCATGTGTTGCTCAGGAGTGTTGTTTAGTTTCTGCATGGTTTTATAAATTTCCAACTTCCTCTTGTTGAAATCTAATTTGATACTATTTTGTTCATAAATGATATTTGCCATGATTTAAATTTGAAAGTGCCAAGACTTGTTTTGTGGCCTATCCTATTTCCTGGAGAATGTTTTATGTATACCTAAGAAGAGTGTTGAAAAGCAGAGACATTACTTTGCCAACAAAGGTCCGTCTAGTCAAGGCTATGGTTTTTCCTGTGGTCATGTATGGATGTGAGAGTTGGACTGTGAAGAAGGCTGAGCACTGAAGAATTGATGCTTTTGAACTGTGGTGTTGGAGAAGACTCTTGAGAGTGCCTTGGACTGCAAGGAGATCCAACCAGTCTATTCTGAAAGACATCAGCCCTGGGATTTCTTTGGAGGGGATGATGCTAAAGCTGAAACTCCAGTACTTTGGCCACCTCATGCGAAGAGTTGACTCATTGGAAAAGACTCTGATGCTTGGAGGGATTGGGGGCAGAAGGAGAAGGGGATGACAAAGGATGAGATGGTTGGATGGCATCACTGACTTGATGGACATGAGTTTGGGTGAACTCCAGGAGTTGGTGATGGACAGGGAGGCCTGGTGTATTGCGATTCATGGGGTCGCAAAGAGTCAGACACGGCTGAGCAACTGAACTGAACTGAACTGAAGAAGAATGTGTATTCTGCTGCTCTTGGATAGAATTTTCTGTAAATGTCTATAAAGTATATCTGGCCTAATGTGCAACTTAAGCCCAAAATTTTCTTACTAATTTTGGTTTGGATCATCTGTCCATTGTTGAAAGTTATAATGAGGTCCCCTCCTATTGTTGTACTGTAATCTATTTCTCCTTCGAGACTGGTTAGTATTTGCTTAAGATATTCAAGGCTCTGATGCATATTTATGATTGTTTTATCTTCTTGATGAATTGACCCCGTAATCATTGTATAATAATTTTCTTTGTCTCTTTAATATTTGGGACTTAAACTTTATTTTGTCTTTGTATAGCTGGCCCTGCTTTTATGATTTACACATGCATGGACTATCTTTTCCATCCCTTCACTTTTAGTCTTTGTGTGCCCTTAAAGCTGAAGTGAGCCTTATATAGGCAGCATATAATTAGTGTTTTCCTATGAGGATGTTCTGTGTCTTTTGATTGGTGAATTCAATCCATTTATATTTGGGATAATTATTGATACATAAGAAATTACTTTCTGTTCTGCATTTTCATTGTTCTTTTGTCCTCTCTTCCTAACTTCGTAAGTGGGAGATTTGTCATAGTGATATGCTTTAATGTTCCTGTTTTATATTTTGGGTATTTACTATAAGTTTTTGTTTTGTAGTTGCCATAAAGTGAAAGAAAGTGAAAGTATTAGTTGCTCAGGCATGTCTGACTCTTTGCAACCCCATGGACTGTAACCCACCATGTTCTTCTGTCCATGGAATTCTCCAGGCAAGAATACTGAAGTAGGGAGCCATTCCTTTCTCCAGGGGTATCTTCCCAACCCAGAGTTTGAACCCAGGTCTCCTGCATTATGGGCAGATTCTTTACCATCTGAGCCACCAGGGAAGTCTAAAGGCTTACATGAAACATCTTATGGATAAACCATCCATTTTATGCTGATAGCAACTTAAATTTGATTGTATGTGAAAGTTCTACCCTTTTACTTTATCTTTTTAATGTATTTGTTATCACAGTTTACCTCTTTGTGTTATGTATTCATTAAGAAATTATTATGGCTATAGTTATTTTTAATACTGTTTTCCACTAACCTTTATACAACAATTATTTGGCTAATCCATCTTTATGTTACAGAATTAGAGTTTTCTAAATATGACTGTGTATTTACTTTTACAGTTTTTGTATTTTTTTTTCTTTTTGTATATTTTCATGATGCTGCTTAGCATCTTTTCATTTCTGCTTGAGGAACACCTTTCAGGTTTTCTTGCAAAGCAGCTTTACTGGTGATAAACTCACTCAGTTTTTGTTTGTTTGGAAAGCCTTTCTTTCTTCTATATAAGTGAAGAATAACTTTGTATTCTGGTTGAGCAGTTTTTTTTTTTCAACACTTTAAATATGTCATTCTACTTTTTCCTGGCCCCTAGTGTTTCTGCTGAGAAATTTGCTCATAAACTAATGAGGATTCCTTTGTAGGTTACCACACTTTTTTCTTTTGCTGCTCTTAGAATTACATATTTGTCTTTGTTTTTTAATACATTCGTTCTAAGTGTCTTGGAGAAGGTCTTTCCTTTGAGATAATGTGTCAATTTGCATTGTAAGCTTGGATGTCCTAGAGTCTCCTCAGATTTGGTACATTCTCAGCTATTAATTTTTAAACTTTCTTCCTCTCCTACAACCCTTCTCCTTTTGGAATCCCAGTTAATCTGATATTTTATTTGATGATGTCCCCTGGATCATATAGAATGCGCTCTTTTTCATTCTTTTTTTGTTTATCTCTGACTGAGTTATTTCAAACTATCCATTTATTCTCTGACCATCTCTATCTTCTATTTGGTCTAATCTGCCATAGTTGCACTTTACTGCATTTTTCATTTTGTTTACTGAATTCTTCAGATTCAGAATTCTCGTTGGTTCTTTTTTAAAGATTTTTATCTATTAAGTTTCTCATTTTGTTCAGTTGTCCTGATTTAACTGAACTGTGTTTCTGTGTTTACTTTGTGCTCATTGAGTTTCTTCAGAAGAGCTATTTTGAATTCTTTATTAGCTAGACTGCACTGTGTGCTTTTGAATTCAGTTATAGAGGATTATTATATCTTTGTGGATGTGTTTACTTGATGCTTTATGTTCCTTGAAGCTTTGCATTGCTATTTTCACATATGAACCAGCACCTGCTCAAATCTTTGCCATTTTCTGATGGGACATAATCTTCTTTGGTTCTACTTAAATCTGGGCTTTCTCCAACCTTGTATGGATGTACTCGCTCTATCTTTTTACTTCTTTTTGTATCAGAATTCTTAATCTTCTATATCTTCTTTGGTTCTTACAAATCACCTGTCTACTACTGGAAACCTCTTTCTCCCTCCCCAGACGATGGTGCTGCAGCTAATGGTTATGGTTTATCTCTTGCCCAGAATTCCCACCCATTTTGGGTTTTTTTTTGAGGGGACTTCCTGTTTACTGGACCATGCTTTTGCAGCTGTGCTCTGAATTAAACATCAGGAGCCAGATGCAAAGAATGGGGAAGTTTGAGTTTGGCCCTTGGGGCACTGGGGATAACTATGCAGCAGGTAAGGTTCTCCCAGTGGCTCATGGGTGAGATTTCTACTGGAGTCATAAAAACAGTCAGCAGGAACTTCATGCATCAGATGCCCTTTGATATGTACATCTGCCTCCGTTTTGATCTCTCTTTCCCCAGTCCTAGAGGGCTGACGTCACTCCCTAAATAAATTAGATAGGTGCTATGTGTGAGTGTGTATGCATCTTCATATTTTAACTTGTTCTGACTGTTATGATAGTGTTAATTGCTCAGTTGCCTCTGACTGAGTCCACCAGTTGGACTCAGTCCAGCAGTCTTCAGGCAAGAACACTGCCATTTCCTTCTCCAGGAGATCTTCCCAGTGCAGGGATCAAACCCAGGTCTCCTACACTGCAGGCAGATTCTTTACCATCTGAGCCACCAGGGAAGCCCTAACATATTATTCAACAAGGTAATAGTAAGCAAATTTTATATCCCTTTGGTTAAACCTGGAACAAACAGACACACACATGTAAGAACTAAATATGTACAAAACAATATGCATGTATCTGCCTTTATTTTTATTATATGTATTAAATAATACATTGCTGTTGTTTTTCAGTCTCTCAGTTGTATCTGATGCTTTGCACCCCCATGGACTGAAGCACGCCAGGCTTCCCTGTCCATCATAATCTCCTTGAGTTTACTCAAATTCATGGCCATTGAATTGGTGATGCTATCCAACCATCTCATCCTCTGCCGTCCCTTCTCCTCCTGCCTTCAGTCTTTCCCAGCATCAAGGTCTTTTCCAATGAGTCAGATCCTCGTATTAACTGGCCAAAGTTTTGGAGCTTCAGCATCAGTCCTTCTAGTGAATATTCAGGGTTTATTTCTTTTAGGATTGACTGGTTTGATCTCCTTGCAGTCCAAGGGACTCTCAAGAGTCTTCTCCAACACCACAGTTCAAAAGCATCAGCGCCTTGGCACTTACCATTCTTTATGGTCCAACTCTCACATCCATTCATGACTGCTTGGAAGAAACATAGCTTTGACTAAGATGGTCCTTTGTTGGCAAAGTAATGTCTGCTTTTTAACAGTTTGTCAACAGTTTTTCTAAATTTGTCATTGCTTTTCTTCCAAGGAGCAAGCTATTTTAATTTCATGGCTGCAGTCACCATCCACAGTGACTTTGGAGCCCAAGAAAATAAAGTCTGTCACTGTTTCCATTGTTTCTCCGTCTATTTGCCATGACGTGATGGGTCCAGATGCCATGATCTTAGTTTTTTGAAAGTTGAATTTTAAGCCAGCTTTTTCACTTTCTTCTTCACCTTTATCAAGAGGCTCTTTAGTTCCTCTGCAGTTTCTGCCATTAGAGTGGTTATCTGCATATCTGAGGTTATTGATATTTCTCCCTGCAATCTTGATTCCAGCTTGTACTTCATCCAACCTGGCAATTCACATGAGGTACCCTGCTTATAAGTTAAATAAGCAGGGTGACAGTATAAACCCTTGACATACTCCTTTCCCAGTGTTGAACCAATGCATTGCTCCATGTCCAGTTCTAGACGTTGCTTCTTGACCTGCATACAGGCTTCTCAGGTGTCTCAGGTCGGTCTGCTATTTCCATCACTTTAAGAATTTTCCACAGTTTGTTGTGATCCACACAGGTAAAGTCTTTGGCATCTTCAAAGAAGCAGAAGTAGATGTTTTTCTAGAATTCTATTGCTTTTTCTATGATCCAATGGATGTTGGCAATTTGATCTCTGGTTCTTCTTCCATTTCTAAATCCAGCTTGTACTGCTGGAAGTTCTCGGGTCATGTAATGTTGATGCCTAGATTGAAGGGTTTTGAGCAGTACTTTGCAGTCATGTGAAATTAGTGCAGTTCTGCAGTAGTTTGAGCATTCTTTGGCATTGTCCTTCTTTGGAATTGGAATGAAATCTGACCTTTTCCAGTCCTGTGGCCACTGGTGACTTTTCCAAATTTGCTGGCATATTGAGTGAAGCATTTTAGCAGCAGCATCTTTTAGTATTTGAAATAGCTCAGCTGAAATTCCATCACCTCCACTAGCTTTGTTTGTAGTAATGCTTCCTAAGGCCCACTGACTTCATACTGCAGGATATGTAGCTCTAGATGAGTGATCATACCATTGTGGTTATCCAGGTCACTAAGATCATTTTTGTATAGTTCTGTGTATTCTTACCACCTCTTCTTAGTATTTTCTGCTTCTGTTAGCTCCATACATTTTCTGTCCTTTATTGTGCCCATTGTTGCATTAAATATTCCCTTGGTATTTCTGATTTTCTTGAAGAGGTCTCTAGTCTTCCTCATTCTATTGTTTTCCTCTATTTCTTCGCATTGTTCACTTAAGAAGGGTTTCATATCTCTCCTTGCTTTTCTTTGGAACTCTGCATTCTGATGGGTGTATCTTTCCTTTCCTCCTTTGTCTTTTACTTCTCTTTTTTTTTCTCAGCTGTTTTTAAGGCCTCCTCAGACAACCATTTTGCCTTTTTGCATTTCTTTTTCATGGGGATGGTTCTATAATACATAATAAAATAATATATGATAAAATGAATTCAATATCGTATATGTCTATATATACACGCACTTCTAGGAATTTCACTGAAAGTATCAAAACATTCATTGATTATCTTGTAAAATGAAAGCTGGATCTACTTCACATATGGAGAAATTTGAGTCAATGTGTTCATCTTTCTGAATAAAGTGATATTAGCTATGCTTTTTTTTTTTTTTAAATTTGGCTGTGCTGGGTCTCATTGCTGCCCAGGTTTTCTCTAGTTTCAGTGAGCATGGACTGCTCTCTAGTTGCTATTCATGAGCTTCCCATTGTAGTGGCTAGTTTTCTGGAGCACAGGCTGTAGTTGCAGGACGTGGGCTTAGTATTTGCAGTCCTGGGCTCAAGAGCACAGGCTCAGTAGTTGTGGCACATGGTCTTAGTTGCTTCAGGGTATGTGGGGTTTTCCCAGATCAGGGATCAAACCGATGTCTCCTGCATTGGCAGGCGAAGATTCTTTACCACTGAGCCACCAGGAAAGCCCCTAAATTATAGTTATAACTGGCTAAATTCCTTTCCAAAAAAGAAAATAATGAATCATATATTTTTAAGGCTCTCTTCATGGCACATTCTTCATTTCCCCATGAAATGAAACTTTTTATGATTTCACCCATTGCTCAGTCTTAAGAGGAGAACCCCAGACCTGACTATTATTAACTGTTGTTGTTGAGTGCTGAGATTTAAAAAAATGCATATTGTTGCTATTTTATTACATGTTATTATAGAATTGGGCACAGCAAAATCACCATATTTTATGACATATAAAGTGATAAATCCTACTCTCTGAAAGTCAGAAAAAACTACTCTGAAAAGGTTTTTTCCCCATTTACTCAAAGAAAATTCAAAGGATGAGATAAAATATCCTAGTGATGGGCACAAATACGTGGGTTTGTTTGATAGCCTTAATTAATGATCTTATAATTGGGTATCATGTTAGTTGTCATGTAGCTGGCAGTGTTCACTGAGAACACATCTAAATCCCTATTTTTCACTCCTTCCCAAACATTGTCATTCATTTCAGTGACAATTCATGCATAATATAATAGCCCTAGGGTGCAATTAATTTTAGCAGTTGCACAACTTAGTAAGGAAAAAAAAAAATATCCCTGGTATCATGTGTTCTTTGAAGGTCAGATGATATCACAATTTGCACCTTTGATGTGAGACATGAAAATTAGCAATTAACATAAATATATTGATTAACATATGTATAGTTTAGTCTGACATATTAATGAAACTAACCATATTTTATTTACCAGATGTAAGCATTTTCTTTCTTCTACAATGACATCATTATTTTTTTTAAAAAAGTTGAGAATTTGGGTTTAATCATGCTTGTTTTCTGAGGTATATGCTAGAGAAAAATGAGATGGATCCATGCTCTAGGAAGTTTAAACAAAAGAACTTGACAGTTTAATTTATTTTGTACCATATATTATCAGTGATCTATTTATATAGTTTCCATCTTTTTCATATGTCACATGTCTCTTCCATCCTTTATATAATAGCACTATCACTGCCTATATTTAGGTCTTGAACACCTTTCCTTTTGACTCTTGGCATAATCCCGTGTTTGGATTGATTTCAGTTTGGTGTTCAAATATTGCCAGAGGGATCTTTCTGAGCCATACATTTGATCTTGACTCTCAGTCACACCTTTAGGGTACAGACACAAACCCTGGCTCTTGGTTAGGTGATACATACATACATGCTGTCACTCAGTCATGTTGATTCTTTGCAACCCTATTGACTGTAGCCTGCCAGGCTTCTCTGTCCATGGGATTCTCAAGTCAATACTGGAGGGGATTGCCATGCCCTCCTCCAGGGGATCTTCCCAACCAGGGATTGAACCCAGGTCTCCTGTATTTCAGGGATATTCTTTACTGTCTGAGCCACCAGGGAAGCCCAGATACTAATAATTAAATTATTGATATACACCAGTGGTTTAATAAGTTACTCTTATCAGCTAGGGATATTTCTGTGATGAGTAGAGTGCATGAATTTTGTACAGTGCTATTATTATTATTGAGTATTAATAACATATCTAGAGTATTTATTATATCCCAGCCATTCTTTAAAGAATGCTACATGAATTGTCTTATTTAATCCTCTCAAAAATTATCTTAATAATAAAAATAATCTATGATTGCCTTTTCCATTTTATAGATGAAGAATTTCAGGTTCAGAGAAATTAACTGTTTATCCAAAGAGTAAGCGAGTGTTAAGTAATAGAGCTGGGATTTGTGTTTATATGAATTGAATCAAAGCTTACACTTTTTCCACTCAGTATGAGGGAAGGGAGTGCAAGTAATGGAAAAATTTACACGTTGCCATTTGATGTCTTGTTCTCTATAGACTTATGAAGTGTTGGACATTTGTGGACTAACTCTTGCTTTGGTGATTAGCTAATTTGGAAAATTTAGGTTTTCCTTATTTATGAGAATGTGCTTATTTTTTGGGTTTTAGTTGAAACTGAAGGGTGCTATTTGATATAAAGTAACTAAGATGATGGCATCTGGTCCCATCATTTCATGGGAAATACATGGAGAAACAGTGGAAACAGTGTCAGACTTTATTTTGCGGGGCTCCAAAATCACTGCAGATGGTGATTGCAGCCATGAAATTAAAAGACACTTACTCCTTGGAAGGAAAGTTATGACCAACCTAGATAGCATATTCAAAAGCAGAGACATTACTTTGCCAACAAAGGTCCATCTAGTCAAGGCTATGGTTTTTCCTGTGGTCATGTATGGATGTGAGAGTTGGACTGTGAAGAAAGCTGAGCACCGAAGAATTGATGCTTTTGAACTGTGGTGTTGGAGAAGCCTCTTGAGAGTCCCTTGGACTGCAAGGAGATCCAACCAGTCTATTCTGAAGGAGATCAGCCCCGGGATTTCTTTGGAGGGAATGATGCTAAAGCTGAAATTCCAGTACTTTGGCCACCTCATGCGAAGAGCTGACTCATTGGAAAAGACTCTGATGCCTGGAGGGATTGGGGGCAGGAGGAGAAGGGGATGACAGAGGATGAGATGGTTGGATGGCATCATTGACTCGATGGACATGAGTTTGGGTGAACTCCGGGAGTTGGTGATGGACAGGGAGGCCTGGCATGCTGCAATTCACGGGGTCGCAAAGAGTTGGACACAACTGAGCGACTGAACTGGACTGAACTGAACACAAATTAGTATAGGTTACTTTGCAGTCACAGTGAGTGACAGCTGTAATTTAAGGGCTGATGTCAGTCACTGTTGGGTGCTGTGTAAAGCAATGTGCTCGTGCCCAGTTTTGTCCAGCTTTTTGCAACTGCATGGACTGTAGCCCACCAGGCTCCTCTGCCCATGGGATTCTCTAAGCAAGAATACTGGAGTGGGTTACCATTTTCTCCTCCAGGGGATCTTCCTGACCCCGGGATCGAACCTGCATCTCCTGTGCGTCCTACAGTGGCAGGCAGACTCTTTAGCACTGAGCCACTGGGGAAGCCCAAAGAGATGGAACGTGCACCATTTCACTTCTCTGAGCAAAGAGTCAACATAGCTAGTTTTTATGATTTTCAGGGTTATTGGTTAGAATATTATCTCTGACAATAAAGCCTGAAGCTAAAATGGGTAGATTTGGAAAGCATTTGTTTTAAAAAATGGACTGTGAAATAATATTCAGTAATTAGCCATTTCTTTATAAGTTAGCACTACTTTCCTAACTGAGTCACATGATGTTCCCTAGGCCAAGAATTTGGATCAAGTTTATTGTTTTCAGTTGATCTGCCCAGTGGTGATGCAAGATAAAACATCTGGCTGTTTAGAGGAGAGCTCATTGGAGGAGATTAAAATTGCATAACTTCTGTTGACGAGGCACAACTGCCAGGGTTGATCTGTTTCAAGGGAAATAAGACAATGTCCCAGGTATTAGCCTGTATATTTTTGCTACTCTTCTGGAAAGGAAGATCAGGGGAAGAATTGGGGAGATGACAGGGAAAAGAGAATAGTAAGAGTGGAATAAAGTTGTTGAGCATGAGTAGAATGTGGAGAAGTCATGATGTTGTTGTTTTCAACTGAGCATTGTAAGTTCTAAATAGTCCTCAGGTCACACAGTTAGTTAAGACTGAAGCAAGAATTTAGTCTCAATAATGAAAGCCAAGGCTTGAGGTTTTCACTGCAGTGCCCCATCCACCAGTTTCTAGGGTATGTGCTAGGTGTTTAACATGTTTAATTTCATTTAATACTGATACTTGCCCTTCAGTTTTACTACCATTGTGTATATGAGAAAGTTAAACATTTTTAAAAATCCCGAGGATTTAACAAATTAGATAAATTGTCCAGTTTGTTAGAACTGTGTATTTTCAAGTTAAAAAAAAAAAAATATATATATATATATATATATATATATATAATTTCAAAGGTTTATCAAAGCCATGTTGTTAAAATTATTTTCAGCAATAATGCTCTTAGAGATGTTTATTTTAGAGAATCTTTTCTGTAGAAATCCTAACTTCAGCGTGGGAATCCCTATTTCCAGTATGGGAATCACCGCAAATCCTATATTCTAGATAGTTCGACTCTGGCAATTGTTTTGGTTAGTTGCTCAGTCATGTCTGACTCCTTGCGACCCCATGGACTGTAGCATGCCAGGCCTCCCTGTCACCCACCATCTCTCAGAGTTTGCCCAACTAGCAATTATCTTTCATAATAAATCTTTTAATGTCACCTATGTATTGCTTTGTCTCTTGATTACTAGGAAGTTTAAAAAAAAAAACACTGCAGAGAAAAAGGCCAACAACCAACACCTCTTATATAGATTGGAACTATTCAGAAATTTTAGTTTGGTCATGGAGTAAGTAGCCAACCCAAATATTGGTGACAAAAACATATTTTCTTTGTACTTTATTTCAGAAATAATGGTAAATTTTATCACCTGATTGCAAACAGAAATATTTGCTATCTTTGCTTTAAAAAAAATTTTTTGAATGGCTTGATTGATTCTGTCAGGAAACACAATCAATCATATTCATTTAACCATGTTGTAAATAGTAAACATATGTTATTTTAGCCTTATAGTATATATCAACAACAAAAAGACCACATATAGGACTTTGGTTACCTGAACATAATGAACTGTCTTAATCCCAGTGTTTCTGGTGTTTTTCCCACCAGCATACATGGGCCTTTGATGCTTCTGAAACAATATGCACACTGGAAGGCATTTTAAGTTAAGTGGAATATATATTTTTTCTAACTATCATTAGAAGTACTCAAGCAATAAATGTGCCCCAATAAAGAACACTAAAAGTGAAATATTAACAGGGGAGGTTATAATTATGAAATCAAATATCTAAGTAAACACTGAGAACACTGTGAGCCCACTAAAGCATTTGAATAACATCTTTCACAGTGGTACCTGTGGTAGTTGCTTTACAGTGATGCTGGATAAGCACAGTGGGGTAATTAAAAAAATATAATATTGGTTCTGAATCAAAACTAGTTTCGCCATCTCTATTTTTTAAATTTGTTCTCTCTCACTTTGAATGGGGGGCTTCCCTGATCGCTCAGTTGGTAAAGAATCCACCTGCAATGTAGGAGACCCTGGTTCGATTCCTGGGTTGGGAAGATCCCCTGGAGGAGGGCATGGCAACCCACCCCAGTATCCTTGCCTGAAGAATCCCCCTGGACAGAGGAGCTTGGCAGGCTACAGTCCATGGGGTCGCAAAGAGTCGGACATAACTGAGTGACTAAGCATAGCACACACACTTTGTATGTGGGTATAATTTTTTTGTTGTATATTATATTTCTGTAAATTTCTTTAATAATATATTAGCTAGGGGACATGGAATAAAATGATAATGTGTTTAACTCTGGAGTCACAATGTCAGTGATGGATCTTGGTACCAGAGTAAATTCATAATAGATATGTACTCTTGGGCAGTTTATTTTGCTTTAGTGCCTCAGTTTGTAGCCCAGTCTGTAGAATGGAATAATAGTAGTTACCTAAAAGTGTTGTTGTAAGGATTGCATTGGTGTTTGTAAAACATATATTGCCTTCTCTATGAACTTTAGTAATGACGATGATGACTGCATAGCATAAACAATGATGTGTTCTATTTTTCTGAACATCGTGGAGCCAAGAGAATAAAAATAGGGTCCAATTTGAACATTAAATACTATAAAAATATCTTGCGCTCAACTTCTTAATCATACTTAGTAGGAAATACATTGTAGTTTTCGTTGTTTAGTTGCTAAGTTGTTTCTTACTCTTTGCAGCCCCATGGACTGCAGCCGGCCAGCCTCCTCTGTCCACAAAATTCTCCAGGCAAGAATACTGAAGTGGGTTGCCATTAGTTTATTCAGAGGATCGTTCCTGACCCAGGGATTCAACCTGGGTCTCCTACATTTTTACCATCTGGGCCATCAGGGAAACCACCTCAGAAGCCCAGAAAATACATAAAATATAATTTAAAATCATAAGAGCTTCCCCCATGGCACTAGTGGTAAAGAATCTGCTGGCAAAGCTAGAGACCTAAGAGATGTAGGTTTGATCCCTGGGATCCCCTCGAGGAGGGCATGGCAACCCATTCCAGCATCCTTGCCTGGAGAATCCCATGGACAGAGGAGCCTAGTGAGCTATGGTCCATGGGTTGCAAAGAGTTGGACATGACTGAAGTGACTTAGCACACAGGCAAAATCATAAGAAGTTAGCATAAGGAGGGCACAGATGAGGAAGAGGAATAGGAACTGAGTGCCCTTATAACAGAGTCTTGTATTAATGTTTCTCTTGTTTCTAGATCATGAAAGTATTTGCTAACCTACAAATTGCTCTGGATGGGGGAAAATTATGCTGATCCTGGGCCAGTGATAAAATCATGCTTTTAACTACCTGCTTTATGGATCTATAGCATAATGTCTTACACTGTATTAGGCACAGAAAAATGAAATGGTGAAACATGTCTCACGATGTGTGTGTGTTTTGAGTATGGTGGGGGACAATTAATTTGATTATGACCAAATGGACACAGTTTGAAATATATGTATATCTCGAGCACTTGTAGAGTTGTTCAGAAGACACATTGAAAGCAAAAGGAAATATTAACACTTGAAATTAAAAGACATCGGGCTAGTTAAATTAACATCTGTAGTTGCTATTATATTGTTTGGGTGCTAGTGAAAATAGTGTATATCTTTTGTATGTTAATAAAAACACGCTAGATCCACAAAGACTTATGTGGATCAAGAGAATCTATGTAACTTTAAACCTAATGCTGTGTATTACCAGGTAGCATTCTGTTTTTCTAGTGGCTATGATATTAGTGTGAAAATGAAATAGTAATTTGGCATATTGCTGTTTTTCAAATCTAAATTTTTCTCCCTACTAATAAGCTTATTACTAAGGCATCTACTTCATTTCAGCCAGTTAACTTCTTAGTCTTTCCTTTCTCTGTATGGCTTCCCCACTAGAATCCCCTGCCCCCCCAAAGTTTCTCCTCTCCTGTGGGGAGAATGCAATCATGGGCTCCAGGCTTCATTATTAGGCAGTCTGGATTTGAATACACACTTCTCTACTTGCTATTTTAATAACCTTTCATGGGTTGTGTTGCTTCCCTGGTCTCACTCAATCAGTAAAGAATCTGCCAGCAATGCAAGAGACCCAGGTTCAATCCCTGGGTCAAGAAGTTCCCCTGGAGAAGGAAATGGCAACCCATTCCAGGAGTCTTGCCTGGAAAATCCCATGGACAGAGGAGCCTGGCGGGCTATAGTCCACAGGCTTGCAAGTTGGATATAACTTAGCAACTAAATCACCACCACCACCACCACAGGTTGTATTACTTGAACAGTTTCTTCAGCTTCATATGGACCTAACACTAGATCTTGCTTCACAGGTTGTCGAGGTTATGTGAGTAAATCCATGTATAGTATATAAAAGTATGCCTAGGACAGCCCAGTTAAGTGCTTAGTATGATAGTTATTATATTGTTTCATCAAACACATGTTTCTGATGCC
Source organism: Ovis aries (assembly GCF_016772045.2). Classification (NCBI taxonomy): domain Eukaryota; kingdom Metazoa; phylum Chordata; class Mammalia; order Artiodactyla; family Bovidae; genus Ovis; species Ovis aries. The sequence goes on along the minus strand of NC_056057.1, from coordinate 22,889,076 downwards.
CAGCAAAAACAATGATCCAGAGGTTTATATTGAGACCTACAGTTCCTGAACGTAGAGAATCTGAACTGTCTGCCTTTGTAGAGCTATATGCTTCCATTTGTTTGGAGAATGAATGACTTGCCCAGAGGGTCTTGGCATGTAATAAAGCCTCAATACCACTGGTGATCACTAGTAACTGTTGTTGTAACTCCAAAACAAGTGCCAGAAACTCTGTAAAAATCTATTTCCACCCCCTCCCCCCCCTCACACCCTGCAAGACACTTTGTCTGCATCTTTGTTAGTCTTTATTTTTCTTTTCAATGTCTCTTAGATTTACGTGCCAGGAAAACGTCTGTGGTCATTTCTGTGCTTTCCATTGCCATGATCCTTCCATATGAAGCATGAATTTACAGTTGTTTACTTGACTTCGGGATTTTTAAGCTTTTGAAAGGAGAGGCAACTGTTTTAGGGATATATTTTGCTTTTCTTTTGTAGCACTTGAGAGAGGGCTGAGTGCATACTTGGAGTTCAAGAAAGATTGGCTATCTGCACAAACACAAACCAAAATGTATATACACATCACTAAAATATGTTCTCCTTAATAGCATTTTAGATATTCTAATTTGAACAGGAACATATCTATTTGTACTTTTAATGTTTAATTAATATTGTCTATTTTCTCTTACTATTAGATTTTAAAGCAGAAATCCACTGACTTTAAAAATTAATGGTGATAACTGATTTCATGTTGAACAACATAAAAGTTAATAGATGAACCGGATAGACCATTTTTGGTCTCACAGCTTTATGTAAATATCATCTACTTGTTTATTCTTCAATATGAGCATGCAACAGCAGTAAAACCTTTGGAGAAAAGCCTAGGGTTTAGTTGATAGTAGTGTCCCAATATTGCCAATGCAGGAGACCTGGGTTTGATCCCTGTGTCAGGAAGATCCCTGGAGAAGGAAATGGCAACACACTCTAATATTCTTGCCTGGGAAATCCCATGGAACGAGGAACCTGATAAGCTACAATGAATGGGATCTCAAAGAGTTGAACACAACAGAATACTGTATTCTTAGTTTTGATGAATAAACTATGATGATGTAGAGTGATAACATTAAAAGAAATGGAAAGATGTACTGAGTATATGGGAGCTTTCTGTACTATCTTTGTAACTTTTCCAAAATTATTCCCAAACAAATTTATAAATTATTCCTAAACATATAATAAAGTAATAAAAAATAATTTATAAAGAAATTTAAAAGTGAATAATTGGAAACAAGCTAAATGTTAAAAATGAGAAAATGATTATTATATTTCCAATGACATATTCACTTAATGCATGTAATACACTCATTAAAAAGTTTCATTGTAAAAAATGAACTAAATACAAAATGCTTTTGGCATTATGTAGAAAAAATGTCAAGAATACTATTTGTTCAGTCTGATTACAACAATTAAAATAAATTAATAAAAGTAGACATATAAAAATTATCATCCTAGGACCAGGAGATTCTGACTCTTTCTTTTTGTCACAGTTTTCTAAATTTCTATAGCTTTGCAAATTTCTATAGCTTTGCAAATTTCTATAGCTTTATTCCAAATAATCATTGATGGTAAAAGATCAGCTCTAAAGAAGTGAATTTACTTATCAAGGATGTGAATTAAAGCGTGTTAAAAAAGAAAAAAAAACCAGTATATTTGACCATGACTTCCCCAATTTTAATTAAAAAGTTTTTATCAAACCATTTTGAAAAATTTGATTTTTGGAAGTGGTCAAAATAGATGAAGACAGTCAGACAGCAGAAAATTCCAATTATAAAATAAGTCCTGAAGATGTAACGCACAGCATGCTGACTATAATTAACAATACCATATTGCATATTTGAAACTTGCTAAGAGAGTATATCCTTAAAGTTCTCATTTCAAGAAAAACAATATATTACTGTGTAGTAATGAGTGTTAACTAGTCTTATTATGGTGGTCACTTTGCCATATATACACACACACAAACACAAGCATATATACATATACTCATTACTGTATATCTGAAACTAGTATGATATACATCCTTTGTATCTTAATAAAAAATCTAGTTTTAGCGAGCATTTTATCTTAAGGCTGTAATGTATTCTTTACTGTTGGATACTGAATTTGTTTCAATTGCAAACACTTTCCGCTTTCAAAGGTCAGCTCTTACAGAAATGACCGTCATTTTACCATTTTACCTGTACACAGCTGAATACTTTAAAATCCCTCTTCAAAATTTGTTACTTGGATATGTTCACATAGGAAGAGGTGGAGCCAGGAGTAACTGGTGCGAATTCAAAATGCCACTGTAGTTCAAGAACCCAAAGTACATATTGCTACCAATAAAGCACAATCAAATCAAAAAGCACGCTGTGGTTCTGGAAGTGACCTTGAGAGAATAGCCATAGCTTTGCTCGCTTCTTTAGCCTTCACATTCTGGCATTATTAACAGTCACACTTTGGGGTCCATCTGGAGTCTGACTTCTGTCTCCACATTTGTAAATTTCCAATTCGTTCATCCAGAGATCCCATTCCATGTTTAACATTACTTTGGGAGCACAGGTATCCCCTGCTTTTTGAAGTTTGTCTTATGGCACTTCACATTTACAAAATAGCTACCTTAGTACCTGTTTGCATTAACTGAAAGAAATCCAAAGAGGATTTTCACTTTTACAAAAATACGCAAAAGAAAATCGTGGTCAGCATTTGTTTTGAAGCACAATGTTTTTCTTGAGCAGGTAGAGTGGCGCCGCCAAGCTCCTTCCATGGGAACTACACTCAGCTTCTCAGCATCAAGCCACCATAGCTTTTACTGGCTCTGTGATCACCTGTACTTTATATTGTGCATCCATTAACAAGATGTGTCCTACGATAATTGCTGTTTTACTTACACCATTTTGGCTTAGGAAAGGTTTCATAGGAATGCTGTTTTTGGATATTGGGTAACCCTGTATATTATTTGATTAATTTCATTTAGAATAGGAAGAAATATGTAAAAACTGTTAGAAGAAAACAAAATATATTTCATGGATTGTTGCGAATGTTTTGCTATATATAGTGAAATGCTATATAATTTTTACCTTGTATTTTAAAATGCTTGAGAGTATTAGAAACATAAATGGTATTTCAAAAGGAGAACTATATGATTGGAATTACTTTTCAGTTAAAACTTTTTCACAACTTTAAGGCTCTTAATTGAAAATATTTCAGTAGTAAAAAGGAGATATGTCTGTAATATATGTGTATGGGAAGATTCTTGATTGAAAGAGACCTTGGAATACTTTCATTCCTTGGGGCTGAAGGAAGATATATATTTAGAAGCAAAGGCAGAATCAACTGGAAACTTTCCACCACCAAATGATAGGCAGGATGTGTCCTTAGAAATCGTGGTGATAGGTTCCTTCTCCCTTGGAGGTACTCCATCCTTAAAAATCAAATAGGGTATATTGAATCCTTTATCACTGCTTGGATAGAACTTGGACAAGGTTCAGAAAATGGAAATCATTCCAAAATCCTCTCTCCACTCTTTGAATGGAGGAAATCTTTGATAGGAACTCACTACTTAAAAAGGGTGTGTGTGAAGGGATCCTTGGAAGATGTTCAACTTTTGATGAGATGGCTCCTTGGATGGGTTTCAAGACCTGGAGGGGTCCATAATGAAGAATCATGCTGCTTCCATTAGTGTATTTTTCCTCTTCATGTTTGCAGACAAAGCTGAGAATCTGTCCAATTTCTTCCTTGGCTAAGGTAGACTTTATTTTAATAGAAAGGCTAGTCAACTTGGCACATTTGCAGATGAGAAGAGCAAATGAAAGCAAGTAACATTTAGATAATTCCCTTGGCCAATGGAAGATGACTTTGTGTTTGATTGAGCTGCCCTTTTTTTTCTCTCCACAGTAGTTTACCAATTTGGGAAATGAAAAAAATCATCTCCTGTTTTATGACTGCTAGCCTCCAGGTGATTTTTATTGTTCGTGTTGTGAAAAAATTTAGTTGGGGTATTTGCATTTAAAAGTAGAGTTATCCCTTTATATAGTTCATATATCTTAATATGACACTTTTCATAGTTGTGTAATTACTTTGAATTTGGTAATTACTTTGAATTACTTTATAATTTGGTATATGAGTGGGTATTATGAATAGTTTTGGGAGTTTCACCAATAATCATTGATTTGCTTTTAATTTAAAAACCAGAGACTCTCTGTGTATCTTAATATCTATTTCATTGTCTCTAGAACTCATAAATGTAGTAATACAACAAGCACTAAGTATGTTTGCTAATAACTATTTCATTATTTAGGGCAGTATAATACTTACTGCAATTTGATGAGTGTTTTACTTAAACTCTGTTGTTTTATTTTTAATGAGGAACATTTTTACTCTTTAACAACAATAACAATTAAATCTGTAGAAGTTGAATTAAAAAAATCACAAATGCAAAATGTCACATTTAAGATTATGTGACTTATGATGACTGATACAGATTACAATGTTCCCTGATATTCTGTGATCCCATGTGTGCAAAAGGCTTTAATTTAATTTTATTCTAAATGCTTAAATAAAAATATGTATCTTAATGACAGTGATAAGGAAATATTAGGTTGGTGAAAAAGTTCATTTGGGTTTTTCCATAAGATGTTACAAAAAACCCCAAACAAACCTTATGCCCAACCCAGTATGTTAATTAATGACCTCTTACTAAGGTCCGTCTAGTCAAGGCTATGGTTTTTCCTGTGGTCATGTATGGTTGTGAGAGTTGGACTATGAAGAAGGCTGAGCCCCGAAGAATTGATGCTTTTGAACTGCGGTGTTGGAGAAGCCTCTTGAGAGTCCCTTGGACTGCAAGGAGATCCAACCAGTCCATTCTGAAGGAGGTCAGCCCTAGGATTTCTTTGGAAGGACTGATGTTAAAGCTGAACCTCCAGTACTTTGGGCACCTCATGCGAAGAGTTGACTAATTGGAAAAGACTCTGATGCTGGGAGGGATTGGGGGCAGGAGGAGAAGGGGACGACAGAGGATGAGATGGCTGGATGGCATCACTGACTCGATGGACGTGAGTCTGAGTGAACTCCAGGAGTTGGTGATGGACAGGGAGGCCTGGTGTGCTGTGATTCATGGGGTTGCAAAGAGTCGGACACGACTGAGCGACTGAACTGAACTAAAACAATTTATTGAAAATAGTTACTTTTCACACCTAGTCAAATTTAGTACATTAGTACAGATAAATGGCATACCTTGGCTAGTAGGGAAAGCAGATATAAGAAGTGCAAATTTTAAGATAAAATTGTTTTTAGGCTTAATTTTTAAAAAGTCTGTCTGAAATGGATATTGACTCCAATCTTCCATTATTACTTCCATTATCACTTTAGCTTCAGCAGCATGATGAGAATTAAAACTCATTACACATGAATGATTTACTGATATCAATGTACAAATTCTAGGGTTAGAATTTGTTAAATAGAACCCCATCTATCTTTGATAGGTATTACAAAGTCATCAACTCAAGAGAGATTTGTTGTTATTGTCTTTCAGTTGCTCGGACCCTTTGTGACCCCATGGATTATAGCCCGCCAGGCTCCTCTGTCCATGGAATTCTCCAGGCAAGAAAAATGGAGTAATCTGCCATTTCCTTCTCCAGGGGATCTTCCTGACCCAGGGATTGAACCTGCCTCTCCTGCATTGGGAGGTGGACTCTTTACCACTAGGAAAGCCCCAAGAGAGATAAAGAACATAAAATACAAAGACTCAAAATTTCCATTCTTTCAGGGAGCATCTCTCTTATACTCTAGATAAAGCCAGACAATCTGTGAAGAGCCTCCTTAATACTACATTTGGTGAACATCCTTGAACTAGGGATGAGTCTGTACAGCATGTTCAGTTATGGCTGTGGCTAAGACTCTGCTCAGCAGGGCAGTTCTAGTGAAACTTTTCATTCCTGGTTTAAGATGGGACTTTGTAGGTTCCAAGGAGGGGAAAAAAGTACTTCTAAATAATTAAGTCAGAAAGATCTGTGGGGTTCTATTTAACAAAAAAAAATACCTGTTGGCTTCTACGAAATGATTTTTGTGTTTAGGTGAGCCATTCAGTTGAAAAGTGAAATGGGCCATAACAGCATTTTTGTTGTTTGAAATTTTCATTACAATGGTTCCTGTCCTACTTTTCCCAGTGGAATGTGAATTCTTACACTGCAAAGCCAAAAACAGAAAAGAAAACAAAATACACACCCACAAACTGTTTTGTGGCTTTAGAAGTTATTATTTTAAGTGATCTGGCTCTGAGGTGGGGCTGAAATGGAATATTCCTTTAGCCAGTGGCACAGACGGGCATTTCTGGATGAGATTCTGCCCCCTTGTAGTGGAACGTGATGTACATTTTGATTCCCTGGCATGCCTACACTATCACCCATCTGTTAAGATGGCATTGATCCTAACAAAAAAAAAAAAAACTTGTGGTTTGCCAGGTTCCAGAAGTCCTAGGTGTCTGGCATATGTATACATTTCTAAAGGTATTTTCCAGAATTAAAAAAAAAAAAACAGAGTTTAGCTTAGGGTGTTTTCTTCTAGAGAATAGTTCATTGGTAGGCCACTACAGGCAATTCTGCCAGTAGTATATATTCATATAATTTTAGGTATAAAAACATTCATGTTTCATATCAGGGAATTTGCATGTGGAAAAAGTGTCATTGAGACTTAAAGCAATTAATTCATCTTCTACATAAACAATCCTTATTCATTTCAGCTGATCCCTTTCATAGATACCTGTATCTGTGATTCATGTTATTTCTATCAGTTCTACCAAGTATTCCATAAGATGGTGTGTTAAAGAGTGAACCTCTGAAAGGACTGTTGTGACCAATTTTGAGATGGAAATCCATACCCCATAAGCTTGACAAGATAGTATTGATTGCCTGAAGTGAAAAAGTCCAGAAAGGGCTTAACTTAAAGACAGGTGGTGGAAATCCTAGAGAGCTCTGCAGCCCTCAGGGGGCCATGGGATAATTTGGTTACCAAAGAGAAGACGTCCTGTTGTTGCTTAGCTACAGGACTCTGGGTGGCAGCTCTTTTCCCTATCACATTTCCTGGTGTTTTGTTTTTGTAAATGTAGCTCCTTGCAAATGAGGGACATTCACACAGATGTCCACATTGCAGTTGTTTTGTTTTGTAAAATGAAACAGTATTAGATTAAAAAAAAAAAAACCCTGGGAGATATAAAATTTTGAGAGGAAGTTTCTCTTTGTGTTTCACTGTTTAAGATTAAATCAAGTAATATAAAATAATATAGACATAGTTTTGGTATACATTTTACAAGATTTAGCATTAAGTTATAGCACTAGAAAAAAATCTTTTCTGTTTTTAAGAATAATGGCTATGTATTGAAAACATAAGTACCTGTTGCATATACATGTATTGATAATCATTGATATTCAGTGTATTAAATGGGTGGTTTTAAAAAAATCAATTCTAGATACTTTATTTATGTTCATGTATATGTTTGTGAATTTCCATTTTTGATGATATTTGAGTTAAAGTCTTTATTATTTTTTAGCTTTGTGTACTGCTGTTGTTGTCTTTTAAGTTGCTAAGCCACATCCAACTCTTTGACCCATGGACTGTAGCCCAGAAGTCTTCTCTGTTCATGGGATTTCCCTGGTAAGAATACTGGAGTAGGTTGCCATCTCCTTCTCCAGGGGATCTTCCCAACCCAGGGACTGAACCTGAGTCTCCTGCATTGGCAGGCAGATTCTTTTCCATTGAGCCACCAGAGAAGCCAGTGTGTATGCTAATTCCTATATTAAATTCTGAAGCACTGAAGTATAATACAAGTTCCAAATAATATTTTATAATCATCAGATCCTATTCCATAAAAATCATGGCCATCTTACCTACATTTGGTAATGTATTTGTTTTACAGTGTTAAAAGGTTATTGAATTATTGGGATAAGCTAACAAGGGATTTTTAGTGTAGTTCCATGGAAAAGATAGTTATACTTAGAGACTCATTGAGAAGAAAAAGTCATTTTATCACAATTAAATTTATAAGAGTTGAGAATAAAAGCAAACAAAATAATGGTAGGCATGGGTCTATTTACACCCTGTTCTTTCACAAAACAAATTAAGAGGTTTTAATCAATGTGGAAAAGTTCTTTCCAAATCCAAACAGCTGGTCTGAATAATTTATTCCCATTTTAATTTAAATAATGTTTCATTTTTTTCCCTCATGTATTGTTTCTATTCTAAAAACTACAATACCCATCTCTAGATTGAGAAACATGAACCTGATTTTCCTGGAGCATCAGGTGAAATAAATACATATTTGTATGTTGTAAATGAGAAGATATTAAATATTATTAAACTGAAGAGTGAAATTGTCTATAGAGAATCCCAACTTCCCCAGTGGCTCAGTGGTAAAGAATCTGCCTTCAATACAGGAGACATGAGTTCCATCCCTGGGTTGGGAAGATCCCCTGCAGAAGGAAATGGCAACCCACTGCAGTATTCTTGCCTGGAAAAATCCCATGGACAGAGGAACTTGGCGGGCTACTGTCCATGGGGTCACAAAAGAGTTGGATACAACTTAGTGACTAAATGACAAGGGAATCCCGACAGGACCGTGCTGTGCAGAACACAAAGCGTCAGAGGACTGACTGCTGGTTTTGTGCATGTTTCAGCTCCAGGCTTTACATTTTTACTTTTCAATTTTTTTCAATAGGTCATGGTTAATGAGCAAAAAGTAGAAGGCTCAGTGACATGAAGATACATGCTTTATGCTATTTGCTCAGAAAAAAAAAAAAAATATATATATATATATAGCTATTTCCATGGCAATTTAGGAAAGACTGGGATAACATGTTTATATCTTTCCTTTTCTCCTTTGCTTTTCGCTTCTCTTCTTTTCGCAGCTATTTGTAAGGCCTCCCCAGAGAGGCATTTTGCTTTTTTGCATTTCTTTTCCATGGGGATGGGCTTGATCCCTGTCTCCTGTACAATGTCATGAACCTCATTCCATAGTTCATCAGGCACTCTATCTATCAGATCTAGGCCCTTAAATCTATTTCTCACTTCCACTGTATAATCATAAGGGATTTGATTTAGGTCATACCTGAATGGTCTAGCGGTTTTCCCTACTTTCTTCAATTTGAATCTGATTTTGGTAATAAGGAGTTCATGATCTGAGCCACAGTCAGCTCCTGGTCTTGTTTTTGTTGACTGTATAGAGCTTCTCCATCTTTGGCTGCAAAGAATATAATCAATCTGATTTCAGTGTTGACCATCTGGTGATGTCCATGGGTAGAGACTTCTCTTGTGTTGTTGAAAGATGGTGTTTGCTATGACCAGTGCATTTTCTTGGCAAAATTTCTTTTAGTCTTTGCCCTGCTTCATTCCACATTCCAAGGCCAAATTTGCCTGTTACTCCAGGTGTTTCTTGACTTCCTACTTTTGCATTCCAGTCTCCTATAATGGAAAGGACATCTTTTTGGGGTGTTAGTTCTAAAAGGTCTTGTAGGTCTTCATAGAACCGTTCAACTTCAGCTTCTTCAGGGTTACTGGTTGGGGCATAGACTTGGATTACTGTGATATTGAATGGTTTGCCTTGGAAACAAACAGAGATCATTCTGTCTTTTTTGAGATTGCATCCAAGTACTGCACTTCAGATTCTTTTGTTGACCATGATGGCTACTCCATTTCTTCTGAGGGATTCCTGCCCGCAGTAGTAGATATAATGGTCATCTGAGTTAAATTCACCCATTCCAGTCCATTTTAGTTCGCTGATTCCTAGAATGTCCATGTTCATTCTTGCCATCCCTTGTTTGACCACTTCCAATTTGCCTTGATTCATGGACCTGACATTCCAGGTTCCTGTGCAATATTGCTCTTTACAGCATCGGACCTTGCTTCTATCACCAGTCACATCCACAGCTGGGTATTGTTTTTGCTTTGGCGCCATCCCTTCATTCTTTTTGGAGTTATTTCTCCACTGATCTCCAGTAGCATATTGGGCACCTACTGACCTGGGGAGTTCCTCTTTCAGTACCATATCATTTTGCCTTTTCATACTGTTCATGGGGTTCTCAAGGCAAGAATACTGAAGTGGTTTGCCATTCCCTTCTCCAGTGGACCACATTTTGTCAGACCTCTCCACCATGACTTGCCCATCTTGGGTTACCCCGTGCACATGGCTTGGTTTCATTGAGTTAGACAAGGCTATGGTCCTAGTGTGATTAGACTGACTAAGTTAAAGCGTCTGCCTCCAATGTGGGAGACCCGGGTTCGATTCCTGGGTCAAGAAGATCCCCTGGAGAAGGAAATAGCAACCCACTCCAGTAATCTTGCCTGGAGAATCCCATGGACTGAGGAGCCTGGTGGGCTGCAGTCCATGGGGTCAAAAAGAGTCGGACACTACTGAGTGACTTTACTTACTTACTTACGGTTTCAGTGTGTCTGCCCTCTGATGCCCTCTTGCAACACCTACCATCTTACTTGGGTTTCTCTTACCTTGGGCGAGAAGAGGAAAGATATAAGCATCTGAATGCAGAGTTTCAGAGAATAGCAAGAAGAGATAAGAAAGCCTTCTTCAGTGATCAATGCAAATAAATAGAGGAAAAGAATAAAATGGGAAAGACTGGAGATCTCTTCAAGAAAATTAGAGATACCAAGGGAACATTTCATGCAAAGATGGGCTCAATAAAGGACAGAAATTGTCTGGACCTAACAGAAGCAGAAGATATTAAGAAGAGGTGGCAAGAATACACAGAAGAACTGTAAAAAAAAGATCTTCATGATCCAGATAATCATGGTGGTGTGTTCACTAATCTTGAGCTAGACATCCTGGAATGTGAAGTCAAGTGGGTCTTAGAAAGCATCACTATTAACAAAGCTAGTGGAGGTGATGGAATTCCAGCTGAGCTATTTCAAATCCTGAAAGATGGTGCTGTGAAAGTCCTGCAGTCAATATGCCAACAAATTTGGAAAACTCAGCAGTAGCCACAGGACTGGAAAAGGTCAGTTTTCATTCCAATCCCAAAGAAAGCTCAAACTACCACACAATTGCATTCATCTCACATGCTAGTAAAGTAGTGCTCAAAATTCTCCAAGCCAGGGTTCAGCAATACATGAACTGTGAACTTCCTGATGTTCAAGCTGGTTTTAGAAAAGGCAGAGGAACCAGAGATCAAATTGCCAACATCTGCTGGATCAAGGAAAAAGCAAGAGAGTTCCAGAAAAACATCTATTTCTGCTTTATTGACTATGCCAAAGCCCTTGACTGTGTGGATGACAAGAAACTGTGGAAAATTCTTCAAGAGATGGGAATACCAGACCACCTCACCTGCCTCTTGAGAAATCTGTATGCAGGTCAGGAAGCAACAGTTAGAACTGGACATGGAACAACAGACTGGTTCCTAATAGGAAAAGGAGTACGTCAAGGCTGTATATTGTCACCCTGCTTATTTAATTTATATTCAGAGTACATCATGAAAAATGCTGGTCCGGAAGAAACACAAGCTGGAATCAAGATTGCCGAGAGAAATATCAATAACCTCAGATATGCAGATGAAACCACCCTTATGGCAGAAAATGAAGAGGAACTAAAAGCCTCTTGATGAAAGAGAAAGTGGACAGTGAAAAGGTTGGCCGAAAGCTCAACATTCAGAAAATGAAGATCATGGCATCCGGTCCCATCACTTCATGGGAAATAGATGGCGAAACAGTGGAAACAGTGTCAGGCTTTATTTTTGGGGGCTCCAAAATCACTGCAGATGGTGACTGCAGCCATGAAATTAAAAGACGCTTACTCCTTGGAAGAAAAGTTATGACCAACCTAGAAAGCATATTCAAAAGCAGAGACATTACTTTGCCGACTAAGGTCTGTCTAGTCAAGGCTATGGTATTTTCAGTGGTCATGTATGGATGTGAGAGTTGGGCTATGAAGAAAGCTGAGTGCTGAAGAATTGATGCTTTTGAACTGTGGTGTTGGAGAAGACTCTTGAGAGTCCCTTGGACTGCAAGGGGATCCAACCAGTCCATTCTGAAGAAGATCAGCCCTGGGATTTCTTTGGAGGGAATGATGCTAAAGCTGAAACTCCAGTACTTTGGCCCCCTCATGCGAAGAGTTGACTCATTGGAAAAGACTCTGATGCTGGGAGGGATTGGGGGCAGGAGGAGAAGGGGATGACAGAGGATGAGATGGCTGGATGGCATCACTGACTCGATGGACGTGAGTCTGAGTGAACTGCAGGAGTTGGTGATGGACAGGGAGGCCTGGCGTGCGGCGATTCATGGGGTTGCAGAGTCGGACACGTTGAGCGACTGAACTGGACTGAACTGGGAGAACATGTTGAAAGTAGCTCTCTGAGCATCTGTTGGTGTTCAGTCTCTTTGAGGAGAGTAAGAGTCTAGTGTTATGATAGACAAGCTACTCAAGTGAATCATTCTGCCTCCCTCATGATTACTTCAAGTGGACCGTTCATTCTTTACTTTCCATTGGAAAACATTGATGCGGAGACAGACAGGCAAAGAATAGAACTATGACTGCTCTTTGAAGAACTCTGGGCTCTCTCTGTGTACCCAACATGAGCAGAATGCAGTAAGATCCCTTTTTTTTTTTTTTTTTTAAGGTGGATACACCAGTATAGAGTCATTTGCCCTTCCAGAGCATTAGTATCCTTGCAGGAATAAGCGTAGACTTTCCTGGTGCTGATTTTGAAGGCTGTCACTCATGAAATACTGATGAAAATATTCTCACATCTGATTTTTCTACCCTCCCCCACTACTGCCCCAAGTTTTGTTAATGTTATAGCTAGAATGTATCAAGGTGTACAGTCTAGCCAAGAGATAACAGAGGATCATGGTGGTATCAAACATAGACTTTGAATAAAAAGATCTTGATTTGAATCTAGGATCTAACACTTATCAGCTATGGGCTCTTGGTTGTGTTAGTTACCTTCTCTAGACCTCAGTTTCCTCTTCAGTGAAATGGGATAACATCAGTACCTACTATAGTGTCAATCAAAATAATAAGTATGAATTGCTTAACCTTTTACCTGGCATAGAATAAACACTTAATACATAATATTTTACCAAGATATTTTCTGGAGGAATGCAACTTCAATTCCCACAAGGAGTTTTGATATATACCTTCTTAAGTAGCTTTCCCCCCAGTTTAAGATGCAAACTTATGCTGTGCTGCTCTAGACTATAAAAAATGTAATATCTTTCTTTTTTTTGTCTTTCTTTCTTTGTATATTTAGATACATAGGCCATACACACTTGTACATATTTTAAAGTATAGGCTGTATGTATATTATGGATTTTTTGATTGCTAGAGGAAATTCTATGACTTCACACAGCTTGAATTTATAAGACTGTTAAAGGAAACATAGGAACAATCCTGGGATGATGAGGAAAAAAAAAAAAAAAAGAATTGGTCAAAAATCAACTCCTCAATGGAGTACACTACTGAAATTTGTATATGAAACTTGTTATTCTGTCTTCTTCCTGGAAAGCTTTACTTTTTCACCAAGGAAAATATTCTTCCTTAGTCTCCCTTATTAATGTAGTCCCTTGTTGCACACGTAGAGGTACAATAGTTTAATAAAACAAAGAGTGACTTGATGTTGGCAGCACTTGGTTGTTTGTGTTCACCTGTGACATTTACAAGTGAAGACATACAGAGCCTTCTTTTGTTTCCTGGATAATCGCTCAGGTGTTAAATAAGAAGTTGGTTCAATTTTAAATGGCATGATTTTCTCAAGCCTTGGAAAAGTAATTGATGGATTTTCTTCTTCTTTTTTCCATAGCTCAAATATACACACTGCAAAGTCATGTCTAACTGTTTAATTTTACAAGACTGAAAATATTGGATTTAAAGCTTAGGTTTTAGTTGAGGTTTATTCTTGGTGTCCAGCCCTGTCTAAACTTTCACAGGCAAATCGGAAATGAAACACAATTGAAACTAAACCAACCTTTTCTGCCTGCAAATGGGCCTTAATATTTCATTTTGTGTTTTTCAGGCAGAATCTAATGAAAACGTGATTTTATGTATTTTCCTGTGTCAATTATTCCCTGTACCCCTTCTAAACTGATCTGTGCATTCAATGTGAAGCTTCATTAAGGATCAAGCCAAGTAGTCTTTAAAAAGTACAGGGTTTTGGTGATAGACAGATGGTGGCTTTCATGATGTCAGGAAGTGTCAGATATTATGGTTGGCTGCGGAATGGTGGCTACTATCCAAACAGATTGGGAAACAGACAGAAAGAGCAAGAACACCATTTGTTTTATTTAGATACATTGTGAACAGAAGGAAGCAAGACAGAGCATACTTTTACACATCTTTTTTCCACTCCCTGTGAAAACAGTTTAAGATTTGTTATGTTATATTAGCCCTTTCATTATGCAAAAACATGTGAAAGCCAGAGATGCTGGTTAGAGAATGTGTCTCATTGTTATTTTCTATGAAGATTGTTTATTTTTATTTTTATGGAATGTGCTTCTTTGACAAAAATTCCCTCTCTTTGGGAATATCAAGTGCTTGAAATAGAGAGTTGAGATGAAGTCCTTTAAAAGTGCTCTACTGTCAGGAGAGTATGAAGAGAGAATTGACTTCCTGACTCTGATAAGGAACTCTCAGAAAATACTGTCAAAAATTTCCAGTTCCTAATCTGAAACTGCTCCTTCATGAAGTTCTATAAGGATTTAATTCAAATTGGCAGCCAGAGGGCAGTATTGGCTCCAAATATGTTGGGTCTAGTTACGAGGATTAATAAATTCAGGACAAGACACCATTAATGTATCTATCAGTGGGGGTCATCTTGATCTTAATGTAAAATAATATGCAAATTTTCTAGCTTATTCAACAGAGCAAATCCTTTAAACTTTCTTTCTTGCTATTATTTACTTATATTAGTTTATTAGTTTTAGGTGGTTAGAATAGGAAAAAGGAGTCCAAAATGGCAGTGGCTAAAAGAAAAAGAAAGGAAAAAGTCCACGAAAATGAAAAAAAAGAAAATCTGAGAACCAGAGTGAGAATCTCAGGTGAAAAAAACAAAAAAAAACAAAACAGCCCTCTTGGCTAGCCCAATTTACAATAGGGCAGGCTAGAGGGGTAGGAGACAAATGTATAAAAGAGAAAGCCAAGATGAATTGCGGCCTTTCCTTTGGGGTCAGCCCACCCTCACACCTCAGTTCAGTTCAGTCACTCAATCCTGTCTGACTCTTTGTGACCACATGGACTGCAGCATGTCAGGCTTCCCTGTCCATTGCCAACTCCTGGAGCTTGCTCAAACTCATGTCCAGTGAGTTGGTGATGCCATCCAACCATGTCATCCTCTGTTGTCCCTTACTCCTCCTGCCTTCAGTCTCTCCTAGCATTAGGGTCTTTTCCAGTGAGTCAGTTCTTCCCATCAGGTGGCCAAAGTATTGGAGTTAGCTTCAGCATCAGTCCTTCCAATGAATATTAAGAACTGATTTCCTTTAGGATGGACTGGTTGGATCTCCTTGCAGTCCAAGGGACTATCACGAGTGTTTTCCAACACCACAGTTCAAAAGCATCAATTCATTGGTGCTCAGCATTCTTTATAGTCCAACTCTCAAATCCATACATGACTACTGGGAAAACCATAGCTTTGACTAGATGGACCTTTGTCAGCAAAGTAATGTCTCTGCTTTTTAATATGCTGTCTAGATTGGTCATAGCTTTTCTTCCAAGGAGCAATCATCTTTTAATTTCATGGCTGCAGTCACCATCTGCAGTGATTTTGGAGCCCAAGAAAATAAAGTCTATCACTGTTTCCATTGTTTCCCCATCTATGTGCCATGAAGTGATGGGACTGGATGCCATGATCTTAGTTTTTTGAATGTTAAGTTTTTTAAGCCAGCTTTTTCACTCTCCTCCTTCACTTTCATCAAGAGAGAGGCTATTTAGTTCCTCTTCACTTCTTTTTTTAAGGGTGGTGCCATCTGCATATCTGAGGTTATTAATATTTCTCCCAGCAATCTTGATTCTAGCTTATGCTTCATCCAGCCTGGCATTTTGCATGATGTACTCTGCATGTAAGTTAAATAAGCAGGATGACAATATACAGCCTTGATGTACTCCTTCCCCAAAGTTGAACCAGTCCATTTTTCATGGCTGGTTCTGTTGCTTCTTGACCTTCAAGAAGGTCATCTGGTATTCCCATCTCTTGGGAATCTGGTTTTCTCATTTGGTATTCCTATCTCTTGAAGAATTTTCCACAGTTTGTAATCCACACAAAGGCTTTGGCATAATCAATAAAGCAGAAATAGATGGTATTCTTCTACTTCCAGAAGTAGAAGCAAGTACTATCCTTTGCTTGCTAAAATAAAACTGAACTGTAACAGAGCTGTAACACTGGTCTGCCATTTCAAATTTTTGCTGTGATGAGATAGAACCGAGGAAATTACACACTCCCCCAACATCTCTGGTGCCATTTCTCAGATTTAATCTGGCTGAAACAACCTCAGCTCAGCCCCTGAGAAGCAGAGGCCAAGCACAGCAGAAGCCTAACTCAGCAAAAGCTCCTGCAGTGGAAGTTGGACGTGAAGAAAACCCAGTGCAGTGGAAATTTCCAGCATGCTGGAAACTGGGACAGAAAAAATAAACTTAGCAGAAAGCTCACGTGGCTAAGTCCCAGATTCCAAAAGACCTCTCATTGGGATAGGAGGTTCTCACCTCTATGGCTGGAAGCACATATGGCTAACACAATCTTAATTCCTTTTCAATCCCTTGTTTCTTGTTTCCTGAAACCCCCTGCAAACAGGTGAGCAGCAGTGGGTATAATTGAGGGACTATGGCAGGGGCCATTCCTCAGTATGTCCCGAATGCTCCACTATCTATTGTGCCCTAGTAGCTATTGCCCAAGCGGGTGAGGGTTTTTTTGTCCTTAATTTCCTTTGTGCCAAGGATCAGGCCAATGAAAACTGTGAGCACAGGTCAGGTATTTAGCAGATTTTCCAGCAGGTTATGAAGGGGATTCCTTGGCACGTTTTCCCCACTGCTTTTTCCTCCCATCCTTCAGCTCCTCTCTCCATCTATGCCATCACATACAAAGTATTGGGCAGGCCATGATCTTTCCATTTCTAAAAGTTGTGTTTAAAACTGTTCACCTAAAATGGGGTTTTAGGACCTAATGAAGCTCAGGTTTGTGAGGTCTCTTTGCAAAAAATTCAGTGAGAGACATAGAAATAGTTAAGAGGTAGATTTGTTTGGGTTCAGAAAGAAGCACACTTCAAGAGTGCGGGCCATCACAGAGGGTGAGTGCAGAGGCCATGAAAAGTGGTGTGGTTAGTTTTTGCGAGCTGGGTGATTTCATATGCTAATGAGTGGGGGGATCATTCCAACAATTGGGGAACCACCCCCTCCTTGGTCTTTTGATAGTGTCTTGGAACTGTCACGGCATGTCTGATTGTGTCTTTAGCTTGCAGACTGAGGATCAAGATTTAGTTGAATTTGACTTGTCTGCCATCTTAGACCCATTTAATTTTAATTGGTTTATGTTATGCTGCTGCTGCTAAGTCTCATCAGTTGTGTCGACTCTGTGCAACCCCATAGACAGCAGCCCACCAGGCTCCCCTGTCCCTGGACTTCTCCAGGCAAGAACACTGGAGTGGGTTGCCATTTCCTTCTCCAATGCTTGAAAGTGAAAAGTGAAAGTGAAGTCGCTCAGTCGTGTCCGACTCCTAGTGACCCCATGGACTGCAGCCTACCAGGCTTCTCCATCCATGGGATTTTCCAGGCAAGAGGGTTTATGTTATGCCCTTGGGCTATGTCATTCTTTCAAAAGCTGTGCCCTGCCCACTCAGCTCCTGTTTCATGCTTTTTTCTTGAGCCTGGTTCGGGCCCGCAATGTCGCCTTTAGAATCTTCTGACGGGACAACCAAAAAATAGCTGGCCCTTGGGAGGGAGATACTGTATAATATTAAATCCCTCTAGATATTCAGGCCTTCATCTTCCATGTTTTCCACAACATGTGCAACAACAGCATCTCTCAGTGAACAAACCAGCGTGTGTGACAGGCACACAGTGCCTGCTAGAAGTCCACCTGTTGGTGGCATCCCTTCAAGGGCAATTGGGTTTCCAGGGATAATGTTTGCCACTTTGGGAGTTAGTCCTGCAGGCCGTTTGGGCCCAAACCCTTACCACCCTTCCCTTAAAGTTACAAACATACACCTGAATCAAATCTCCACTCTACTTTCATGAAACATCTGATCTGTTGCCTCTCATCAATTTGTTCTTAAGCTACTTACTAACTCCTACAACCAGGACCCTGCCCTCTTGTAGACAACATCATTCCACCCCACTTATTATTAAAATACTCTTAATGCCCCTAACAGGACCAGATAACCCACTCCTTTGTCATTACTTCTGTTATTACCTAGAGTGGGTCTGTGACAATGAAATGTTTACCATTGGAAACACCCTAAACTGCTCTTATGGAGGACTAGGGGAGGAACGGATGATTTACATTCCCTCAGAGCAATAAGAGGATAAGGCTTATGACTGTTTCATGAGCCTTATGACAGGTTCCCAGTCTCAGGGCACAGACTTGGATTGCTTTACATCATGGTATCTATTCTTTTTGTCCATCTATATCTATCTGTCCACCCGCGGTGGACAAACTGGCAATGAGTTAAGATTACAACCCCTTAATCCTTCCCAGCATTAGTCATGCTGGAGACCTTGGGGTGCCCAGCTCCAGTTTGGGGATTTTAGGAGGTTGTCCTGCCTCGATCTGCCTAGGGATCCAGCCCCAAGGTAATTGTCATGCCTCAGCCTGCTCAGGGACCCACCAGCCTGGGGTCCAAGGAGGTCAACCTGCCTCGGCCTGCCTAGGGATCTGGTCCTCGCAAGGTTGTCATGCCTCAACCTGCTCAGGGATCTGCCAGTCCAGGGGTCCCAGGAGATCGACATGCCTCGACCTTCCCAGAGACCCAATTCTTGGGACGCTAACATGTCTCGACCTGCCCGGGAATTAGATCTCCAGGAGGTTGTCATGCCTCAACCTGCCAGGGGATCTGCACCCTGACCCGGGGACACCTGGCTCTCAGGTTGCAACAGTACTGGGTAGGATAAGCTTCAGAAAGACTCACCCCCTAAAGAAGTCCACCCATGGAAATAGAAGACAGCCTATTAATTGTGAGACTGTGCCCAGTCTCAGCAGTTAACTCAAGAGCCCGATGAGAACCCCATTGCCTTTCTGGAAAGGCTAAAAGAGGCCCTCCAAAAGTTTACTAATCTGGACTTTAGACTCTTTCAAGGGACAGGTGATTTTAAAGGGCAAATTCCTGCCCCAATGTGCATCAGACATCAGGATAAAGTTGCAACAGCTACAGCAGCAGGACCCTGCTGCCTCTTTAGATGAGATGGTCCAGACAGCCACTGATACATTTTATAACAGAGAACAGGAGAGGGAAGTCAAGGCCCAGCAAAGGGAGAAAAGGAAAGAGACAGGACATGCCCAGATGCTGGCCACCCTCTAGGGAACCCTTATGGCAAACCCTGAATCCTTAAAGGACAAGGCACAAGGCAAATGCCTAATCTGTAGACAGGCAGGACATTGGGCCACAGAGTGTCCAAACTGTGACAAGTCTCCTACAATGGCTTGCTACAAATGCCATCAGCTGGGACATTGGGCAACACTCTGCCCTCAGGATCCAAGAGCCTCAGGGTCAAGTGCCAAGCCTTCCCTAATGATGGTTCAACAGGACTGAAGCGACCTGCTCCAGCCAGCCCACCTGTCACAGATAGCCATCATGGGGCTGGAGCCAAGGGTGCAACCAGATGTGGCAGGTAGGTCCAAGAATTTATTGGTTGACACAGGGGCTACCTACTCTGTCCTGACCTCCTATTCTGGAGCGTTCTCCTCCCACACCTGTACCATTTGGGGTGCTACAAGAAAAACAACTACAAAAAGATTCACCTGAGCACTTTGTTGCTTGGATGGACAGATATTTTCCCATCAGTTTCTGGTGGTCCCTGAGTGTCCTACTCCCTTATTGGGAAGAGGTCTTTCCCTGTCTTTAAAATCTTGTAGCTATTGCAGGCCTGATAGAAGATGCTTTAAAACTCTCTTTTGAGGGCAAACTAGCTATTTTTACCACCCACCAAGTGGAACAACTCCTGAATGGGAAAGGCCTTTTATGGATGTCTGACTAAAGGATCCTCAGATATCAAGTAGTGCTGATGGAAAATCCAGGCATGACTATATTCCCTTGTGAGGTTCCTAGCCCAGCTACCCTCCTGCCTACCCCCAAGGGCTCTCTCCCCTTTCACTCTTGCCTAGAAACAATCCCCAAGAGGGATTGTCAGAAGATCCTCTGACCAATCCTGAGACAATCTGGTACACTGATGGAAGCAGCTTTGTCTTGGATGGAAAAAGAAAAGCTGGATATGCAGTAGTATCCAATTTCAAGGACATAGAGGCTAAATCTTTGCCACCAGGTACTTCAGTCCATTTGGCTGAGCTCATAGCCCTGACTCGAGCTTTAGAGCTGGGAAAAGGAAAAAGAGTAGCCATTTACACTGACTCCAAGTATCCCTTTCTGGTGATACATGCACATGCTGCTATTCGAAAAGAAAGGGGCCACTTGACCACCCGAGTGTCCCCAATCAAATATGGTGATCAGATTCTTAGACCCTTGGAGGCAGTCCATCTGTCCACTGAGGTTTCAGTCTCCCACTGTAAAGGACACCAAAAAGGGAGCATGAAAGTGGCATGAGGGAACCAAGCAGCTCATCAGGTAGCTAGGAGAGCAGCATTATAGAACAATGACCTAATAGGGGTTGCCACCTTAGTTCCACAGACTAATTTGCCAGAAACTCCATATACTGAAGGTGAGATTCTTAAAGCTGAGAGTGAAGGCTTTCAAGAGGATCATATGGGTTGATTCCAAAAGGAGGGACTCCTTTTTCTGCCTGAGAACCTCCAGCGGAAGTTGGTTGACTCCTTACATGCCACCACTCATTTAGGGGAGAAGGCCCTTCAAAGATTACTAGAAAGGTCCTTTAGAGGAACAGGCTTCCAAATGACTACAAGGCAAGTGGTCTCCTCTCATCCCACTTGCCAATTAAACAACCCCTAAGGAACTCAAAGACCTCAGCTGGCCCAGCCCATCCAATGACATGGGACCTACTCAGGAGAGGACTGGCAGATGAACTTCACCCAGATGCCAGTTTCTCAAGGGTATCAATACTTATTAATTATGATAGATACATTCACAGGATGGATTGGGGGCTTTCCCACCCAGACTGAGAAGGCTGAGGAGGTGGTAAAAAAAAAAAAACAAAAAACAAAAAACAAAAAAAAAAACTGCTCCATGAAATCATTCTGAGATTTGGTCTGCTCTGGTCATTACAATGTGACAATGGGGCATCATTTACTTCTTTGGTCACCCAAGGGGTCTCAAAAGCATTGGGCATTACTTATTATCTCCATTGTGCCTGGAGGCCTCAGTCTTCAGGGAAAGTAGAAAGAGCCAACCAATTCTTAAAACCAGTGATAAGAAAGATAACCCAGGAGACCTCCCTGGGATGGAAGGATGCTTTACCAATAGCTCTCCTCCACGCTCATATTGCCTCTAAGGAACAGGCTGGTCTTGGTCTTTATGAGATGCTACATGGGAGACCTTTTGTTTATCTCAGTGATCTCTTCCTAGATCCAGAGGCTTAGACCCTCCAGTCTTATACCATGGCCATTGAACAATTCCAACAGGATATACGCTTGTGGGCTATCAATCAGGACCCAAAAGATTCTAAGGAATCACCACCATATGTGCCAGGGATTCAAGTCCTAATTAACATGTGGAAAGATGGGTCCCCAAAGGCTCAACTCCAGCCTGCATGGAAGGGCCCCTATACTGTAATATTTTCTACCCCCACAGCAGTCAAGATACCAGGGTATGACTTCTGGATTCACTACTCACAAGTCAAGCCATGGAAGAAAACAGAAAAGGACATTCAATACACTTGTGAGCCCCTAGAGATCTCAGATACCTATTCAGGACTACAAATGAGTGCCATTCTAATGAACACCCCCAAAATCAAGTTTCTGGGAATAAGATTTCTTAGGATACCTCTAAAGAACTGACACGGCTTGGCAGGAGTTGTACTCCAAAATAGGCAGGAGATAGATCTCCTGATCCCCGAGCAAGGAGGAACTTGAGCCATCTTAAATGAGGCATGTTGTTTCTGGGTAAATACCTCCTGCTAAGTTAAAAAAAAAAAAAAGTCTCACAGTCCTCAAGAAGAACATTCAGATCCTAACAGATTTTAAAGAATGAGCTGGAGAGTTCTCAGGGTGGCTACAGTCTCTCTTTGGGGTTCCTTCTCCTGGTCAGGGGAGATTTGGAGTTGGCTTATGCCCCTACTAATCCCTGTTATCACCATATTGATGCTGCTTAGGATTGCTCCATATTATCAATTGCCTAAAACATTTTGTCTCTGTCCAGGTCAACAAGCTACAACATGCAGTGACAGTTCAATAAAGATATATAAAACTTCACCAGACCATGAAAAATATCACTCACCCTTAGATAGACACCACTATAAGGACTCTGAGGCTTGAGACTAGCAAGAGGGGGAGGCCCAATACCCCTTACCATCCCAGTCCAGCAGGAAGTAGCCAGAGAGACCTGGGCCACCCCTATTCCCAAAGAATTGGGCCTCTGATCTCTTGAGGGGGAAATGTTAGGTAGTTAGAATAGGAAAAAGGAGTCCAAAATGGTGGTGGCTAAAAGACAAAGAAAGGGAAAAGCCCACAAAAATGGAACAAAAGAAAATCTGAGGACCAGAGTGAGAACCTCAGGTGAAACAAACAGCCCTCCTATGTAGCCCAATTTACATAAGGCAAGCTGGGGGGGGGGGGATGTGGGGGGAGAAAACTAACATATAAAAGGAGGAAGCCAAGATGGATTGAAGCCTCTCCTTTGGGGTCAGCCCACACTCCTGCCTTGAGGGTAGTACTATCCTTTTGCTTGCCAAATAAAACTGAGCTATAACACCGAGATACAATACTGGCCTATCCGTTACTTCAAATAATTGCTATGGCCAGAGAGAACCAAGGAAATTACAAACTCCCCCAACATTAGCATAGTAGTTTTATCTCCCATCCCTTGGGAAATAACCCAAATCTCAGCATTCTTGACAGATGAGAGAACCAGTGTCACTGCTCCACAGCTGTGTCCCCAAATCATGGTAGATGTATTGGACACTTGGTCCCTAATGTAACCACTCGCAGTTGAATATGAAGAGCCGTATTGAAATCCTAAATAAGGAAGGATATATGTTACCCAAAGAAACTGACTATCTCAGGTTATGTTCAATCCAAGGATTTGGGACCTGGAAGGACTCTGAAAAACCATCCTATGCTAATAGTTTTCACTCTGTGCTTCATGTAGCCCTGAAGTTTCACAGAGGTGCTTTAGAGACTCCTATAGAAGGTAAATGAGAGGTCAGGCCTCCAGCCTCCTATCTCTGCTTAATCTAAACAGCTGGGTAAATGAGGAGACTTTCCAGCCTAGGGACAAACAGGCTGGAATCTTGGCTTAAGAGACAAACATTCCTTTAATAGAAAAGTGTAAAGCATTTAACTCAGGCTGAGAGTTGGGCCTTTTAATTGATACCTAAGTTTGAAAAGGAGTCAAATTCTGGAAAGAGTTATGGGATAGCTACCATAAGGTTAAAGGAACTCATGGGCATCCCCCTTTCCTTTCACTCCCCTCACCCCCACCATGATTTGAGTCCTGATGTGACCAAAACACCCCGAGGATTTAAAGAGGTAGGAGGTCCTAAAAATAAGAAATCAGAGCCATTTCCCCCAGGATCCCTCATTCCTATCTCCTCCCCACCCCCACCCCCCTGAAAAAAATCATTGCACGTATACTTCAGCCAACAATGTCTAAAGCAGTGGAGGCATATCTTTTGGAAATGAACTAATCCACAGCAGTATAAGACATACTGTGATTTTTTTTTTAATTGGGAAGTTTTGAAATCATAATATACATGCTGAATAATATTAATAGTTAATGGTTGTAGGTTATCTTTTCATAAAAAAGCAAAGCAAAACTTCCAAATGCTTTCTTTTATCTGTTGAAGCTAGCACAAATATCACATTAAAGAGAGGAAATATTAAAATACCTAGTGAGTGGAAAGGCCATCCATAGGTTGTAGGTGAGGACTGGAGCAGACAGAGAAGGAGTTTATATAGACCCTTATGATAAGGGCATCTCTGACTCTAGAGTAACAGAGTGAATCTCATATAATTTCTATGAAGTTTTGGTTGATGCCATAAATTTTATTGCCTTAAATGAAATTAATCCTTGTTCTACCTTGGCAAGTATCTGAGCCACTTGACAGGTTTAAATTATGCTTCTCCAGAGCGTCATTTTAATATCAGCCATGGTTAGGACTCATCGACTGTTGAAAGAACTCTTGTAAGGAGAAATGTAACATTAGAATATTTGCTGAAGCCATTAATTTATATCATGGAATTAAAATATCTGGGAGTCATCTTAAATCTCACTTGGACTTTCAGAGGTAGCACACATTGAATCTATGTTAAAGTGTGGCCTATCAGAAGAGAAAGCATTTGATATATTATTTATCGCTCAAATGTTATTTTGTTATTAAGTTCAAGGGAACTATATGAGAGCTGTGTGTAAATTAAGATGCCACTTCTTAGTGTATAACTTCTTACTTGTAAAGAAACTGGGGTTTTCTAAATGTAATTTTAAAATGAATTTTAAAATTATTTTTATAGAAGGTTATTTGCTAACTAATTCCTGCCCCCCAACCAGAATATATTGAGTGCTTTAAACAGACTGAGTTCATTTTAAGTTGATTTTGACAAGAGGGAAAATTCATTACTTTACAAAAGTGGACAAAATTACTTGCCCATTTTAGTTGGTGTTAGATTGCTGGTTAAACCCAGAGGTGCAAACTCCTGCCCCAGGATGATTTTGTCAAGACTATATGGTTAATTCTGTATGTTAACATTCAGACTTCAATAAATATAATCAAACTTACTAGTTTAAAACAACATTTTAAAACATGCGCTCTGGAATTATATATAACCTTTGTCAGTTCAGCTCAGTCACTCAGTCGTGTCTGACCCTTTGCAACCCCCAGGGATTGCAACATGCCAGGCCTCCCTGTCTATCACCAACTCCCGGAATTTACTCAAACTCATATCCATGGAGTCAGTGATGCCATCCAACCATCTCATCCTCTGTCATCCATTTTTCCTTCCTCCTTCAAACTCTCTGAGCATCAAGGTCTTTTCAGATAAGTAAGTTCTTTGCATCATTGGCCAAAGTATCAGAGTTTCAGCTTCAGCATCAGTCCTTCCATTAAATATTCAGGCCTGATTTCCTTTGGGATGGACTGGTTGGATCTCCTTGCTGTGCAAGGGACTCAAGAGTCTTCTTCAACATCATAGTTCAAAAGCATCAATTCTTCAGCGTTCAGCTTTCCTTATAGTCCAACTCTCACATCCATACATGACTACTGGAAAAATCATAGCTTTGACTAGATGGACATTTGTTGGCAAAGTATGTTTCTGCTTTTTAATAAGCAATCTAGGTTGGTCATAACTTTTCTTCCAAGGAGCAAGTGTCTTTTAATTTCCTGGCCACAGTCACCATCTGCAGTGATTTTGGAGCCCCACAAAATAAAGTCTCTCACTGTTTCCACTGTTTCCCCATCTATTTGCCATGAAATGATGGGACTGGATGCCATGATCTTAGTCTTCTGAATGTGGAGTTTTAAGCCAGATTTTTCACTTTCCTCTTTCACTTTCATCAAGAGGCTCTTTAATTCTTCGCTTTCTGCCGTAAGGATAGTGTCATCTGTGTATCTAAGGTTACTGATATCTCTCCCAGCAATCTTGATTCCAGCTTTATCCAGCTCAGCATTTCTCATGATGTACTCTGCATATAAGTTAAATAAGCAGGGTGACAATATACAGCCTTGACATACTCCTTTCCTGATTTGGAACCAGTGTGTTGTTCCATGTCCAGTTCTAACTGTTGCTTCCTGACCTGCATATAGGTTTCTCAAGAGGCAGGTCAGGTGGTCTGGTATTCCCATCTCTTTCAGAATTTTCCACGGTTTATTGTGATCCACACAGTCAAAGGTTTTAGCATAGTCAATAAAGAAGAAATAGATGTTTTTCTGAAACTCTCTTGCTTTTTTGATGATCCAGCAGATGTTGGCAATTTGATATCTGGTTCCTCTGCCTTACTAAATCCAGATTGAACATCTGGCAGTTCATGTTCATGTGCTGTTGAAGCCTGGCTTGGAGAATTTTAAGCATTACTTTGCTAGTATGTGAGATGATCAAAATTGTGCAATAGTTCGAGCATTCTATGGCATTGCCTTTCTTTGGGATTAGAATGACCCAAAGTGGGATTAGAATAACCCAAAATGTTACTGACCATTTCCAGTCCTGTGGCCACTGCTGAGTTTTTCAAATTTGCTAGAATATTGAGTGTAGCACTTTCACAGCATCATATTTTAGGATTTGAAATAGCTCAACTGGAATTTCATCATCTCCACTAACTTTGTTTGTAGTGATGCTTCATAGGGCCCGCTTGACTTGACATTCCAGGATGTCTGGTTCTAGGTGAGTGATCACACCATTGTGATTATCTGGCTCATGAAGATCTTTTTTGTACAGTTCTTCTGTGTATTCTTGCCACCTCTTCTTAATATCTTCTGCTTCTGTTAGATCTATACTATTTCTCTCTTTTTTTTTGTGCCTATCTTTGCGTGAAATGTTCCCTTGGTATCTCTAATTTCTTGAAGTGATCTCTAGTCTTTCCCATTCTATTATTTTCCTCTATTTCTTTGCACTGATCACTGAGGACGGCTTTCTTATCTCTCCTTGCTATTCTTTGGAATTCTGCATTCAGATATCTTTTATTTTCTCCTTTGCTTTTCACTTCTCTTCTTTTCATAGCTCTTTATAAGGCCTCCTTAGACAACCATTTTGCTTTTTTGCATTTCTTTTCTTAGGGGTGGTCTTGCTCTCTGTCTCATGTGCAATGTCTTGAACCTCCGTCCATAGTTCATCAGAGATTCTGTCAATCAGTCTAGTCCCTTAAATCTATTTCTCACTTCCACTGTATAATCATGAGGAATTTGATTTCAGTTCAGTTAAGTTCAGTCGCTCAGTTGAGTCTGACTCTTTGCAACCCCATGAATCGCAGCAAGCCAGGCCTCCCTGTCCATCACCAACTCCTGGAGTTCACTCAGACTCATGTCCATCGAGTCAGTGATGCCATCCAGCCATCTCATCCTCTGTCGTCCCCTTATCCTCCTGCCCTCAAAGCCTCCCAGCATCAGAGTCTTTTCCAATGAGTCAACTCTTTGCATGAGGTGGCCAAAGTATTGGAGTTTAAGCTTTAGCATCATTCCCTCAAAAGAAATCCCAGGGCTGATCTCCTTCAGAATGGACTGGTTGGATCTCCTTGCAGTCCAAGGGACTCTCAAGAGGCTTCTCCAACACCACAGTTCAAAAGCATCAATTCTTCGGCGCTCAGCTTTCTTCACAGTCCAATTCTCACATCCATACATGACCACTGGAAAAACCATAGCCTTGACTAGACAGACCTTTGTTGGCCAAGTAATGTCTCTGCTTTTCAATATGCTATCTAAGTTGGTCATAACTTTTCTTCCAAGGAGTAAGTGTCTTTTAATTTCATGGCTGCAATCACCATCTGCAGGGATTTTGGAGCCCCTTAAAATATAGTCTGACACTGTTTCCCCATCTATTTCCCATGAAGTGATGGGACCAGTTGCCATGATCTTCATTTTCTGAATGTTGAGCTTTAAGCCAACTTTTTCACTCTCCTCTTTCACTTTCATCAAGAGGTTTTTTGGTTCCTCTTCACTTTCTGCCATAAAGGTGGTGTCATCTGCATATCTGAGGTTATTGATATTTCTCCCAGCAATTTTGATTCCAGCTTGTGCTTCATCTAGCCCAGCGTTTCTCATGATGTACTCTGCATATAAGTTAAATAACCAGAGTGATAATATTCAGCCTTGATGGACTCCTTTTCCTATTTGGAACCAGTCTGTTGTTCCATGTCCAGTTCTAACTGTTGCTTCCTGACCTGCATATAGTTTTCTCAAGAGGCAGGTCAGGTGGTCTGTATTCCCATCTCTTTCAGAATTTTCCACAGTTTATTGTGATCCATACAGTCAAAGGCTTTGGCATAGTCAATAAAGTAGAAATAGATGTTTTCTGGAACTCTCTTGCTTTTTCCATGATCCAGCGTGGTTTAGTGGTTTTCCCCACTTTCTTCAATTTAAGTCTGAATTTGGCAATCATGAGTTTATGATTTGAGCCACAGTCAGCTCCTGGTCTTGTTTTTGCTGACTGTATAGGGCTTCTCCATCTTTGGCTGCGAAGAATATAATCAATCTGTTTTGGTATTGACCGTCTGGTGATATCCATGTGTAGAGTCTCCTCTTGTGTTGTTGGACGAGGTTGTTTGCTATGACCAGTGCATTTTCTTGGCAAAACTCTATTAGTCTTTGTCCTGCTTCATTCTTTACTCCAAGGCCAAATTTGCCTGTTACTCCAGGTGTTTCTCGACTTCCAACTTTTGCATTCCAGTCCCCTATAATGAAAAGAATATTTTTTTTGAATGTTAGTTCTAAAAGGTATTGTAGGTATTCATAGAACTGTTTAACTTCAGATTCTTCAGCATTACTGGTCGGGGCATAGACTTGGATTACCATGATATTGAATGGTTTGCCTTGTAAGCAAGCAAAAATCATACTGTCGTTTTTAAGATTGTATCCAAGCCCTACATTTTTGACTCTTTTGTTGACTATGATGGCTACTCCATTTCTTCTAAGGGATTCCTACCCACAGTAGTAGATGTAATGGTCATCTGAGTTATATATAGTGTTCTTGTTTTATTTTTATGACACCAATTTCTTCTTGAAGTGCTTGTAATCAATTATAGAATTTTTACCTAGTCAGGGAGAAAGGGAGAATTATAAATGTTGGGGGTCTCAATTCTGGATCCCCTAGTTCATGGTAGGGAGAGCTGAACCACTGTCAGTTGGGAAGAAGTGGGAAAAAAATCTGTGAAAGTCCTTTACATAAAGATAGTGTACAGAGATGCCATATTAATTCTCACAGGGAGAAGAAAAAATTCTTCATTCTTGCCTATTCAAAATAGCCTGAATTGATATTTTAACACATTTCTTTATAGCCTATTTCCTTTTTTTTGACAGATTTTCTTTAATTATATCATATACAATCTCTATGTTGAAATTTAAACAGTTGATATCCTTGAGTAGTGTGATTAGTGCTAATTTTTTATGATCTTCATTGTAATTTCTCCATTTCTCCATATGCACTTTTCTCATGACTTTAAATTTCTTTTATAATCAGAAGAAACTGCTTTAATGGCTGGGTAATACTCCATTGTGTATATGTACCACAGCTTTCTTATCCATTCATCTGCTGATGGACATATAGGCTGCTTCCATGTCCTGGCTATTATAAACAGTGCTGCGATGAACATTGGGGTACACGTGTCTCTTTCAATTCTGATTTCCTCGGTGTGTATGCCCAGCAGTGGGATTGCTGGGTCATAAGGCAGTTCTACTTGCGGTTTTTAAAGGACTCTCTACACTGTTCTCCACAGTGGCTGTACTAGTTTGCATTCCCACCAACAGTGTAAGAGGGTTCCCTTTTCTCCACACCCTCTCCAGCATTTATTGCTTGTAGACTTTTGGATCACAGCTATTTTGACTGGTGTGAAATGGTACCTCATTGTGGTCTCGATTTGCATTTCTCTGATAATGAGAGAAACTGCTTTAAAAAACAAACATAAGAAAGTTAACATGGCAGAAGTTTCTAGGTAATTTTGAGTACCAGAAAGGAGAAAACATGGGACTATTTGGGATATAGAGACTCTTGGTAGGAAGATGGGGAAGATGAACTTCAAACTGTAACCTGCTTCTGATTAAGAGCTCCTGTGATGTTAGTAGGATCCATCTTCCTTGCCTATCTTTGGGTTGGCTCCCTTTTCAGACTCTATGGAGAAAAGTTATAGATTCAACTTCATAGGATCACAATACACATTCAACAGAAGAATCTTTTCCCCAAGTAACTCAGAATGCAATCATGACATCATTGTAGACAGGAAAGGATTAAATAGGCAAACTGGTTTTGTTTATTTTGTGTATTCACCTCCTGGATCCTAGGGTCCATGTTCTTTCATCTGAAGAACATGGTTGAGATGGAATGAAGAGTTGACCCAAATCAAAGTTAAGATAGCCTTCCCATAAGAAGAGGGAATGGATGCTGGAAATAAAAATACACAATTGCTACTAGAGCCTTTGTGACAACACGCTCATATATGTTTTCCCATCTCATCTGCATACTTTGTTGTGCCTTCACATACCTTCTGTCACTTCTCATCATTCATAAAGTTTCAAATACTTAGCTGACTTCTTGGTTCATCTCTCCTATCTCTTCTCTTTTCGCTATACCCCTTAGGGAATTTGATCCCCTTTGAGTACTTTAATCAATATATGTGTTCAGATATTTACTAAGACTTTATTTCTATCCCAGCCTTTTCTCCTCAGTATGAGGCCTCTGCACCCACATATCTAACAAACATTTCTACTTGGATGTCCCCTAAAACTTCACTCTCTCCAAAGGGAAAGGTTTATTTACTTCTTTGAAGTTTTCCTTTTCACCTTCTCTTAGGGAATGTCATCTCCTACTTCCATTATTTTGTAATAATCTTAATGCTTCCCCTTTCCCCCTGCCACTGTCATCTCTTGACTGCATTGGAAGACTGGTTTTCAGACAACAGTGCTGAGACTGAGCACCACCATGATCCACCATTCCCTCTGGTCACATTTAATTTTCTAAAATCTGACAATGTCAGCTCTTCACTTTAAACTCAGATGACCCTGCCATTTCCTTTAGGATAAGCCCTCCTAATGTTTACATTGGATGATTAAGCTCTTTGTTTTTATTCACTCTTTGCAACCTCATGGACTGCAGCATGCCAGGCTTTCCTGCGCTTCACTTCATTATCTCCAGGAGTTGATTTAAAGCCATGTCTGTTAGGTTGATAATGCCATCCAGCCATCTCATCCTCTGTCGTCCCCTTCTCCTCCTGCCCTGAATCTTTCCTAGCATCAGGGTCTTTTCCAATAATTCAGCTCTTCGCATCAGGTGCCCAAAGTATTGGAGCTTCAGTATAAGTCCTTCCAATGAATATTCAAGGTTGTTTTCCTTTAGGATTGACTGGTTCCTTCATGCTATCCAAGGGATGTTCAGAGTCTTCTCTAGCACCAGAGTTCAAAAGCATCAATTTTTGGTGCTCAGCCTTCTTTATGGTCCAAATTTCACATCCATACATAACTACTGGAAAAGCCATAGATTTGACTATACAGACCTTTGTTGGCAAAGTAATGTCTTTGCTTTTAACATGCTGTCTAGGTTTGTCATAGCTTTTCTTCCAAGGAGCAAGCATCTTTTAATTTAGTGGCTGCCATCACCATCTGCAGTGATTTTGGAGCCCAAGAAAATGAAGTCTGTCACTGTTTCCACTTTTCCCCATCTCAGTTCAGTTCAGTTCAGTACAGTTGCTCAGTTGTGTCTGACTCTGCGACCCCATGAATCACAGCACGCCAGGCCTCCCTGTCCATCACCAACTCCCACAGTTCACTCAGACTCACATACATTGAGCCGGTGATGCCATCCAGCCATCTCATCCTCTGTCATCCCCTTCTCCTCTTGCCCCCAACCCCTCCCAGCATCAGAGTCTTTTCCAATGAGTCAACTCTTTGCATGAGGTGGCCAAAGTACTGGAGTTTCAGCTTTAGCATCATACCTTCTAAAGAACACCCAGGACTGATCTCCTTTAGGATGGTCTGGTTGGATGTCCTTGTAGTCCAAGGGACTCTCAAGAGTCTTCTCCAACACCACAGTTCAAAAGCATCAATTCTTCAGTGCTCAACTTTCTTCACAGTCCAACTGTCACATCCATACATGACCACTGGAAAAACCATAGCCTTGACTAGACGGACCTTTGTTGGCAAAGTAATGTCTCTGCTTTTGGATATGCTGTCTAGGTTGGTCATAACTTTCCTTCCAAGGAGTGAGCGTCTTTTAATTTCATGGCTGCAATCATCATCTGCAGTAATTTTGGAGCCCCAAAATATAAAGTCTGACCCTGTTTCCCCATCTATTTCCCATGAAGTGATGGGACCGGATGCCGTGATCTTCGTTTTCTGAATGTTGAGCTTTAAGCCAACTTTTTCACTCTCCTCTTTCACTTTCATCAAGAGGCATTTAGTTTCTCTTCACTTTCTGCCATAAGGGTGGTGTCATCTGAGGTTATTGATATTTCTCCCGGCAATCTTGGTTCCAGCTTTTACTTCCCATGAAATGATGGGACCAGATGCCGTGGTTTTCATTTTTGAATGCTGAGTTTTTAGGCAGGTTTTTATCCTCTTTCACCTTCATCCACAGGCTCTACTTCATTTTCTTCCATCAAATTCGTATCATTTGCCTATCTGAGGTTGCTGATATTTCTCCTGGCAATCTTGATTCTAGCTTGTGCTTCTTCTAGTCCTAGTCTGGCATTTCATATGATGTACTCTGCATATGTTAAATAAGCAGGTGACAATATACAGCCTTGATGTACTTCTTTCCTGATTTTGAATCAGTTTGCTGTTCCATGTTCAGTTCTAACGGTTGCTTCTTGTCCTGTGTACATGTTTCTCAAGAGGCCAGTAAGGTGGTCTGGTATTCCCATCTCTTTAAGAATATTCCATAGTTTGTTGTGATCCACACAGTCAAAGGCTTAATTGTAGTCAATGAAGCAGAAGTAGATTTTTTTTTAATTCCCTTGCTTTTTCTATGATCCAGTATATGTTGGCAGTTTGATCTCTTATTCCTCTGCCTTTTCTAAATTCAGCTTTACATCTGGAAGTTCTCAGTTCACATACTGCTGAAGCCTAGCTTGAGGGATTTTGAGCATAATCTTGCTAGCATGTGAAATGAGTGCAATTGTACAGTAATTTGAACATTCTTTGGCATTGTATTTCTTTGAGATTGAAATGAAAACTGACCTTTTCCAGTCTTGTGTCCACTGCTGAGTTTTCAAAATTTGCTGACATATTGAGTGCAACACTTAACAGCATCTTCTGTTATGATTTGAAAGGGCTCAGCTGGAATTCCATCACCTCCACTAGCTTTGTTTGTAGTGATGCTTCCCAAGGCCCACTTGACTTCACCTTCCAGGATGTCTGGCTCTAGGTGAGTGATGACACCATCATGGTTATCACCTCCTCCTGTGCAATGTTATGAACTTCCATCCACAGGTCTTCAGGCACTCTTTTTATCAGATCTAATCCTTTGAATCTGTTTGTCACTTCCACTGCATAATCATAAGGAATTTGATTTAGGTCATACCTGAATGGTCTAGTGGTTTTCCCTACTTTCCTCAACTTGAGTCTGAATTTTGCAATAAGGAGCTGATGGTCTGAGCCACAGTCAGCTGCAGGTCTTTGTTTTCACTGACTGTGTAGAGCTTCTCCATCTTCATTTGCAAAGAATGTAATCAATCTGATTTTGGTATTGGCCATCTTGTGACGTCCATATATAGAGTCGTCACTTATGTTTTTGGAAGAGGGTGTTTGCTATGACCAGTGTGTTCTCTCGGCAAAATACTGTTAGCCTTTGCCCTGCTTCAGTTGGCCTCCAAGGCCAAACTTGCCTGTTACTCCAGGTATCTCTTGACTTCCTACTTTTGCATTTTGGTCCCCTATGATGAAAACGGCATCTTGTTTTGGTGTTAGTTCTAGGAGGTCTTGTAGCTCTTCACAGAATCATTCAACTTCATCTTCTCTGTCATTAGCGATTGGAGCATAGTCTTGGATTATTTAGATATGGTTTTCCTTGGATACAAACAGAGATCATTTGGTCATTTTTGAGACTGCAACCAAGTACTGCATTTTTGACCCTTTTGTTGGCTATGAGGGCTACTCCATTCCTTTTAAGTGATTCTTACCCACAATAGATATAACGGTCATCTGAATTAAATTCACCCATTCCCGAACACTTTAGTTCACTGATTTCTAAAATGCCGATGTTCGCTCTTGCCATCTCCTGTTTGACCACTTCCAATTTACCTTGATTCATGGACCTAACATTCCAGGTTCCTATGCAATATTATTTTTTATATCATCGGATTTTACTTTCACCACCAGATACAACCACACCTGGACGTTGTTTCCACTTCAGCTCAGCCTCTTCATTCTTTCTGTTAACTATTTCTCAACTTTTCCTCAGTAGTATATTGGACACCTACCAACATGGGGGCTCATCTTTCAGTGTCATACCTTTTTTCGCTTTTTCATACTGTTCATGGGTTTCTCAAGACAAGAGTGCTGAAATGGTTTGCCATTCCCTTCTCCAGTGGACCACATTTTGTCAGGCCTTAACTAGCAGGGACATGCCCTTCAGCTGCTCCATGTGGCTAGGTAACATTCTTGGAGCCCTAATGGTCCCACTGCTGGTCCTTGTTGAGTGTGTTAACCATCACAGGCCATAGGGTGTCAGTCAACATGCGGCCTGGGGTTGAGGCAAAGGCCCTGCTGAAGTGGCTGGGAAGGGGGTCTGAGGAAGGCTGGAACCAATGTTGTAGGATGCCCAGGAGTGAAAGGCACCCTGACTCCCTGCTGGTTCTGGTCGCCTTGGGGCCATTCCACTGCCATTGCCAAACTTTGGCCCCAGCCTTTCCTCTCCTCTGACTCTGCGCTGGGAATTGGGGGTGCTGGTCACTACACTGCTCCTGCCTCCATCTTCACTGTGATCTCTGCAAGGCCACTTCCCAGGCCACCAAGAAAATAAGCTGTTAGCTACTCTTAATTCTCTAGCCGCATCTCTCATCACCCAGGCCCTGAATTATTGGGTCAAACTGTGACAGCTTACAGTGGCTTGAATGTGTTGCTTTTTCCTTTAATCGTCTCCAGGTATTTGCATATTTCATAACCACTACTTGCAGATCCACTTTTTAGCCCAATTTTGTTGTTTGAAGGTCATTTTACGTGGATAAACTTTTCTAATCCCCACCTATTGTTGTTGTTTAGTCGCTCAGTCATGACCGACTCTTTGTGACCCCATGGGCTGCAGCACACCAGGCTTCCCTGTCCTTCATCATCTCCCAGAACTTACTCAAACTCATGTCCATTGAGTCATTAATGAAATACAACCATCTTATCCTCTGTTGTCCCCTTCTCCTCCTGCTTACAATCTTTCCCAGCATCAGGGTCTTTCCATGAGTTGGCTCTTCGTACCAGGTGGCTAAAGTATTGCAGCTTCAGCCTCAGCATCAGTTCCTCCAATGAATATTTAGTGTTAATTTCCTTTAGAATTGACTGGTTTGATCTCCTTGCTGTTCAAGGGACTCTCAAGAGTCTTCTCCAACACCACAGTTCAAAAGCATCAATTTTTCAGCACTCAGACTTCTTTATGGTCCAGCTCTCACCTCTATACATACCTACTGGAGAAACCATAGCTTTGACTAGGTGGACTTTTGCTGACAAAGTAATGTCTCTGTTTTTTAATATGCTGTCTACGTTGGTCATAGCTTTTCTTCCAAGGAGCAAGGATCTTTTAATTTCATGGCTGCAGTAAACATCTGCAGTGATTTTGGAGCCCCCAAAATAAAGTCTGCCACTGTTTCAATTGTTTCCCCATCTATTTGCCATGAAGTGAGGAGCCACCTCGTGCCTGAGGCCAGAGGCAGTGGCCGGGAGGAGCAACCCACATCCAAGGAGTGGTGGCTGTGCTGGCGCAGGAGGGCCTAGAGGAGCTATCCCACGTTGAAGGTCAGGAAGGGCGGTGGTGAGGAGATATGCTTCGTCCAAGGTAAGGAGCAGTGGCTGCGCTTTGCTGGAGCAGCCGTGAAGAGCTACCCCACTCCCAAGGTAAGAGAAACTCAAGTAAGATGATAAGTGTTTCAAGAGGGCATCAGAGGGCAGACACACTGAAACCATACTCACAGAAAACTAGTCAATCTAATCACACTAGGACCAAGCCATGCCTGCAGGGCAACCCAAGACGGACGGGTCATGGTGGAGAGGTCTGACAGAATGTGGTCCACTGGAGAAGGGAATGGAAAACCACTTCAGTATTCTTGCCTTGAGAACCCCATGAACAGTATGAAAAGGCAAATTAAGAGGATACTGAACGAGGAACTCCTCAGGTCAGTAGGTGCCCAATATGCTACTGGAGATCAGTGGAGAAATAACTCCAGAAAGAATGAAGGGATGGCACCAAAGCAAAAACAATACCCAGCTGTGGATGTGACAGGTGATAGAAGCAAGGTCCAATGCTATAAAGAGCAATATTGCATAGGAACCTGGAATGTCAGGTCCATGAATCAAGGCAAATTGGAAATGGTCAAACAAGAGGTGGCAAGAGTGAACGTCGACATTCTAGGAATCAGCGAACTAAAATGGACTGGAATGGGTGAATTTAACTCACATGACCATTATATATACTACTGTGGGCAGGAATCCCTCAGAAGAAATGGAGTAGCCATCATGGTCAACAAAAGAGTCCGAAATGCAGTACTTGGATGCAATCTCAAAAACAACAGAATGATCTCTGTTTGTTTCCAAGGCGAACCATTCAATATCACAGTAATCCAAGTCTATGCCCCAACCAGTAACACTGAAGTTGAATGGTTCTGTGAAGACCTACAAGACCTTTTAGAACTAACACCCAAAAAAGATGTCCTTTTCATTATAGGGGACTGGAATGCAAAAGTAGGAAGTCAAGAAACACCTGGAGTAACAGGCAAATTTGGCCTTGGAATGTGGAATGAAGCAGGGCAAAGACTAATAGAGTTTTGCCAAGAAAATGCACTGGTCATAGCAAACACCCTCTTCCAACAACACAAGAGAAGACTCTACACATGGACATCACCAGATGTTCAACACTGAAATCAGATTGATTATATTCTTTGCAGCCAAAGATGGAGAAGCTCTATACAGTCAACAAAAACAAGACCGGGAGCTGACTGTGGCCCAGATCATGAACTCATGATTGTCAAATCCAGATTTAAATTGAAGAAAGTAGGGAAACCTGCTAGACCATTCAGGTATGACCTAAATCAGATCCCTTATACAGTGGAAGTGAGAAATAGATTTAAGGGCCTAGATCTGATAGATAGAGTGCCTGATGAACTATGGACGGAGGTTCGTGACACTGTACAGGAGACAGGGATCAAGACAATTCCCATGGAAAAGAAATGCAAAAAAGAAAAATGGCTGTCTGGGGAGGCCTTACAAATAGCTGTGAAAAGAAGAGAAGTGAAAAGCCAGGGAGAAAAGGAAAGATACAAGCATCTGAATGCAGAGTTCCAAAGAAAAGCAAGGAGAGATAAGAAAGCCTTCCTCAGCAAACAATGCAAAGAAATAGAGGAAAACAATAGAATGGGAAAGACTAGAGATCTCTTCAAGAAAATTAGAGATACCAAGGGAACATTTCATGCAAAGATGGGCTTGATAAAGGACAGAAATGGTATGGACCTAACAGAAGCAGAAGATATTAGGAAGAGGTGGCGAGAATACACAGAAGAACTGTACAAAAAGGATCTTCACGACCCAGATAATCATGATGGTGTGATCACTCATCTAGAGCCAGACATCCTGAAATGCGGTCAAGTGGGCCTTAGAAAGCATCAGTACAAACAAAGCTAGTGGAGGTGATGGAATTCCAGGTGAGCTATTTCAAATCCTGAAAGATGATGCTGTGAAGGTGCTGCACTCAATATGTCAGCAAATTTGGAAAACTCAGCAGTGGCCACAGGACTGGAAAAGGTCGGGTTTCATTCCAATCCCAAAGAAAGGCAATGCCAAAGAATGCTCAAACTACCGCACAATTGCACTCATCTCAAACTCTAGTAAAGTAACGCTCAAAATTCTCCAAGTCAGGCTTCAACAATATGTGGGCCATGAACTCTCTGATGTTCAAGCTGGTTTTAGAAAAGGCAGAGGAACCAGAGATCAAATTGCCACCATCCTCTGGATCATGGAAAAAGCAAGAAAGTTCCAGAAAAACATCTATTTCTGCTTTCTTGACTATGTCAAAGCCTTTGACTGTGTGGGTCACAAGAAACTGTGGAAAATTCTGAAAGAGATGGGAATACCAAACCACTTGACCTGCCTCTTGAGAAATCTGTATGCAGGTCAGGAAGCAACAGTTAGAACTGGACATGGAACAACAGACTGGTTCCAAATAGGAAAAGGAGTACATCAAGGCTGCATGTTGTCACCCTGCTTATTTAACTTCTATGTAGAGTACATCATGAGAAAGGCTGGGCTGGAAGAAGCACAAGCTGGAATCAAGATTGCCGGGAGAAATATCAATAACCTCAGATATGCAGTTGACACCACCCTTATGGCAGAAAGTGAAGAGGAACTAAAAAGCCTCTTGATGAAAGTGAAAGAGCAGAGTGAAAAATTTGGCTGACAGCTCAACATTCAGAAAACGAAGATCATGACATCTGGTCCCATCACTTCATGGGAAATAGATGGGAAACAGTGTCAGACTTTATTTTTTTTGGTTCCAAAATCACTGCAGATGGTGACTGCAGCCATGAAATTAAAAGACGCTTACTCCTTGGAAGAAAAGTTATGACCAACCTGATGGTATATTGAAAAGCAGAGACGTTACTTTGCCGACTAAGGTCCATCTAGTCAAGGCTATCGTTTTTCCTGTGGTTCTGTATGGATGTGAAAGTTGGACTGTGAAGAAGGCTGAGTGCTGAAGAATTGATGCTTTTGAACTGTGGTGTTGGAGAAGACTCTTGAGAGTCCCTTGAACTGCAAGGAGATCCAACCAGCCCATTCTGAAGGAGATCAGCCCTGGGATTCTTTGGAGGGAATGATGCTGAAGCTGAAGCTCCAGTACTTTGGCCACCTCATGTGAAGAGTTGACTCATTGGAAAAGACTGATAGTGGGAGGGATTGGGGGCAGGAGGAGGCGGGGATGACAGAGGATGAGATAACCGAATGGCATCATTGACTCGATGGACATGAGTCTGAGTGAACTCCGGGAGTTGGTGTTGGACAGGGAGGCCTGGCATGCTGCAATTCATGGTGTCACAAAGTCATACGCGACTGAGCAACTGAACTTAACTGAACGATGAGACTAAATGGCATGGTCTTCATTTTTTGCTTTTTGATCCTCTTTCATCTTCATCAAGAGGCTTCTCCTATCAAGTCCCCTCTTATGGAGAACTGCATTACATATTTCTATCACTGGATACCGGCCGTAGTAGAGTTTTGCAGTTTATTTTGAAATTCCTTTATCACTTGACTATTTTTCCCAGCAGACTAAAAATCCCTTAAGGGTAGGAGCTATATATGCCTTATTAGTCATATATTTCTAGCCCCTTGACAGTGACTGCTACTTATTGTCTCCCCAAATAAAGTTTATTTAGTGAGTGAAAGCTCTTGTACCCATGTTACAAATGACTCTCATAGCTACAGAGAAGTTGTGGCTTCGAGTTCAATCAGTGACTTACTATGAATGTGGCTATAGGCAAGTATTGTATTATATTATATTATATATATTATTTATTTTTGGTTTAACACCCTTTGTGTGGTAAGTCGTTTTAGTCAAGTCTGACTCTCTGTGACTCTATGAACCCTGGCCACAAGGGTCCTCTGTCCATGGGATTCTCCAGGCAAGAATACTGGAGTGGGTTGCTATGCCCTACCCCAGGGGATTTTCCCAACCCAGGGATTGAATCGCAGTCTCTTACATCTTTTGCCTTGGCATGTGGGTTCTTTACCACTAGCACCACCTGAGAAGCTCGAAAAGCCTTAAAGGCTTTTAATTGTACTTTGCATAACTCAGTTCTTTCTTTTTAAGAGAAGCACTTGTTAACATTTAATGAATTTTCCACCATATGGCTTCAGTCTACCAGGACTCAAGCCCTTCCCACACACTCAATCTTCTCCTCAGCTCTTCTGCTGAAGAAGTTGGCCTTCAGGATGACAGGCTGCTTTGGAATCTTGAATACTGGAGTGGGTTGCCATTTCCTACTCCACCTTTCCCCAGAAATTTGTATTAACCCAATCCACTACATCTTGGAGCCAGGGAAGACATGTTTGACCTGGGTGCTTCTGGGGGCTGATCGCCCTCGCCAGTGCAAGATGAGCAGATTTTTTGTGGGGTCTAGCACACCAGGACAAGAGCTGCCAGGATGTGACTCTAGCGTCAGGCGTGTGCATGCGTGCTCTGTCAATTCCATCATGTCTGACGTTTTGCAACCCCATGAACTGCAGCCCAGCATGCTTCTCTGTCCATGGGATTCTCCAGGCAGGAATACTGGAGTGGGTTGCCATGCCCTCCTCCAGGGGATCTTCCTGATCCAGGGATCAAATCCATGTCTCTTGTGTCTCCTGCATTGGCAGGCAGGTTCTTGATCAGTAGTTTGGGAAGTCCTAGTCTTGGGTAGGAAAGTATTTTAGCTTTCTAGTCAGTCTATTAAATTTCTCTGCATATTTTTGGAACAAAATCAATCAGAATGGTCCTGCTAAAGAGGGCTGTGTTCCTTTATCTTCAGGAGTTTATTGGCATCAAATGAGATAGGTTTTTAAAATTTTTTTCAAGTACCTTTATAACATCAGCTCAATAATGACAGATTGATTAGGTTTCATCTCTGAAGGGAGTTGATGGCCTAACACGAGGGCAGGAATTATTACCTTCAGGTGGTCATTAATCCCCATGAAATATCCATCCCTACAGTAATTGCTCTTATAAATTGAAAAGTGGAAATATATTTATGCAAGGCTGAAGATTTCTGTTTTCTGCCATTTCAGTTGTATGTTTAAGACATTTCTAGAGACTTAATGTTCCGTACTTAGGCTTCTCAGATTGCTTAATATAGGTTTCCACACTCAGCTTATGTGGTGGATAAGATTTCCTACTTCATCATTTCTAACCCTATGATCAA
Organism: Ovis aries; assembly: GCF_016772045.2. Lineage (NCBI taxonomy): Eukaryota > Metazoa > Chordata > Mammalia > Artiodactyla > Bovidae > Ovis > Ovis aries. Next base: position 22,848,030 of record NC_056057.1, on the reverse strand, counting down.
AGCAACAATCAAAATCCATTTCATGTGAATGCTATTCTGAGGGACATTTGTACATTTTCTGGGAACCAATCTTCCTTATTACAGCATGGTTCACTTTAAATTTCTGGTTGCCTGTTTGTAAATCATGGTTTGTTTGTTTGCTTGTTTTTTAAGATTTTTTTTTTTCTTCAGAAGACAAAGCTATATACTGAGAGCAAAGAATACTCATATTCCAAACTGAGCATCTACTTGCAAGTTTGAAGAGTGGTTTGTTTTAAAATTACTACTTTTATTTGCTATGAAGGTGAATGTGATTTATTTATATAAGTATATATTTCTATATATGGAAATGAACAGGTACATGTTTGATGACTTAAATTATCAGAGTTTCTATAGAGTTGTTATCAGGTTTGCTTTCTCATGTAATGGGAGATAACCGAAGATTGTGTTTTAACTTATTTTTTAGCCAATTAGATTCTTGTATCTGACCCCACTTGTGATCAGTAGCAAACTTTGGTGACATAGTTGGCCATGTGATGTGGTGCATAAGAGAAAACTCACTCTATGGCTGAGTGATTGGATAATTAGGTTGGTCACATTTAAGGTAAGTTCTAAGCAACTCAGCCAACATTCTTTGATCATGGAATGTGAGGAATGTGATGACCTGTGGAAAAGACAGTCTGTCTTTGGAAGTGGCCTCCATTTGACAGGAAAGCACATTTCCTACAGGTATCTTTCTCAGCCTTTATGCTGAGTAGAAGTGTGAATAGGGTTAGTGAGTCTGGTATGGAGTTGATCATTGTCTCTTAGGAAATGAACATAAACCAAGTTGATCCACTTTTATTTCATATCTGATAGGCTTTTTAAAATTGGAGTATAGTTTTACAATGTGGGGTTATATATTATATATATTCCCTCCCTCTTGAATCTCCTTCCCACACCCCTACCACCATCCCACCCATCTAGGTGGCCACAGAGCACCAAACAGCTCCCTATATTATATAGCAGTTTCCCATTAGTTATCCTTTTTACACATGGGGGTATATACATGGCAATCTGAATCTCTCAATTCATCCCACCCTCCCCTTCCCCCATTATGTCCACTCTATGTCTGCGTCACTATTTCTGCTTTGCAAATAAGTTCACTTATAGCTTTTTTCTAGATTCCACATTTATGTGTTGATATATGATACTTGTTTTTCTTTTTCTGACTTCACTCTGTTTGTCCATCTCTAGGTCCACAGTTCCATTCCCTTTTATGGCTGAATAATATTCTATTGCATATATGTTCCACATCTTCTTTATCCATTCATCTGTCGATGGACATTTAGGTTGCTTCCATATCCTGGCTGTTGCAAATTGTGCTGCAATGAACATTGGAGTACATGTGTCTTTCTGAAGTATGGTTTTCTCAGAATATGTGCCTGGTAGTGGATTCCTGGGTCATATGATAGCTCTATGTTTAGTTTTGTAAGGCAGTTCCATACTGTTCTCCATAGTGATTATATCCATTTACATTCTAACCAACAGTGCAAGAAGGTTCCCTTGTCACCACACCCTCTCCAGCTCTCCAGTAATTATTGTTTGCAGATTTTTTTGATGGCCATTTTGACCGGCGTGAAGTGATGCATAATTGTTGTCTTGATTTTCCTTTAACTAATAATTAGCCACATTGAACACATTTTCATGTTCCTCTTGACCATCTAAATGTCTTCTTTGGAGGAATGTCTATTTAGGTCTCGAGAGGAATATGCAGATTTCTAGATTTTCCTGACTGCAGCCATGAAATTAAAAGATGCTTACTCCTTGGAAGAAAAATTATGACCAACCTAGATAGCATATTGAAAAGCAGAGACATTACTTTGCCAACAAAGGTCCGTCTAGTCAAGGCTATGATTTTTCCAGTGGTCATGTATGGATGTGAGAGTTAGACTGTGAAGAGGGCTGAGTGCCAAAGAATTGATGCTTTTGAACTGTGGTGTTGGAGAAGACTCTTGAGAGTCTCTTGGACTGCAAGGAGATCCAACCAGTCCATTCTGAAGGAGATCAGCCCTGGGATTTCTTTGGAAGGAATGATGCTAAAGCTGAACCTCCAGTACTTTGGCCACCTCATGTGAAGAGTTGACTCATTGGAACAGACTCTGATGCTGGGAGGGATTGAGGGCAGGAGGAGAAGGGGATGACTGAGGATGAGATGGCTGGATGGCATCACTGACTCAATGGACATGAGTCTGAGTAAACTGCAGGAGTTGGTGATGGACAGGGAGGTCTGGCGTGCTGCAATTCGTGGGGTCGCAAAGAGTCGGACATGACTGAGCGACTGAACTGAACTGAAAATATGTATTTTGATTACACAGCCTTGCCTTTGCCCATGCTATTACCACTAAGGCAACTCAACTGACTTATGAACAGGATGAATTATTGCCCCTTTGCCATCAGCCAGCCATGATGACATGGCACACAATCATTCATTATTTCTTACTGTGCATCAAAGTCACTTATGTGAAAACCATTCTCCTTTATATTTTGTTTTTATACAGGTTTCAATTTGTGTAGTGAATGTACTTGAAGTGTTTTAGGTTTCAGCTTTCAAAGTCTATTATATAGTTTTTTTATATTCTTAAAAGCTACTAGGGAAACTATATACATGTTTTAAAATATCAGTGATGATGGTAAGAAAATTTAGAATAGTTCTAGGTATGGAGTCAGTCAGCTTGTGTTTGAATTTTGACTCTGCCAGAGTTCAGCTACTTGATCTACTTGATTTCATATAGATCACATATTTTCCTAGGATTCAGGTTCTCAGAAATAACAATAGTCTCAGAGGTATCAATGAGTATGAACTCTTTGTAAAAGTCCTTAGCATAGTGTCTGGCTCCTGGTAGGTGGGCAAGAAACAAATCTTTTAAAATTAATAAAATAAAAATAATAGTTCACAAATTAAATAGATGTTATTTGAAAAGACCAAAGCAAGAAAACACATATATTGAAGATTGATCTATAGATGAAGTTATTGTTAGTTAATCAGAAATAATGGAGTTCTAAAGAGTCTAATTTCAAATTAAGATCAGCTACACTGAATTCCAGAGATTTTTATCCCATCCTTCTTCCTAAGTTAGTGATTGCCTTAAAATATGTTTTTGTATCACAGTAAGGATAGGATTAGAACTTTAAATACCCTTGATGAGTTGGAAAAAGTAAACTGCCTGATGGCAAGCTGAATTTTTTGACAACAGACTTCTTTGTACAGCAAATACTCTATAGAAGATACATATAATGGTAAGCTTTATAAATAGCAAAGAGTATGGTATTCTTTCTATTAGTTGACATAATGGTTTTGAAATGTTATGAAGGGCATTGCAGAATGATACAAAGTAAACAAAGAACTGATAAGAATTTGTAATTCTAAATAATCAGTTCTTGTATCACTTCTATGTATTAATTCATTTAACAAATATTGAGAACATACAGAATGTCAGACAAATAGCTAGGTTCAGTTCAGTTCAGTCACTCAGTCATGTCTGACTCTGTGACCCCATGGACCACAGCACGCCAGGCCTCCCTGTCCAGCACCAACCCCCGGAGTTCACCCAAACTCATCTCCATTGAGTCAGTGATGCCATCCAACCATCTCCTCCTCTGTCGTCCCCTTCTCCTCCTGCCTTCAATCTTTCGAAGCATCAGGGTCTTTTCAAATGAGTCAGCTCTTCACATCAGGTGGCCAAAGTATTGGAGTTTCAGCTTCAACATCATTCCTTCCAATGAACACTCAGGACTAATCTTTAGGATGGACTGGTTGGATCTCCTTGCAGTTCAAGGGACTCTCAAGAGTCTTCTCCAACACCACAGTTCAATGGGAATGCAAAAGCCTAGACAGCAATCAGTTTCCTGCCTTTACAGAGCCATGATCCAATGAAAAATATAGCTATTAAATATATTTTACATATGTAGTCAGTTTTATGGAAGGAAAATCGAAAGAACTAACAGAAAGAAGCCAAGGACTTCGGAGTATAGTGTGACATCTAAAGAAAGAGGAATTAACAATGTTAGTGATGTGCATATGTGTACACAAATGTGCATGTGTATTTGTGTTGGGGGAGGGGATTTAGAGAGAGAGAGGGACAGAGGGTGAGAGAAGGGTGACACAGAGAGGGTAAACATAATTGGAGGTCTGGCAATGAGCGCATGTGTCTGTGGTCTGCTTGGAGGGGAAGAGAATGGGGACTAGAGAGGAGATGAAGCTAAGAAGTAATCACAGTCCAATCTCGGGGCATATTTTAAGGCTTCGAAAGCATTAAAAATATGTATTTCATATTTTCAGAGAAGTCGTTGAAGCATTTGAAACAGGAAAGTAATGTGATCAGATTGCTTGCTGTTCAACTCAGTTTTGACAACTCTGTGGCTTCTTAAAGTAGTATCTGCTTTGCATCCACATAAATAACAACTGGAATGTGGCACCCAGAGAAGATTAAACAATGAAGTAGTACAAGTTATTTAATAAGTTAAAGTACTTGCTTTTGTTCTTTTAGCTTTCTAAGAAACTGGAAGGAGGAAAGATCATAATATTCTAGGAGAGTGCTTCTCAAGCTATCTGTGGTTTGAGAAGTTTCTAATTCTCAAACTAACTAGTTTCTTTTCCCAATTTGATGAAATGCAATAAAGATGCATTACTATAAAATAAACAATATGTACACAATGCAAGCCTCAATTTTATTTATTTATTTTTATTTGAAGGGTAATTTGCTTTACAGAATTTTGTTCTTTTCTGCCAAGTATAATCAGAACAGACATAACAGAGAGAGACAACAAAGAGTCACAGACTGCTATACATTGCTCTTTGAAAGTGTCTATAAGAGTGATTAAAATTTCTGTACTTATCTCATACAGCTTAATTTAAAAGCAAGACAGAAACCACAGTTTGGGAGAATTCTGCTTCAGAAATACTCTATATACTGATACTGAGGTCAAAAATTTGTTCTCCAAATTTTTTAGGGGTAAGAAAAATGGAACAAAATTGAGTTCAGCAAGAAGGATATGGATATCATATAGAGAGGTATGGAACTAAAAAATGAAACAAAAAACTAAACTCTTTGCCTTTGTAAATTTCTTATTATCAAGGAATATTAAATTCCTTTCTATGGATACAAAACGACTTTGGTATCATTTTGCCTGTCACACAACCCACCCAACCCAGGAGCATTACATTGATATTTTTGCAGACGATAAGAACCAGTAAGTTTGACTTTTATAATTTTCAGAACCTTATGTTATAGTGATCAGGTTGGAAAGTCTAGTATTACTCAGTGTATGCCTGTGTTCTGCATCCTGAGAAACATAGCATGAAAAATGTGTGATTGACTTGTTCAATTTATTAATAGATTTTCTTTTAATGTTATATAATAGACCAAGTAGGGAGGAGCTTTTCAAACATGCAGCTAAATAGATATATGGATGCCAATGGGCTTTTGTAAAGTTAATTAAATGGACATGTGGATACCAATGGATGCTGTGCTGTGCTTAGTCGCTCAGTTGTGTCTGACTCTTTGCCACCCCATGGATTGTAGCCCCCTAGGCTCCTCTGTCCATGAGGTTTCCCAGGCAAGATTACTGGAGTGGGTTGCCTTACCCTCCTCTAGGGGATCTTCCCAACCCAGGGATCGAATCCAGGTCTCTTGCATTGCAGGCAGATTCCTTTCTGTCTGAGCCACCAGAATGGTGGCCCAAGAATTCTGGAGTGGGTAACCTATCCCTTCTCCAGGGGATCTTCCCGACCCAGGAATCAAACTGGGGTCTCCTGAAGTGCAGGTAGATTCTTTACCAGCTGAGCTACCAGGGAAGCCCATAATAATGGCTATTATAACACTAGCTCAATATAGACCAGCAATGTTTCATTAATTGGAAAATTTTCTGTTTTTCTTTAGGCATTTGTTAAATTTCATGTTAGTTTAACCCATCTTTACTGAACAGCTATTAAAAACTTATATTATATTGGGAGCCAATATCATAGAAAATATGACCTACTGTTTGAAAACTGCTCATAATTTAGGGAAAAGTGGACAAAAGCTTAAGCAATTGTATTGTGATGGGTTACCCAGTGAAGAAGCAATATTTATAATGAAAGTCCAGTTTCAATATGGAAAGACTCAGACTCTTCTATTTAGTTTCCCAGGACTGGGCAGATGGCATTGTATAATATAAAATGATCAGCATATGTATTTTAGAAATTAATACAGTTTCCCAAGTTCATATCAGTTCCATCAAGGCAGTATTCTTAAACTGGCCTTCCCAGGTTTGCTTTATTTCTTCTTTTGTTGAAACTGTTCACTATCATTAGAATCTAATGATAATCAACTGATTGTAATCAACTAGTATTAATTATAATAATAACATTAATGAAAATAATTGTGATTTATTATCTATTATGGGCTGGTCACTTTACAATTTTTATTTGATTAATTCAGCAACTGAGAGGTATGCCCATTTTTCAGATGATAAAATGAATAGAAAGCCCAGAGATAAATCCACACACATATGGACACCTTATCTTTGACAAAGGAGGCAAGAATATACAATGGAGTAAAGACAATCTCTTTAACAAGTGGTGCTGGGAAAACTGGTCAACCACTTGTAAAAGAATGAAACTAGATCACTTTCTAACACCGCACACAAAAATAAACTCAAAATGGATTAAAGATCTGAATGTAAGATCAGAAACTATAAAACTCCTAGAGGAGAACATAGGCAAAACACTCTCAGACATAAATCACAGCAGGATCCTCTATGATCCACCTCCCAGAATTCTGGAAATAAAAGCAAAAATAAACAAATAGGATCTAATTAAAATTAAAAGCTTTTGCACAACAAAGGAAAATATAAGCAAGGTGAAAAGACAGCCTTCTGAATGGGGGAAAACAATAGCAAATGAAGCAACTGACAAACAGCTAATCTCAAAAATATACAAGCAACTTATGCAGCTCAATTCCAGAAAAATAAACGACCCAATCAAAAAAATGGGCCAAAGAACTAAATAGACACTTCTCCAAAGAAGACATACGGATGGCTAACAAACACATGAAAAGATGCTCAACATCACTCATTATTAGAGAAATGCAAATCAAAACCACAATGAGGTACCACTTCACACCAGTCAGAATGGCTGCGATCCAAAAATCTGTAAGCAATAAATGCTGGAGAGGGTGTGGAGAAAAGGAACCCTCCTACACTGTTGGTGGGAATGCAAACTAGTACAGCCACTATGGAGAACAGTGTGGAGATTCCTTAAAAAATTGCAAATAGAACTACCGTATGACCCAGCAATCCCACTTCTGGGCATACACACCGAGGAAACCAGAATTGAAAGAGACACATGTACCCCAATGTTCATCACAGCGCTGTTTATAATAGCCAGGACATGGAAACAACCTAGATGTCCATCAGCAGATGAATGGATAAGAAAGCTGTGGTACATATACACAATGGAGTATTACTCAGCCGTAAAAAAGAATTCATTTGAATCAGTTCTGATGAGATGGATGAAACTGGAACCGATTATACAGAGTGAAGTAAGCCAGAAAGAAAAACACCAATACAATATACTAACACATATATATGGAATTTAGGAAGATGGCAATGACGACCCTGTATGCAAGACAGGAAAAAGACACAGATGTGTATAACGGACTTTTGGACTCAGAGGGAGAGGGAGAAGATGGGATGATTTGGGAGAATGGCACTCTAACATGTATACTATCATGTAAGAATTGAATCGCCAGTCTATGTCTGACGCAGGATACAGCATGCTTGGGGCTGGTGCATGGGGATGACCCAGAGAGATGTTATGGGGAGGGAGGTGGGAGGGGGGTTCATGTTTGGGAACACATGTAAGAATTAAAGATTTTAAAATTTAAAAAATAAAAAACTATTAAAAAAAAATGAAGGTAACTTGCCTAAGATTATGTAGCGTTTATGTGTCAGTGTAAGAACTCAAGCCCAGACACTTCTGCTGCAGTATTCTCTAATAACAGTATTCTCTAGTATTCTCTAATATTCTCTAGTATTAGTATTAGGCAGAAAGACTTCTGCCTTTCTTAGACTTCTGCCTTGATGCCCAAATCTTATATTGGTGCCTACCTGTATTTCAACCCTTTATCTTTAAAGAACAGAAAAATGCATAACTTCTCCTCCAGGTCTTTATTTCTCTGTGTTGTGCTTTCCACAAAGAATCAGTCTATTACATTATGTTATAGAACTGATGAACTAGGCTTCTTTAAATCTGAGAGTGTATTTTTTTAAGGTTGTAGCCCAATTCAGATCTATTTTTGAGAGAAGGTGAGATAAATCTTCAGTATATCAATTTTATTTTATCATTGAAAGAATACATTATAAGTAAAATTGATGTGTTCTGGTTTTTCTATAGCAAAGTATTAGAGACAAGCACTTTAAAAAACTGTTGGTTAAATCCTATTTTCCTTAATATCATAAATTTGCATGAATACTTGCATTCTCTACCTTGTATTGGGTGAGCTTTGGGCATTTTAAGTTAATGAATTTCTCAACCACTTAGAGAGGAGATTTAAAACCAAGTTTACTCTCAAGATGTAACTTGAGACTGAGTTATACCACTGTTTTATTATTCTTAATGGCACTGAGTCAATCCACAGATATTTCATCCTGCAATTTTCTAGTGTTATGAAAATGCATAATGTTAATCATTGTAGTACTTTATAATCTGACCATAAACCAATGTTTATAGTCAGTTAATCATTGTATTACTTTGCTTTAGGTAATTTAGTACATTACCATAATGTAGCAGTCTACTTAATATAAATTTTAAAGTGAAGACAATAAAGTTGTATAGGATTAATATATTATGCATCCTAACCTGAAATTCTAAAATGCAGCTGAAGTTTGGACAGAGTTCACAGATGTTTTGTGACTTTGGTTTCTTCCACCTTGGCTGGGGAAAGGGTGAAAACTTAATGAAGAGCACGGAAGTAAATGATTTTCTACCTCCAATTATTTATGCATCCCTTTCACAGCCTTCTTCATTTGGCAACAATAGGTTTGGATATACTCAGGCCAGGAATCAACAACTACTCATTTTGAAAAAGTGAATTCCAATTAAGGGAAACCTATCCCATGCTTAAAAAGAAAATCAGTAAGTTTGGGAGTAGTTGGTATTAACTTCATTGAAGTGAGACCATGCTTGTCTTATAAATGACCTTAAGGAATATTTTATGAGCACTTTAAATTAACTCAATCATTTTTGGAATCGGATACTATCTTTGTTTTAAAACCAAACATTTATTGAGTGGCTCCTATATCCCAGGTACAATGTTAAGTGCTTTCTTTTACATCATCATTGACCTGATGGAGAGACTGCATTCTTGGAACACAAAACTTGGAAATTTTATATTAATGCCAAATTGTTGTGTTAGATGGGATTTTGTTGTTGTTATTGGAGTATAGTTGCTTTACAATGTTGTGTGAATTTCTGCTAAACAGCAAGTTGAATCAGCAATATTTATACATAAATACCTTCCGTTTTGGATTTCCTTCTAACTTAGGTCACCACAGAGCATTGAATAGAGTTCTCTGCGCTGTACAGTAAGTTCTCATTAGTTCAGTTCAGTTCAGTCGCTCAGTCGTGTCCGACTCGTTGCGACCCCATCGACTGCAGGACCCCAGGCCGCCCTGTCCATCACCAACTCCCGAAACTTGTTCAAACTCATGCCTATCGAGTTGATGAAGCCATCCAACCATCTCATCCTCTGTTGTCACCTTCTCTTCCTGCCTTCAATCTTTCCCAGAATCAGGGTCTTTTCCAGTGAATCATTTCTTCGCATCAGGTGGCCAAAATGTTGGAGTTTCTTCTTCAGCATCAGTCCTTCCAATGAATATTCAGGACTGATTTCCTTTAGGATGGACCGGTTTCATCCCCTTGCTGTCCAAGGAACTCTCAAGTGTCTTCTCCAACAGTAGGTTCTCATTAGTTTTCTATTTTATGCATAGTTGTATATATACGTCACTGCCAATCACCCAGTCCCTACTTCCCCCATGCCCTATTGGTATCCATTTGTTCTCTGTTATCTGTGTCTCTATTTCTGCTTCACAAATAAGTTCATCTATAGCATTTTCCTAGATTCCATATATGTATTTTAATATACAAATCTGTTTTTCTCTTTCTGACTTCACTCTGTACGATAGTCTCTAGGTCCATTCACATCTCTTTAAATGTCAGAATTTCATTTCGTTTTATGGCTGAGTAATATTCCACTGTGTATATGTACCATATCTTCTTTATTCATTCCTCTACTGATATACATTTAGGTTGCTTCTATGTTCTGAAGCAGTGAGCATAGCGCTGCAGTGAACATTTTTAATTATGGTTTTCTCTAGTCAAATGCCCAGGAGTGGGATTACTGGATCATATGGTAGTTCTATTTTTAGTTTATAAGGCACCTCCATACTATTCTACTTTTTCAGTGAGTTCCAGAAAACATCTATTTCTGTTTTATTGACTATGCCAAAGACTTTGTTTGTGTGAATCACAATAAACTGTGGAAAATTCTGAAAGAGATGGGAATACCAGACCACCGGTCCTGCCTCTTGAGAAACCTGTATGAAGGCCAAGAAGTAACAGTTAGAACTGGACATGGAACAACAGACTGGTTCCAAATAGGAAAAGGAGTATGTCAAGGCTGTATATTGTCACCCTGCTTATTTAACTTATATGCAGAGTACATCATGAGAAATGCTGGCCTGGAAGAAACCTAAGCTGGAATCAAGATTGCCAGGAGAAATATCAATAACCTCAGATATGCAGATGACACCACCCTTATGGCAGGAAGTGAAGAGGAACTAAAAAGCCTCTTGTCTGAAAGTGAAAGAGGAGAGTGAAAAAGTTGGATTAAAGCTCAACATTCAGAAAGCTAAGACCATGGCATTCGGTCCCATCACTTCATGGGAAATAGATGGCGAAACAGTGGAAACAGTGTCATACTTTATTTTGGGGGGCTCCAAAATCACTGCAGATGGTGACTGCAGCCATGGAATTAAAAGACGCTTATTCCTTGGAAGGAAAGTTACGACCAACCTAAACTGCTTATTAAAAAGCAGAGACATTACTTTGTCAACAAGGGTCTGTCTAGTCAAAGCTATGGTTTTTCCAGTAGCCATCTATGGATGTGAGAGTTGGACTATAAAGAAAGCTGAGTGCTGAAGAACTGTTGCTTTTAAACTGTGGTGTTGGAAAGACTCTTGAGAGTCTCTTGGACTGCAAGGAGATCCAACCAGTCTGACTCATTTGAAAAGACCCTGATGCTGGGAAAGATTGAGGGCAGGAGGAGAAGGGGACGACGGAGGATGAGATGGTTGGATGGCATCACCAACTCAATGGATGTGAGTTTGGGTAAACTCTGGAAGTTAGTGGTGGACAGGGAGGCCTGGCATGCTGTGGTTCATGGGGTTGCAAAGATTCAGACACGACTGAGTGACTGAACTGAGCTGAACTGAACTGATACTATTCTACTTAGTAGTCATATTAATTTACATTCCCACCAGCAGTGTAAGTGGAGAAGGAAATGGCAACCTACTCCAGCGTTCTTGCCTGGAGAATCCCAGAGACAGAGGAGCCTAGTGGGCTGCCGTCCATGGAGTCACACAGAGTCGGACACGACTGAAGCGACTTAGCAGCAGCAGCAGTAGCAGCAGTGTAACCAGGGTTCCCTTTTCTCCACGCCTGCTCCGTGTTTATTATTTGTAGATTTTATGATGATGGCCATTCTGATCAGTGTGAGATGATGACTAATTGTAGTTTTGATTCCTCTAATAATTAGTGATGCTGAGTATCTTTTCATGTGTTTGTTGACCATCTGTATGTCTTCTTTGGAGATATGTCTCTTTAGGGCTACTGCCCATTTTAATTTTTTAATTTTTTTTTTATATTGAGCTGTATGAGCTGTTTGTATATTTTAGAGATTAATCCTTTGTCAGTTGCTTTATTAGCAAATATTTTCTCCTATTCTGAGGGTTGTTTTTTTCACTTTGTCTGTGGTTTCCTTTATTGTGCAAAAGCTTTTTAAGTTTAGTTAATTCCCATTCTCACTAATCTAGGAGGTGGGTCAAAAATGATCTTGTGATTCATGTCAAAGAGTATGCTGCTTGTGTTTTCCTCTAAGAGTTTTATCGTGTCTGGCCTTACTTTTTGGTCTTTAACCCACTTTAAATTTATTTTTGTGTATGGTGTTAGTGAATATTCTAATTTCATTCTTTTATATGTAGCTGTCTAGTTTTCCCAGCACCACTTACTGAAAAGACTGTCATTTCTCCTCTTTTAGATTGGATGCCCATATGTGTATGGGTTTATCTCTGGGTTTTTAAAGTCCTATTCCATCGATCTGTATTTCTGTATTTGTGCTAGTACAACACTGTCTTGATTACTGTAGCCCTGTAGTATAATCTGAAGTCAAGGAGCCCAATATCTCTAGTTCTGATTTTTTTTTTTTTTTGCTCAAAACTGCTTTGCTGTTTCAGGTCTTTTGTGTTTCCATACAAATGGTAAACGTTTTTGTTCTAGTTCTGTGAAAAATGCTATTTGTAATTTAATAGGAATTGCATTGAATCTGTAGATTGCTTTGGGTAGTATAGTCATTTTCATAATATTTATTTTCCAAATCCAAATACATTGTATATCTCTCCATCTGTTTATGTTGTCTTTCATTTCTTTCATCAGTATATTTTAGTTTTCCAATTACAGGTGTTTTGCCTCCTTAGGTAGGTTTATTCCTATTTTATTTTATTTTTTTTTGTTACAGTGGTAAATGGGATAGTTTCCTTAATTTCTTTTTTTGATATTTTGTTGTTAGTATATAGAAATGCAAGAGATTTCTGTGTGTTAATTTTGTATCCTGTTACTAAATTCATTGATTAGCTTTCTGGTGGTATTTTTAGGATTTTCTATGTATAGTATCATGTCATCTATAAACAGTGACAAAGTTTTATTTCTTCTTTGCCAGTTTGGATTCCTTTTGTTTCTTTTTTCTTCCCTGATTGCTTTGGCTAGGACTTTCAAAACTGCTTTGAGTAATAGTAGTGAGAGTGGGCACCTGTGTCTTAATCCTGATTTTAGAGTAAATTCTTTCAAATTTTCACCTTTGAGAATAATGTGTTGTAGGTTTTTATATATGGCCTTCATTATGTTGATGCAGGTTCCCTCTTTGCCCACTTTATAGACAGCTTTTATCATAAACGGGTGTTGGATTTTGTCAGAAGCTTTTTCTATATCTATTGAGATGATCATATGGTTTTTATTCTTCACTTTCTTAATAGAGTATATCACATCCATTGCTTTCCATATATTGGAGAATCCTTGCATCCCTAGGATCAATTCCACTTGGTCAGGGTATATGATTCCTTTACTGTGTTGTTGGATTCAGTTTGCTAGTATTATTATGTTGAGGATTTTTGCATCTGTGTTCATCAGTGATATTGGCCTGTAATTTTTGTATTGTGTGTATTATATTTCAGCTGGTTTTGGTATAAGGGTGGTGGTAGCCTCATAAGTATGAATTTGTGAGTGCTCCTTCTGTGATTTTTCTAAGAATTTGAAAAAGGTAGGTGTTAGCTTTTCTTTTGGAGAATGCAATGGCACCCCCACTCCAATACTCTTGCCTGGAAAATCCCATGGATGGAGGAGGCTGGTGGGCTACAGTCCATGGGGTCGCTAAGAGTAGGACACGACTGAGCGACTTCACTTTCACATTTCACTTTCATGCATTAGAGAAGGAAATGGCAACCCACTCCAGTGTTCTTGCCTGGAGAATCCCAGGGACAGGGGAGCCTGGTGGGCTGCTGTCTATGGGGTCGCAAAGAGTCAGACACGACTGAAACAACTTAGCAGCAGCAGCAGCAGCAGCTCTTCTTTAAATGTTTGATAGAATTTGCCTGTGAAGCCATTTGGTCCTGGACTTCTGTTTGTTGGAAGATTTTGAATCACAGTTTCAATTTCATTACTTGTTTTTTGTCTGTTCATATTGTCTATTTCTTCCTGATTCAGTCTTGGAAGGTTGTACCTTTCTAAGTAGTTGTCCATTTCTTCCAGGTTGTTCGTTTTATTGGCCTGTAGTTGCTTACAGTAGTCTACTGCCCTGGTGGCTCAGATGGTAAAGAATCTGCCTGCAGTGCAAGAGACCCAGGTTCAATCTCTGGGTTGGGAAGATCCCCCATAGAAGGAAATGGCAACCCACTCCAGTATTCTTGCCTGGAGAATAGCGTGGGCAGAGGAGCTGGATGGGCTACAGTCCATGGCATCACAGAGTCTGGCATGACCTGAATGACACTTTCACTTTCATGATTCTTTGAATTTCTGTGGTGTCAGTTATAAATTCTTTTTCATTTCTAATTTTATTGATTTGAGTCCTGTTCTTTTTTTTTCTTGAGTCTGGCTAACAATTTATCAATTTTGTTTATCTTCTCATATAACCAAGAAGCTTCTAGATATCAGACTTAATTTTAACAAAAAAGGTGTATAAGGAAAACTAAGGCTTCCCTGGTGGCTCAGTGGTAAAGAATCTGCCTACCAATGCAGAGGTCACAGATTCCATCCCTGGGTTGGGAAGATCTGCTGGAAAAGGAAATGGCAACCCACTTCAGTATTCTTGCCTGGGAAATTCCATGGACAGAGAAGCCTGGTGGGCTGCAGTCCACAGGGTCACATAGACAACAACATGAAGAGGATTATCTGGGAATTCCTCTATGATGACTGGCATTAAGTACTTCACTTGGATTTTTAAAAAAATGTTTTTCACTGTCTTTAAGTGATTGATTCCCTTCAGGATTATTATTCTTGAAGAGACATTTAGAATCTTAATATTTTATGTGTATTTGTTTTATTATGTGAACTATATTGTAACCATTTTATGAAAGAATTTGTATCTTGTATCTTTTTCCTTACTCTTTAGTCCCTACCAGGGTATATTGACTATTGGAGATTGAAACATTAATTTAAAAATCTAGTTTTTAAGAGGTTTTTTTTCCCTATGAGTGTTCTTATAATGAATGGTTGGACTTAGAGGAAAATAAATGAAACAAAAACTTTTTAAGCAATGATGGGAGTAGCATGGAAGCTAATCCAGTGTTTCCTAAATTTACTGCATATCAGAATCACTGTGTGATTTTTACTTATTGCAAAGCCAAGACCATGCCCCAGACAATTAAATGATGCGTCTAGCAGGTGGATGCAGAGTGAAACTCAGTACTTTTTCAAATTTCCCAGGGATTGTAAAGAGCAAAAAGGTTTGGGAACCAACTGAGCTCTTTTATCATATATAATGGATGTCACTTTAAAGCTTGGCTTTACTCTGCCTAAAATAAATCCTTCTCAGTTTAAATATTTTCATATAATAATTTTGTCCAAGTATATACCTAACAACTATTGAGCAGATGTTATATATGTACTTTGTGACTTATGAGTGAGTGTAATGGGGCTGGCTTATAAGACACAAATAGCTCTCACTGTACTTTAGAAAACAAAAGACAAATAAAAGCAGTATTAGGAAAAAGATGAATAGAATCTCTGAAAAAAAATCACAATATTTAATGTTTGCAGTAATGACATACTTCACCATTATATTTTCAACTATTAGTTTTGATTGCTAGTGCCTTTAGAAGAAGCTTATTGTGAATATTCAGAAAAGTAAAATTAGTAAAGAAGTTTAGCTTTTTTCTTTGTCATATGTTTTTTTCTAGTGTTTTAGTTAACAGAAGTATATGCAGACTTAATAACAGTTTTATTAATTAAAAGCTATAATGACAGCAACACCTGTCATATAACTGAGCAATTGTTTTATTTTCATAGATTATCCCCATTCTTGGAATTGACTATGGTATTCCTATCTTGTATTGAAAAGGAAATGAGCATTCAGGGAGACTAAGCAATTTATATAAGTGATAAGTGCAAAGCTGGGACAATTAGAAAGCATATGTTATTGGACTTATTTCATTCTGTTTCTTATCACAATAGCTAAGTTTGTGAGGACTTCCTCCAAATTTACACTATTTTTTCCAATATGTCTGCCACTTATCAGCAGAGTAAGATGATGGAATTCAAAGAGGAATTATTTCCTGGCCTGAATGTAGTCATGTTAAAGGCAGGTAAGTGTGTGTGTATTTGTGTGCTTCCTTAAGTGTGCAAATTTTGTCCAGTTTTACACATATAAGGGTGAGATAAAAACAAAAATTGCTTGCTGGTGGGAATTAAAGCTGCTGAGCTTTTGTAAATTGGCTCATTCCTGTGTTTGCTGCAACCAGTCTGGTGCTTTGTGTCACACTTCCCTGCCATATGCAGGCACATTGGCTCTTTTCCTAGGGAAATTGTTTATTTTAAAACACACTCAGAAGACACTATTGGCTAAACAGTGGTTGTCCCCATTTTTTTTTTTTCCATAAGGAACTTAATATTTTGTTTAATTGTTGTACAGGTCTAATGGCTTCTTGTGTTCAAGAGACAAAAATCCAACTCACACTAGCTCAAGTCAAAATAGCAACAGGAAAAACAAAACTCAACAGCCAGTACAAGTTTCTTAGAAGGTTGCTGAAGTAGCTCAGACAATGAAGGAAAGCCTGTAAGAATGGCACTGCATTGGGGATTTTAGGAATAGATAAGCAGGCTGCATCTACTCTTGACTCTTGGATTTCTGCTTTTTATGTATGTTTCTCTGTGTGTTCACCTCATTCTTTTCTATTCCTTCAAGTACAGAAGTATGTGTATTCACCATTTTTTTTTCCCCGATCCAAATGGAAAAATATGCCAGGGAATGTCTCTGCTTGTCATAGGGAACCCAAGTTCCCTGCTCTCTCCAGAATGTGTCACTGTGGCCAACCCTCAGTTGCTTGTCTAATTTCCAGAGTTCTAGCATTGGTACCCTCCCCTCAACTCCACAGATGGAGCAGAAAGAGAGCTGAGCCTGAATGGAAAGGGAGGAGTTTGTTCTAGACCAGGAAGAAGAGAAAGTGCCCGGTGGACTAAAGCAACAGGTGACAATTACACAGGTGTTCTTTGATTCCTTGGTTTTAACTTACTTTCTGCGTTACTTGGTAGATAAGTAACAGATTTAGTTAAAAGTGGGTGCCTTACCTACTAGTTAAAAGCTGATTGAATTCATAGTTATATTATTAAAAACATAGTAAAACTGCAAGTAATTAGGATGTCTACCTGTCATTTTGGTTTTGAGTGATAGATAAAAGTATAATATTTTGAATTAGAATTGAGGTTAAGACAAAGCCACTCACTGTTATTGAAACTAATTCTCTGAGTGTCATATGTCTCACTAGTTAAATGGGAGAATCTAGTATCTATGAGGTAGCGTTTTACATGGATTCAATAAGATAGTTTAGAAAAGATTTTAGTCAAGAATTGCCGCACAGTAAATACTTAATGAATGTTAATAGGGAAGACAGCTAACCAAGTATAATGATAACAACAAAAAGAACTCTGTAGTTAATCATAAGTTGACGATCAGAGTGAAATCATGTATTAACATACTCACATCAAGCCTCGTTTTATAATATATATGTGTGCATATATATTTATATAATATATGTGTATATGTTTGTATATATATTCAGTATACCCACTTCAAAGACGAACAGATTATTTTAATTCTGTATGAACAAGGCATGTAGAATTTCATTATTATTAATGTCAGCTCTGTTTTGATGTTTTCCATGTCACTGGCAAGAACTTGAACCTTTATAGTTTTTATGTTTTAATCTTGCCTTTAAAATTCTATTCCACATCTGTACATATTCATGGAAATCCCAAACCTATGTCTCTAAATTAGCCCTTCATAAAGAATATTCTGTAAAAATGTGTATGGCAAAAACCCCTACAATATTGTAAAGTAATTAGCCTCCAATTAAAATAAATAAATTAATTTAAAAAATAAAAAATAGTTTTGTTTTAAAAAAAACTATGAAAATGTAAATATTATAAAACTTTTAACAATATATTTATATTTTCTCAGATTCTTGCATAATTTAAAGCACTTTTGTAAATGCATGAAATACATGGAAAATAGTATGGAAATATATGGAAAAGTAAAAAATGGTGTGTCCAGTGAAAAAGGAGTATTTGAAAAATTAGTTCCACTGTTCAGAATCCATTTAACTAGGTGTATGGGAGTGAAGAATTAGTGCCTTTGTTAAAATGTTCCTACTTAAGAGAACAAAAGCTTACATATTTTAAAATAGAATGACACCTTATTTTGCAATACACAAAATTGTTTTTATTTTTAAGAAAAATAATATAATTGTTGACCACCAGATGGCTCCCATATTTTTAAAAATTCAGCAGAAAGTGTGGAAATTCTATTCAAAATATAGAAACATAGATTTAAAAGGAAAGAAGTTAGAGATAGTGAGATAACCTGTGAACATCATAAGCATACAAAAATAATTGATGTTCCATAACTTTTGGAAATTTCTTTCTCCCTTAAAAAAAAATGTATGATCTATATGTGAACAGCATGATACAATGTATTCCTACCTTTCAGGTGTTTACTCCACTTTTGGAAAATAACCATGCTCTTAGTATTTTAAGATGGAAGAATAAATATTATGTAGGATAAAAATTTCTCAAAATGTCAATGCTAGAATGGCTTTAGTATTTTCCTATTATGTTTTAAGGAACACAAATGGTATGTCTCACAGTTAATATAGGGACAAATCCTAATGCTTTTGTGCTCACAGATTTTTGTCCTGAGACTATATATTATTGACAGGGCATCTTTAATGACACCTCCTCTTTATATAAGTATCATTCTACAGGACATTTAACACTAATGTCACATTACAAATCACATTCTCCATAAAAGCAAAATTATTTTGACCCGTGTCAAAAATGGAGCCAATAGGTGATGAGAGATGTATTACGCATCACAGCTCAACTGAGGACATTGCTGTTCCCACAGTGTTTTATACTAGTCTTAATATGTAAGCTATTAAGATAAAAGACTGTGTACTTGTCACTCTGACAGCTTTTATAAAGGCTAAGCTGTCCAATCTGTCTTTCATTAAAAGCTTTGTGTAGTTTTGTGATTTGCAGTCACTGAGCCGTTGTGCTTTCAGAGCATACAATTCTATTTTGAGAGAATGTTTTTTTTATCAATAAAATAGGCATATGCTTCAGTGAGTCATCCTCACAGAGCAGGCTCTCAAGGAGTTGACCTGCACTTCTGCCCCACTCCTGAATTTTCCCTACCTTGTCTTGTTAACACAAAGCTTGCCCCTGTGCTGCTCACCACGGAAAAACCAGAAATGTAGCTACAAGGTCTCCTTAGCCCATATGGTTTTATTTGTGTTCTGCTGGCACAGTTATAGTCATACAGTAACCAACATAAATTTTTAGTTTTATTATCACCTCTAAAAAGAGACAGAAATGTGAAAATTGAAGCCAGAAGGTTTGTATCACAGGATTAATTAGGCAGGGCCAACTGGAGTCTCACTCCTCCTGGCAGTGAGTGCCTCAAGAAGGTGCCTGCCTTCAATTACAGAGCGCACAAAGCAATTAAAAACCCTGTTTCTTTTTCCTGAGGTGTTACTTGTTACTTGATAAATCTCTTTTTTAAAATTCTCTGGGGAGCTGAACTGGCTTGAGGTGCAATCTACCAGGGTAGATATTCATGAAAAATTGATTTAGCTGTAGCCTAACTGCAATAGGTTTAAAATAAACCTGAAAGGAGTGAACAGTGTGTTTCTTGGCTGACATTTTATTGGCCATTTTTTTTTAAATGCACAAAAGACTAGGTAATTAAGAATTGAGACATTATGGATCTCTACCAGCAGATATGAATCGAATTGGTCAGCCATCCCAGGCATTTTCTCCTAAGTCACGCTATACATTGGATGAACCTTTTTTCACAGGGTGATTTGTACAGTTCTGTGGGCCAAAATGCGGTGTGCATAAGTCAGAATTAAGTGCCTGCCTCCCAGAACCCACATCCCCTTTCTAATAGAGAATCAGCTCTGTATGAAATTATATCTTTCTACCTGACTTATGCCTCAGTCCACTGGGACTGGAAACTTGAGTCTGCTGTTCTCTTTTTCCAAAAGGAACTTGTCTTGCATTTTCAATGTTAGGTGCAGAATTAGGATAATAATGTAATTCTCAAAAATAGCCATAAATATTCAGAAGTAAGCTTCAGTTGTCTTCTGTACAGCTCATTTTGTGGACTGGGATTTTACCACTGGTACATAAATCACCTAGCTAACCCTTTCATCTGAAATATAAATAATTTAAAATATGCAATAAGTACAGGGTATAACTGGTTGAGAGAACATCGCTCTATCAAGACATATGGGCTTAAGCTTTATCAGTGATCTCATACTTCCTGTTGAAAGAGAAGCAAAATATTTTTTAAATCAATAGGCTAAAAATCATGATTGTAAATACAGGCATAAGACTCTACTTTCACTTAAAAAGCATGTTATGTATAATTTAATAAAACAATAAAGACAGACTTCAGTTTATGTTATTTTTATACTTTGTGTTTCTAAATTAAAAATGTGATTTATTTGAGAATGATAATGATAAAAGTATTTTATCTTCTCACTTTTTCTGGCATTTTCTTTCTTCCTCTTATGTTTGAATATAATGTAAAGTTTAGGTAAGTCTTTAAAAAGGATTATTTAATGCCAAGATAGTAAAAATATGTTATGAGTGATTATAATCAGAAAGAAATTGTCATTTTTTTAGTGAATATAAACTGACAAAATATGACTTTTGAAATCTAGATTCCAGTCACTAGAAATTAATTCTGACAAATTCTATTGAGCTTATATCATAGCTTATCTATCCATTGATCTGTCTTTCCATTTCTTATGAAAACCTTGGTAATTTTTTTCAGTACCTGCCAGATTTGATACAGTATGTTTTTCCTACTTTGTCTTCTGACTTAATGGGTCTATATATTTATTAGGGTTTCCCAGCTGATACATCTATAAAGAATCTGCCTGCCAATGCAGGAGACACAGGAGATGTGGGTTCCATCCCTGGGTTGGGAAGATTCCCTGGAGTAGGAAATGGCAACCCACTCCAGTAATGTTGCCTGGGAACTCCCAAGGACAGAGGAGTGAGCGAGCTATAGTCCATGGGATCACAAACAGTCAGACAGAATGGAGTGACTCAATATGCACACGTAAATGTTTATTTGAAGAAAATGCCAGAAAATTTTAGAAAATTTGAAAACATTTGAAAAAAATATAAAATTTCAAGTTTTAAAAAGTTTGAAAAGGTGCTAGAAAACATTTGCTATTTCCTTGTATTTTTATTTTAGGACTGGCTTAAAACTTTCTGCAATGGATACCTAATAGAAACATGATCTGTTTTGCTATTTGTCTTAGGAAAACTACTTTGTCTTTTAAGTGAGGCAGTCTGAAGAATGCAGTCTGTGACATGGTAATAATGTTTCTATTGGAACATTGGCCATGTGTATGCCTTTGGTAAATTGGCTAATTGTGAGTCTAAGATTCTCTTACAACCTTTTGTCTTCTCCTTTGGCTATCTACTGTTTACTGTTTTCTTAAAGTTTCCCAGTGTAGTAGGCTGGATTCTCAAATGGGTCCATGATTCCTGTCTTCTGGAATCCAAGTGCTTGTGGAACCCACTCTTGAATGTAGGTGGGACCTCTTAGTGTGATGAACTTCACTCCCTTGATTAGACTATGCATTAAGGCAAAAGTGAAGGAATAAACTACAATTAAGTTTCACAAACAATTGATTTAAATTCATCAAAAGGGAGATGATTCTGGACTGGCCTGATTTAATCAGGTAAATACTTTAAAGGGGGAACTAGAGGCCAGAGACTTGAAGCACCACAGACTCTCCCCTCTTGCCACCCTGAAGATGCAAGGTACTATGAATCCATTCAGTTCAGTTCAGTTCAGTCACTCAGTCGTGTCCAACTCTTCGCGACCTCATGAATCACAGCTTGCTGGGCTTCCGTGTCCATCACCATCTCCCGGAGTTCACACAGACTCACGTCCATTAAGTCCGTGATGCCATCCAGCCATCTCATCCTCCGTCATCGCCTTCTCCTCCTGCCCCCAATCCCTCCTAGCATCAGGGTCTTTTCCAATGAGTCAACTCTTCGCATGAGGTGGCCAAAGTACTGGAGCTTCAGCTTTAGCATCATTACCTCCAAAGAAATCCCAGGGTTGATCTCCTTCAGAATGGACTGGTTGGATCTCCTTGCAGTCCAAGGGACTCTCAAGAGTCTTCTCCAACACCACAGTTCAAAAGCATCAATTTTTCAGCGCTCACCCTTCTTCACAGTCCAACTCTAAAATCCATACGTGACCAGAGGAAAAACAATAGCCTTGACTAGATGGACCTTAGTCAGCAAAGTAATGTCTCTGCTTTTGAATATACTATCTAGGTTGGTCATAACTTTTCTTCCAAGGAGTAAGCGTCTTTTAATTTCATGGCTGCAGTCACCATCTGCAGTGATTTGGGAGCCCCCCAAAATAAAGTCTGACACTGTTTCCACTGTTTCCCCGTTTATTTCCCATGAAGTGATGGGACCGGATGCCATGATCTTCGTTTTCTGAATGTTGAGCTTTAAGCCAGCGTTTTCGCTCTCCTCTTTCACTTTCATCAAGAGGCTTTTTAGCTCCTCTTCACTTTCGGCCATAAGGGTGGTGTCATCTGCATATCTGAGGTTATTGATATTTCTTCTGGCAATCTTCATTCCAGCTTGTGTTTCATCCAGTTCAGCATTTCTCATGATGTACTCTGCATATAACTTAAATAAGCAGGGTGACAATATACAGCCTTGACATACTCCTTTTCCTATTTGGAACCAGTCTGTTGTTCCATGTCCAGTTCTAGCTGTTGCTTCCTGACCTGCATACAGATTTCTGAAGAGGCGGGTGAGGTGGTCTGGTATTCCCATCTCTTTCAGAATTTTCCACAGTTTCTTGTGATCCACACAGTCAAAGGCTTTGGCCTAGTCAATAAAGCACAAATAGATGTTTTTCTGGAACTCTCTTGCTTTTTCCATGATCCAGAGGATGTTGGCAATTTGATATCTGGTTCCTCTGCCTTTTCTTTTTTTTTTTTTTTGTTAATCTGAGTCCTGTATAATCGGCTCCAGTTTCATCCATCTCATCAGAACTGATTCAAATGAATTCTTTTAACGGCTGAGTAATACTCCATTGTGTATATGTACCACAGCTTTATCCATTCATCTGCTGATGGACATCTAGGTTGTTTCCATGTCCTGGCTATTATAAACAGTGCTGCGATGAACATTGGGGTACATGTGTCTCTTTCAATTCTGGTTTCGGTGTATGCCCAGAAGTGGGATTGCTGGGTCATACGGTAGTTCGTATTGCTTGCAGATTTTTGGATCGCAGCCATTCTGACTGGTGTGAAGTGGTACCTCATTGTGGTTTTGATTTGCATTTCTCTAATAATGAGTGATGTTGAGCATCTTTTCATGTGTTTGTTAGCCATCCGTATGTCTTCTTTGGAGAAATGTCTATTTAGTTCTTTGGCCCATTTTTGATTGGGTTGGAATTGAGCTGCATAAGTTGCTTGTATATTTTGAGATTAGTTGTTTGTCAGTTGCTTCATTTGCTATTATTTTCTCCCATTCAGAAGGCTGTCTTTTCACCTTGCTTATAGTTTCCTTTGTTGTTCCTCTGCCTTTTCTAAATCCAGCTTTCTAAATCAGGGAGTTCACGGTTCACGTATTGTTGAAGCCTGGCTTGGAGAATTTTGAGCATTACTTTACTAGCATGTGAGATGAGTGCAATTGTGTGGTAGTTTGAGCATTCTTTGGACCTTTTCCAGTCCTGTGGCCACTGCTGAGTTTTCCAAATTTGTTGGCATATTGAGTGTAGCACTTTCACAGCATCATCTTTCAGGATTTGAAATAGCTCCACTGGAATTCCATCACCTCCACTAGCTTTGTTCATAGTGATGCTTTCCAAGGCCCACTTGACTTCACATTCCAAGATGTCTGGCTCTAGATTAGCGATCACATCATCATGATTATCTGGGTCATGAAGATCTTTTTTGTACAGTTATTCCATGTATTCTTGCCACCTCTTCTTAATATCTTCTGCTTCTGTTAGGTCCATACCATTTCTGTCCTTTATCAAGCCCATCTCTGCATGAAATGTTCCCTTGGTATCTCTAATTTTCTTGAAGAGATCTCTAGTCTTTCCCATTCTATTGTTTTCCTCTATTTCTTTGCATTGATCGCTGAAGAAGGCTTTCTTATCTCTTCTCGCTATTCTTTGGGACTCTGCATTCAGATGCTTATATCTTTCCTTTTCTCCTTGGCTTTTCACTTCTCTTCTTTTCACTGCTATTTGTAAGGCCTCCCCAGAGAGCCATTTTGGTTTTTTGCATTTATTTTCCATGGGGATGGTCTTGATCCCTATCTCCTGTACAATGTCACGAACCTCCGTCCATAGTTCATCAGGC
Source organism: Ovis aries (assembly GCF_016772045.2). Lineage (NCBI taxonomy): Eukaryota > Metazoa > Chordata > Mammalia > Artiodactyla > Bovidae > Ovis > Ovis aries. The sequence goes on along the minus strand of NC_056057.1, from coordinate 22,823,562 downwards.
ACTCTATCTATCAGATCTAGGCCTTTAAATCTATTTCTCACTTCCACTGTATAATCATAAGGGATTTGATTGAGGTCATACCTGAATGGTCTAGCAGTTTTCCCTACTTTCTTCAATTTGAGTCTGAATTTGGCAATAAGGAGTTCATGATCTGAGCCATAGTCAGCTCCTGGTCTTGCTTTTGTTGACTGTATAGAGCTTCTCTATCTTTGGCTGCAGAGAATATAATAATCTGGTTTTGGTGTTGACCATCTGGTGATGTCCATGTGTAGACTCTTCTCTTGTGTTGTTGGAACAGGGTGTTTGCTATGACCAGTGCATTTTCTTGGCAAAACTCTATTAGTCTTTGCCCTGCTTCATTCCACATTCCAAGGCCAAATTTTCCTGTTACTCCAGGTGTTTCTTGACTTCCTACATTTTCATTCCAGTCCCCTATAATGAAAAGGACATCTTTTTGGGGTGTTAGTTCTAAACAGTCTTGTAGGTCTTCATAGAACCATTCAACTTCAGTTTCTTCAGCGTTGCTAGTTAGGGCATAGACTTGGGTTACTGTGATATTGAATGTTTTGCCTTGGAGATGAACAGAGATCATTCTGTCGTTTATGAGATTGCATCCAAGTACTACATTTTGGACTCTTTTGTTGACCATGATGGCTACTCCATTTCTTCTGAGGGATTCCTGCCCGCAGTAGTAGATATAATGGTCATCTGAGTTAACTTCACCCATTCCAGTCCATTTTAGTTCTCTGATTCCTAGAATGTCGACGTTCACCATTGACATCTCTTGTTTGACCACTTCCAATCTGCCTTGATCATGGACCTGACATTTCAGGTCCCTATGCAATATTGCTCTTTACAGCATCGGATCTTGCTTCTATCACCAGTCATGTCCACAAGTGGTTGTTGTTTTTGCTTTGGCTTCATCCCTTCATTCTTTCTGGAGTTATTTCTCCACTGATCTCCAGTAGCATATTGGGCACCTCCTGACCTGGAGAGTTCCTCTTTCAGTGTCCTATCATTTTGCCTTTTCATACTGTTCATGTTCTGACAGAATGTGGTCCACTGGAGAAGGGAATGGCAGGCCACTTCAGTGTTCTTGCCTTGAGAACCCCATGAACAGTATGAATCCATTAGCCTCAAGGAAATGAATTATGTCAACTACCATTTAAACTTGAAAGAGGCTGTTGAGCTTCAGATATGATTCAGGCCATGTGAATGTTCTCACATTCACATGTGAAAACATGTCTACTCTTGTTTTCAGTCTTATGAAACCCTGAACAATTTACGCAGTTAAATTGTTCCTTGACCCGTTCCCCCCTTGACCCCTAGTGGAAACTAGGATTAAATAAATTTCATTACACAGAATTGATAGCTAATACACTCAACATCCAACATTTACAATTCATGTCTTAGATACCTATTTCCTAAATTTTACTCAGAAAATAAACTCCTTAACACCTTGATTGGTGTTAAAACCACACTGAGTAACTGAACAAAAAACTGATAGTTTGTAACTGGCTAGAAACAGTTAACTAGGTTTCTCAAAGGCTCTTCTAATACCTACTTCTCAAAGGCTTCTTTAATCTCAAAGAAGAATTAATATAAGTATGTTCCAAACCTCCAAGTTATCATAATTTTTCATGTGGCAACTTAAGAAAATAATGTTCTAAGGATTCCTCTTTAGAAAAGAAACTTCTGGGTTAATTCATCATCCTAGTTTAAAAATCATTACCCTTTTCTTTTCTAAATTAGAAATCTGTTACTAGCACCTACTGAATAAATTAATTCCTTATGGTTTTAATGGTTATTGGAAGTATACAGCATTGAAAACAATAATGTTTTGACCAGAAGAAATGCATTTCTCTCAATGGAGATTTTAATGTATTTCAAAACAATGAGTCCATCTACTCAAGTTGTTAAAATTAAAAAATATAAAGATAATTGAAATTTTGTATTCTGGTTACACTCTTGCTAAAGCTAAATACAGATGAACCCTTGACCTGTCATTTGGATTCCTAAAGTAGGTGTCCACATATGGTGAAACATATAGGTTACAGACTTTGTTCCTCAAATTTTAATCATGGCATTTCTTTTAAATAAAATGTTTAGAAAGGAAAAGTAAATGTTGCCAGGGAAGATTTTTCTTCTTTTCAGCACAGGGCTATTTTTTAAGCCTGTCTGCCTCTTGCCTAATAAAGTTCCCAGAGAGTCAATTTGCTTCCCTCACCTCCTTAAATTTGCTGTTCCCACTGGGCCATTTGACATCACTGCCCCAGAATATATGTGAATACTTTCTACATCCTTTTCTTCTTTTTTACTGCTTCATTTTATTTCTTCATTTTTACTGAAAACTAGCATATAAGCCTGACTGGTTGGAAAAATAAAATGAGTGAAAGTGGGCACTGATTAATGATGTTTAACTGAATTAATTTAAATAATATGCCTTTAATTAAATCTTATTAATTTTCTTCATAACTTTAAGTAACCATTGTAGTGTTAGAGTCATTTATAGAAATCTAAGGCCACTTTGCTTCTCAGTACCTTCCTTGTTGTATGGCATTTGTATGAGAAAAATAAATGCTTAAAACCTTCTAGAAAGTTTCTTGTTAACTCAAAATACTTGAGAGTTTATTCATATTTTAAAGCATTGCTGAAATTTATCTGAAAGATAAAGTTGTACAACAATTCCAGTCTGCTGGATACTCTTTTCCCTTAGATTCTTAATGATCTGCTATTGTGTTCAGATATAGCAACAGTCATTTCCCTCTGCATTCCCTGAAAGCCATAATGAATTGAAACCTATATTTCTTCTTACATGCCTATGTTATGATTTTATTGTCATAGAGCAGAGGGGACTTCTTAAATAAAGAAAGTGAAATTGAACTTTATGATAACTCTAATTCAGGATTTCTCAAATCTGGCACCAACTTGCCAGTTGAGAATTATTGCTCTAATTATATACCTTCTACAATTTGGAAGTTGGACGGCTTCAGTTTTAAAATATTTTTTGTTCTATAGTTGACCTACAATACTGTATTAGTTTCAGATATACAGCAAAGTGAATTATACATACACATACACACTTTTTTAGATTATTTTTCCATATAGGCCATTACAAAGTATTGACCTGTAAAGTGGATCTTTATTAGTTATTTATTTTATATATTGTAGTGATACAGATCAATCCCAAACTCCCAAATATCCCCCCAGTTCCCATACTGGAAACCATAGTTTTGTTTTCTACATATGTAACTCTATTTCTGTTTTGTAAATAAGTTCATTTGTACCGTTTTTCTTAGATTCCACTTAGTATAAGTGGTATCTTGTGATACTTGGTTTCTCTGTCTGACTCACTTCACTGAATATAACAATCTCTAGGTCCATCCATATTGCTACAAATGGTCTTATTTCATTCCTTTTTATGGCAGAGTAATGTTCCATTATATATATGTACCCCATCTTCTTTTTCTGATCTAATGGACATTTAATGGTTGCATCCATGTCTTGGCTGTTGTAAATAATGCCACAGTGAACATTGGGTTGCAAGTATTTTTCCAAATTATGGTTTTCTCCAGATACATGCCCAACAGTGGGATTGCTGGATCACATGGTAGTTCTATATTTGGGAACCTTTAAGGAGATTTCCTTAAGGAACCTTTATATTGTTCTCCATAATGGTTGTACCAATTTACATTCCACCGGTGGTGTAGGAGGGTTTCCTTTATAACACGACCTCTCTAGCAGTTACTGTTTGTAGCTTTCTGCTGATGGCCATTCTGATCTGTATAAGGTGATACCTCATTGTAGTTTTGATTTGCACTTCTCTAATAATTAGTGATGTTTGAGCCTCTTTTCACGTTGTTGGTACCATTTTAATTTGAAGGTGGATAATATTTTAAAATTTCTGCTCATTATTGGTGATTTGGTGCTCAGTTCAGTTCAGTCGCTCAGTCGTGTCCGACTCTTTGCGACCCCATGATCGCAGCATGTCAGGCCTCCCTGTCCATCACCAGCTCTTGGAGTTCACACAGACTCACACCCATCGAGTCAGTGATGCCATCCAGCCATCTCATCCTCAGTCATCCCCTTCTCCTCCTGCCCCCAATCCCTCCCAGCATCAGAGTCTTTTCCAATGAGTCAACTCTTCACATGAGGTGGCCAAAGTACTGGAGTTTCAGCTTTAGTATCATTCCTTCCAAAAGAAATCCCAGGGCTGATCTCCTTTAGAATGGACTGGTTGGATCTCCTTGCAGTCCAAGAGACTCTCAAGAGTCTTCTCCAACACCACAGTTCAAAAGCATCAATTCTTCGGCACTCAGCCTTCTTCACAGGCCAACTCTCACATCCATAGATGACCACAGGAAAAACCATAGCCTTGACTAGATGGACCTTAGTCAGCAAAGTAGTATCTCTGCTTTTGAATGTACTATCTAGGTTGGTCATAACTTTTCTTCCAAGGAGTAAGCGTCTTTTAATTTCATGGCTGCAGTCACCATCTGCAGTGATTTGGGAGCCCCAAAAAATAAAGTCTGACACTGTTTCCACTGTGTCCCCATCTATTTCCCATGAAGTGATGGGACCGGATGCCATGATCTTTGTTTTCTGAATGTTGAGCTTTAGGCCAACTCTTTCACTCTCCACTTTCACTTTCATCAAGAGGCTTTTTAGTTCCTGTTCACTTTCTGCCATAAGGGTGGTGTCATCTGCATATCTGAGGTTATTGATATTTCTCCTGTCAATCTTGATTCCAGCTTGTGTTTCTTCCAGTCCAGCGTTTCTCATGATGTACTCTGCATATAACTTAAATAAGCAGGGTGACAATATACAGCCTTGACATACTCCATTTCCTATTTGGAAGTAAACCAAATGGTGTTTTTAGTATTCCAATTGTGTTTATTTGCTTTTAATTGCTTTTATTGCTTTTAATCGATCCATGTTAACAATTAGGACACAAAACTAGAATCTTATAGCACTTAGTGAAAGGTGTTCAACTATTGTGATTCAGTTCAGTTCAGTTCAGTCACTCAGTCATGTCTGACTCTTTGCGACTCCATGGACTATTGCATACCAGGCCTTCCTGTCCATCACCAACTGCCAGAGTTTACTCAAACTAATGCCCATTGAGTCTGTGATGCCATCCAACTATCTCATCCTCTGGCAAGAATACACAGAAGAACTGTACAAAAAAGATCTTCATGACTCGGATCATCATGATGGTGTGATCACTCACGTAAAACCAGACATCCTGGAATGTGAAGTCAAGTGGGCCTTAGGAAGCATCACTACAAACAAAGCTAGTGGAGGTGATGGAATTCCAGTTGAGCTATTTCAAATCCTAAAAGATGATGCTATGAAAGTGCTGCACTCAATATGCCAGCAAATTTGGAACACTCAGCTGTGGCCACAAGACTGGAAAAGTTCAGTTGCATTATAGCATTATGGCACATAATTTTTGATGCATGTAGTTTTATAGCTTTGAAAACATCTACAACTATTATCAAAATATTGAGAATGCTTAGAAAGAGTGATGTTTGGCTGGACTTGAGCCAGCACAGAGGCATATTCTGGAAACTCATTGAGCTTATGGAAACTTCCTGATTAGGGGAACTAGAAATAAATGAAAGGATATTTGATTGTTTGAAAGAATTCTGTTGCCCATGTTCCTTTTGCTTACTTTTCTTCACTGAGGCAGGTGGAATGAGTAGTTGACGCTTTGTTGTTGCTCAGTCCCTAAGTCATGTCCAACCCTTTGCTACCATGGACTCTAGCATGCAAGGCTTCCCTGTCCATCACCGTCTCCTGAAGCTTGCTGAACACATACCCATTGAGTAAGTGATGCCATCCAACCGTCTCATCCCCTGTCATCCTCTTCTCCTGCCTTCATTCTTTCTCAGCATCAGGGTCTTTTTCAGTGAGTTAGTTCTTCACATCAGGTGGTCAAAGTATTGGAGTTTCAGCTTCAGCATCAGTCCTTTCAGTAAATATACAAGGTTGATTTCCTTCAGGATTGACTGATTTGATCTCCATGCAGTCCAAGAGAATCTCAAGAGTCTTCTCTAACACCACAGTTCAATAGGCTCAATTTTTTGGCCCTCAGCCTTCATTATGGTCCAGCTTTCACATTCATACATGACTACTGGAAAAACCATAGCTTTGACTAGAGGGAAATTTGTTGGCAAAGTAACATTTTTGCTTTTTAATATGCTGTCTGGGTTTGTCATAGCTTTTCTTCCAAGGAGCAAGCGTCTTTTAATTTCATGACTGCAGTCACCATCTGCAGTGATTTTAGAGCCCAAGAAAATAAAAGTCTGTCACTGTTTCCATTGTTTCCCCATATATTTGCCATGAAGTGATGGGACTGGATGTAATGATCATTTTTTGAATGTTGAGTTTTAAGCCAGCTTTTTTCATTCTTCTCTTTCACCTTCATCAAGAGACTCCTTGCTTTCTGCCATAAGAGTTGTGTTATCTGCTTATCTAAAGTTATTGATATGTCTCATAGCAACCTTGATTCCATCTTGGGCTTCATCCTGCCCTGAATTTCACATGTGGTACTTTATATATATGTAAAATAAGCAGGGTGACAATATACAGCCTTGATGTACTCCTTTCCCAATTTGGAACCAGTCTGTTCTTCCATGTCCAGTTCTAACTATTGCTTCTTACCTGCTATGGCCTGCATACAGGTTTCTCAGGAGGCAGGTAAGGTGGTCTAGTACTCCCATCTCTTTAAGAATTTTCCATAGTTTGTTCTGATATACACAGTCAAAGGCATTAGCATAGTCAATGAAACAGAAGTAGATATTTTTCCGGAATTCTCTTGCTTTTTCTATGATCCAGTGGATGCTGGCAATTTGGTCTCTGTTTCCTCTGCCTTTTCTAAATCCAGCTGGACATCTGGGAGTTCTCAGTTCGTGTACTGTTAAAGCCCAGCTTGGAGGATTTTAAGCATAACCTTGCTAGCATGTGAAATGAGTGCAATTGTATAGTAGTTTGAATATGAAAACTGACCTTTTCCAGTCCTGTGGACACTGCTGAGTTTTCCAAATTTGCTGGCATATTGAGAGCAGCACTTTCATAGCATCATCTTCCAGGATTTGAAATAGCTCAGCTGGAATTCCATCACCTCCACTAGCTTTGTTTGTAGTGATGCTTCCTAAGGCCTACTTGACTTTGCACTCCAGAATGTCTGTCTCTATGTGATTGATCACACCATTGTGGTTATCTGGGTCATTGAGATCTTTTTTGTATAGTTCTTCTGTGTATTCCTGCCACCTCTTCTTAATATCTTCTGTTTCTGTTAGGTCCATACCATTTCTGTCCATATTTGAGCCCATCTATACATGAGATATTCCCTTGATAACTCTAATTTTCTTGAAGAGATCACTAGTCTTTCCCATTCTATTATTTTCCTCTATTTCTTTGCATTGTTCACTTAGGAAGGCTTTCTTATCTCTCCTTGCTATTCTTTGGAACTCTGCATTCGGACGGGTATATCTTTTCTTTTCTCCTTTTCCTTTCATTCTCTTTTTTTCTCAGCTATTTGTAAGGATTCCTCAGACAATTATTTCACCTTTTTGCATTTCTTTTTCTTGGGTAAGTTTTTGATCACTGTCTCTTGTACAATGTTACAAACCTCTGTCCACAGTTCTTCAGGCACTCTGAATATGTAATGTGTAAGTTGTTGCTTGCATATTATGAAAAATTCTGCTCTGGTTTGTGCTTTTGTCTCATAAGATTATCTTAGAAACAAATAACCCTATATGGTCTTGCTAACAGATCTTAGAGTTTTACTTATGCCATGGTTCATGGTGTCCTGAAAATGGCAAGTTCCAAATTCTGGAAAAGGGAAGAGAACAGGAGGAAAATTCCCTGTTTGGCTAATTTCCTGTATGGCTAATTTCCGGAGAAAATGAGTCGGCAAAGAAAATTCAGTTTAAGGGAAGAAGTGTAAATTAGGCAGTCAGAAAAAGGGTGTGTGTGCATGCTTAGCTGCTCATTCGTGTCCAGCTCTTTTGCAACCCCACGAACAATAGCCTTACTGTCCATGGGAAGTGGGTTGCCATTTCCTCCTTGAGGGGATCTTCCTGACCCAGGGATCAAACCTACATCTCCTACATTGCGGTCCTATTCTTTACCACTGAGCCACCGGGGAAACCCATAGAATAAAGGTGGAATGTAGAAGAAAAAAAGCTGGATCACTGGCCTTACTCACCCAACTTTCCAAGTTCAAGCATTCAGATTTCCTCAGGCTACAAGGATCGGGGAAGAATGGATGTTTAGCTCCAGGAAAATTTCTCCAGGAAAACTGCCTTCACCCTGAAGAATGACTTTCTGATTTTTAGCATAATATTATCTTTTACCTCACATCCTCAAAGTACTTTCCCCAAGATCCCTGCCCCTGGTAGTGAACTTGGATCAAGATAGCTTCTGGAATCAAGCCATGTGCTCTTCTCAGGAAATTCTATTCCAGCGTTGATCCCAAGCCACTGGTCTAGAATCTTCCCTTTCTTGTATCCTTTTTCAGTGTCATTGTTATTTGCTATTCTTTAATATTGAGTATAGCAACTCATTCTATCAGACAGGTTTTCACATCTTTGAAACAGCTAGAGGAAGAACCGAAGTACAAGCCATTCTACTCTCAGGAGTCTCTTCTTCTATGTAAGTTTACAGATGAACAGACATACTTTGGGGAAGGGCATTATCTAACTCTAAGCACAATCTTATGTACTCACACTCTCACTATGAAAGCTGTTAAGCAGCAAATTTTATATATTCTTTTTCATACCAGTAAGTAGACATTTTTCATATTTTGGATATTACTCCAGTAATTATTCCCCTCCAAAAGTATGGCCTAATCAAAAGGTAAATTTCACTGCTCATCTTAGAGGAATGAATTTGCCTAAAATTTAAAAAGATAGTCTTTTGAGTTATACAATCTTAAGGTTAAATCTCCACTCTGGATTTCATTACACGATTTTTCACAAGGTCATTTGGATATGTCAGTGAATAATTTCATTTGGATTCGTGATACAACTAAGTTATTAAAAATTCTGCTTTGTAGCAAATGTTCTTTTTAGGTTACTGTATGTTTGGACAGTGGACATAGATCGTGCCTAAATGGATGTTCTGTGATTTGAGGATCCTTTCTGGAAAGAGTAACATATTACTCACCTATATTTTTTTTCTTACCCTGACATGTATTCTCTTTTGTTTTCTCATCAGCATTTTAAGGTAATTTAAATCTTTATATATGTTTTCTGTCTATGCATTTGCTGTTAATTCAACACCTAACTCTACCTCTAATAATCTGGCTTCTTCCCTGTCAGCTTGCAAAGATAGATTTTTAAAAATTTAGTTTCTTTATATTTTAATTGAAGGATAATTGCTTTACAGAATCTTCTTGTTTTCTGTCAAACCTCAACATGAATCAGCCATAAGTATATATATATCCCCTCCCTTTTGAACCTCCCTCCCATTCCGTCCCCATCCCACCCCCTCTAGGTTGATACAGAGCCCTTGTTTGAGTTTCCTGAGCCATACGGCAAATTCCCATTGGCTATCTATTTTACATACGGAATGTAAGTTTCCATGTCACTCTTTCCATACATTCATCCTCTCCTCCCCTCTACCCATGTCCATAAGTCTATTTTCTCTGTCTGTTTCTCCATTGCTGCCCTGTGAATAAATTTTTCAGTACCATGTTTCTAGATTCTGTATATATGTGTTAGAAAACAGTGTTTATCTTTCTCTTTCTGATTTACTTCATGCTGTATAATCGGCTCCAGTTTCATCCACCTCATTAGAACTGACTCAAATGTGTTCCTTTTTATGGCTGAGTAGTGTTCCATTGTGGATGTGTGCCACAGCTTACTCATTCATCTGTTGATGAACATCTAGGTTGCTTTCATGTTCTAGCTGTTGTAAATAGTGCTGCAGTGAACAATGGGATACACGTGTCTTTTTCAATTTTGGTTTCCTTGGGGTATATTGCAAAGCTATTTTTGCTAAGGTCACCTTTGACTTCCATGTCATTAAATGTAACAAGCAATTTTCAGTTGTGTCTTATTTAATCTCTCATTAGCACTGACCTCTTCCACTGGCTTACAGGTCATGGAAAGTCTCCTCTGTTCCCTTCTACCTTTATGAACATATTTCACAGGTTTTGTTACTGCCTTCTATTTTTCTGTCTAGAAATTTTGAAGTTTCCAGGATTCTATTCTAAACCTCCTTTCTTTCATGCGACGTACTTGTGTATTAAGTCACATCCACTGGCTATGCATTCCAGTATTCTAGCCTGGAGAATTCCATGGACTGTATAGTCCATGGGGTCGCAAAGAGTGGGGCAGGATTGAGCAACTTTCACTTTCACTCTAGTGGCTTCATTACTTCTCACACAGCAGAGACTCCTATTTCAGTTACCTATTGTTGTATAATACACCACTCCAAAATTTAATGGCTTACATCAACAATTTCGTTTTTTCTCACTAGCCTTGGTGTTGACTGAGCTAATCTGCATGACTTTCTCACTTAATAGCATTGGCTTTGGCTGTGTCATGTGTGGGCTCAATTGTGATCAGGAGCCAAGATGGCTGGTATACATGGTTGGCATTTGATGTTGACTGGAGTTCTTCTGAGACTTTCACAAATTGAACATCAGTAGGCTTCCCATACAGGTAGCTCGGGCTTTTGCACAGCATGGTGGCTGAATTCCAATTTGAAGAGTCAAAAATCCTAGAGGGAGAAAATAGATGCTGTAAATTCTCTTTATAAAGTACCTTTGTGATTGGCACACTGTCATTTCCACTAGAGTCTGTTTGTTAATCCGTCACAGGACAAACTCAGATTCAAGTCGGAAGGGAATAAACTCCACATATTCATGGGAAGAATAATAAGAAGTGTTTGGCTCTCTGTATTCCAGACTCATATTACATAAGTTCATTCTATGTGCAAAATACCCTCACCAATCCCAAGATCATCAAAGTCTCATCTCATCGTGGCATCAGGCTCATAGTTCAGCATTTTATTACCTAAGTCAGATCCTGGTAGAGATGAGGCTCTTCAGGCTCCTCTGGATATGAAGATCTGTAAACATCTGAGAGATGTTACCTGATTCCCGCAAACTCTATGTGCAATGCTGAGACAAAGACTGTAGAATGGACATTTGGTTCAAAAAGCAGGGAAACAAATAGCAGTCCCTGGTCCATAGAAATCTTGAAATTTTAGCTGAGCATATGCTAGTTCCTTAAAGGGCTCTTTCTGGCTTTCTTGAATTGATTCTCCATGCCTCTTGGTTTTACCCTCTGGGCTCCCGTATCCTAAATGGGTCATCCTTGTCTGTAATAGTAGTCCTGTGTGTAGCTGACTGGCTTTTTCAGGCTGTGTCCTACTCACAAAAGGTTGGGGGTCTCAAAGTCCTGTTTTAATTTTGAATGATCATTTTTCCATTTAGTACAAGCTGGTATAATCTCTTAGAAACTTTGTGGACTTCCTGAGTATAAAAATAGAGTGCATTCTACTAGCCAATGGAGATGGAAATTTCTTTGAAAAAGGCCCCTTTCTACCTTGAACTGATAATTAGAATGCTTGGAGATCAGCCCTGGGATTTCTTTGGAAGGAATGATGCTAAAGCTGAAACTGCAGTACTTTGGCCACCTCATGCGAAGAGTTGACTCATTGGAAAAGACTCTGATGCTGGGAGGGATTGAGGGCAGGAGGAGAAGGGGACGACAGACGATGAGATGGCTGGATGGCATCACGGACTCGATGGACGTGAGTCTGAGTGAACTAAGGGAGTTGGTGGACAGGGAGGCTTGGCGTGCTGCGATTCATGGAGTCGCAGAGTCGGACAGGACTGAGTGACTGAACTGAACTGAACTGGACTGTCTAAAAGAAAAAGTTTCAATGAGGCACACTCTTAAATCTTTCTCAGTTTTTAACAAAGGATTTTATACTCACACACTTGAGATCTTAATTCTGATTGCATTTTTATTGGGTGTGTCTTGTGGATCAGACTAATTTTGAAGATAATTTTAATAATAATTACTGCACAATTATTTATAATTTTTATTTTTTTGGCAAACATGAAAAGGGTTTGATGCAGACAACCAGTCCTAGTCAACAGTGACCTAGTGGCAACAGTTCTCTTGCTTAGAAAAAAGCAAAATGAATTATAGGATTAGAATAGTCTATTTCTATAGGTGGATTTCTTTAAGAATATAGTTAAGCATTTATTTATTTAGAGGATATTATTTAGAGATACACTCCCCTAGTCCTTCAGTCTTTAGTAACAAATCAATGGATGAAGTTTAAAGTATCTTATAACTGCCTAAAGTATGAAGCAGCATTTTTGAAATTTCTTCACATCTGCTGGTTTGGAAGGATATAATCAAATGAAATGATCTTCTATTTCTCCAACTGCTTGATCAGTTATTAATTTAAGCTAGAGCTATATTTTCATGACAATTACCATAGACTAACATTTGTAAACAAGATAATATTATCTATAACTTGATCAAAATTCAGTGTGCAAAGTGTTGACAAAATAACCTTAAGAAATATGACATTACTAATTATATTTGATAGCATTAGATTCTAAATGCTTTTAATCAACTTAGTAACATCAAAGTAAAAGTAAGCAGGTTAAATGGAAATTAGAATATATTTAATTGAAAGAACTTTTGAAGCTATAAATAAGATGAGCCCATGAGAAGGGGAAAATAAGTATATTGAGAGCTACTGAGATACTTTAGTTTTAGAGACTGCCTTCTAGAGTCATCTATTTTCCTTTCTGTTTAAGACAAGCTCTATAAAAAGTATTATATAATTGATTCAAGTGTCTAATATGTCTAACATGCTTTCTAATGCAATAGTTGATCTCAAGCTTTTATTCCTTAAAAACTTTGTTTTTCTGCTTTGGGTTTAGAAAGCACTTTGCATTTTTAAATGTATTTTGAATTAATTAAAAAAGATTATTGTGTATTTGGAGTGTAGTTGATTTATAATGTTATGTTAGTTTCAAGTATACAATGCTCCTGCTGCTGCTATGTCAGTACAGTGATTTAATTACACACACACACATATATATATTCCTTTTTAGAATTTTTCCATATTATTTTTAATAATTAAAAAGTATTTTTAATTGGAAGATAATTGCTTTACAATGTTGTGTTGGCTTGCATTGTTTCCCCATCTATTTACCATGAAGTGATGGGACCAGATGCCATGATCTGAATTTTCTGAATGTTGAATTTTAAGCCAGCTTTTTCACTCTCCTCTTTTACTTTTATCAAGAGACTTTTTAGTTCTTCTTTGCTTTCTGCCATAAGGATGCTTTCATCTGCATATCTGAAGTTATTGATATTTCTCCTAGAAATCTTGATTCCAGCTTGTGCTTCATCCAGCATGCCATTTTGCATGATATACTCTGCATATAGGTTAAATAAGCAGGGTGACAATAGCCTTGACATATTCCTTTTCCAATTTGGAACCAGTCCTTGATCCATGTCATTTCTAACTGTTGCTTCTTGACCTGCATACACATTTCTCAGGAGGCAGATAAGGTAGTCTGGTGTTTCCATCTCTTGAAGAATTTTCCAGTTTGTGGTGATCCACAGAGTCAAAGAATTTAGTGTAGTTAGTGAAGCACAAGTAGATATTTTTCTGGAATTCTTTTGCTTTTACTACGACCCAGTGTATGTTGGCAATTTGGTCTCTGATTCCTCTGCCTTTTCTAAATCCAGCTTGTACATCTGGAAGTTCTCAGTTCATGTACTATTGAAGCCTGGCTTGGGGAATTTTGAGCATTACGTTGCTAGAGTGTGAGATGAGTGCAATTGTGTGGTAGTTTGAGCATTCTTTGGCATTGCCTTTCTTTGAGACTGGAATTAAAACTGACCTTTTCCAGTCCTGTGACCACTGCTGAGTTTTCCAAATTTTCTGGCACATTGAGTGCAGCACTTTAACAGCATCATCTTTTCAGATTTGAGATAGCTCAGCTGCATCACCTCTGCTAGCTTTGCTCATAGTGATGCTTTCTAAGGCCCACTTGACTTCACATTCCAGGATGTCTGGCTCTAGGTGAGTGATCACACCATGGTGGTTATCTGCATCATTAAGGTCTTTTTTGTATTGTTCTTCTGTGTATTCTTTCCCCCTCTTCTTAATAGCTTCTGCTTCTGTTAGGTCCATACAATTTGTCTTTTTTTGTGCCCATCTTTGTATGAAATATTTCCTTAGTATCTCTAATTTTCTTCAAGAGATCTCTAGTTTCCTCTTTTTTTTTTTTTTTTGCATTGATCATTTAGGAAGGCTTTCTTATCTCTCCTTGTAGGAGAGATAAGGTTGTGTGGTTCTAAGAATTTATCTGTTTCTTCTAGGTTATCCAATATGTGCATGTGTGCTAAGTCGCTTCACTCGTGTCTGACTTTTTGTGACCTGTGGACTGAAGCCCGCCAGGCTCCTCTGTCCATGAGATTCTCCAGGCAAGAATACTGGAGTGACTTGCCATGCCCTCCTCCAGGACATCTTCCTGACCCAAGGGTCCAACCCGCATCTCTTATGTTCCCTGCATTGACAGACGCATTCTTTACCACTAGCACCACCTGGGAAGCCCAGGTTATCCAGTATATTTGCATATAATTGTTAAAAGTAACCCCTTATGATCTTTTGTATTTTTACAGTATCAGTTGTAATGTCTCCTCTTTTCATTTTTGTTGTTATATATTGAGTCATTTTTTTTTTTTCCTGGTTAGTCTTGCTAGAGTATTGTGAATTTTGTTTTACAGGTAGTTTTTCAAATACTTAGTTTTTTTTCCTATTTTTTTCTCATTTATTTTATTTTTTCCACTCTAATTTTTGTTATTTCCTTCTCTCTGCTCACTTTGGACTGAGTTTGATCTTTATCTAGTTCCTTGATGTATAATTTTAGGTTGCTTCTTTGAGTTCTTTTTTCTTAATATTTGCATTTATCACTGTAAACTTCCCTCTAAGAACCAAATTTTCAGCAGTACAAAAATTTTGGTATGTTATGCATTCATATCATTAATTTTGAGATTTTTTAAATAACTTTTGATTTCTCCTTTGACTCATTGGTTATTTAAGAGTATATTATTTAATTTCTATATATTTGTACATTTCCCAACATTTTGCTTATTGTTCATATCTGGTTTCATACCGTTGTGGTTAGGAAATATCCTTGGTATGCCTTGTGTTCTTAAATTTATGAACGCCTGGTTTCTGTCCTATCATATGGTCTGTCCTGGTGAATGCTCTGTGCGTACTTCAGAAGATTGCATATTCTCCTTCTTTTGGATGGAATTGTCTATAAGTGTATGTTGTACTAGGTACATGGACAACATTTCCTTGTTGATTTTCTGCCTTGTTGATCTATTTATTGCCAAAAGTGGGGTATCAAAGTCCTCTTCTAGTATTGCTGTCTATTTTTCCTTTCAAATCTGTTTGCATTCCCTTAACATATTTATGTACTCCAATGTTGATCCTTGTATTTTTAGGATTAGTATATCTTCTTGATGAATTGAGTTTCTTTATCATTTTCTATTGACTTATTTGTAGGTTAAAGTCTACTTTGTCTGATAAGTGTAGCTGTTCCCCATTTGGTTTGCACTTTCATGAAATATCTTTTTCCATCACTCTTTTTTTTTTTAGTTTTTATTTTTAAAATTTTAAAATCTTTAATTCTTACATGCGTTCCCAAACATATGCCAAAGTGTGTTTTTTTTTCTTTTTTTTAAATTTAAATTTTATTTTTTTACTTTACAATACTGTATTGGTTTTGCCATACATTGACATGACTCCACCACAGGTGTACATGAGTTCCCAACCCTGAACCTTCCTCCCACCACCCTCCCAATATCATCTCTCTGGGTCATCCCAGTGCACCAGCCCCAAGCATCCTGTATCCTGTATCAAACCTAGACTAGTGATTCGTTTCTGCCCACTTTCACCACTACTGTTCAGCATAGTTCTAGAAGTTTTGGCCTCAGCAATCAGAGCAAAAAAAGAAATAAAAGGAATCCAAATTGGAAAAGAAGAAGTAAAACTCTTACTGTTTGCAGATGACATGATCCTCTACATAGAAAACCCTAAAGACTCCTCCATCACTCTTAAGTGTCCTGAAAGTTGAAGTGAGCCTCTTGTAGACATGAGATAAGTGGGTCTTGGTTTTTTATCCATTTAAACATTCTGTGCCTTTTGATATGAACTCATCTATTAATATTTACATTTAGTGTTGTTATTGCTATGTATGGACTTACTGTTTTCTGTTTATTTTTATTTAAATTGTTTTTCTCTGTTTCTACCTACATTTGTAAATTGATGATTTTCCTTGCAGCTGTGCTTTCTTTCCCTTTCTTTTGTCTCCTTTATTTTATTTTTATTTTTTGTGTATGCATCTACTCTAGATTTTTGCTTTACCATTAACTTGAGGCTTACATAAGATACTGAATAGGTAAAATGGTTCATTTTAGGCTGATAACAACTGTAACCATCTACAAAATTTCACCATTTTATTTCTGATCTTTTGTATTTTTAATATTATTATTTACCTCTTTCCATATTTGTACACTTGTTAAAAAATACTATTATTGTTGTTCAGTTGCTAAGTTGTGACTGACTTTTTCTGACCCCATGAACTGCAACATGCCAGGCTTCCCTATCCTTCACTATCTCCCAGAGTTTGTCCAAATTCATGTCCATTGAATCAGTGATGCCATCCAACTGTCTCATCCTCTACCTCCCCCTTCTCCTCTTGCCCTCAATTTTGCCTAGCATCAGGGTCTTTCCCAGTGATTCACCCCTTTATATCAGGTGGCCAAAGTATTGGAGCTTCAGCTTCAACATCAGTCCTTTCAACGAATATTCAGGGTTGATTTCCTTTAGGACTGACTGCTTTGTTCTCTTTGCTGTCCAAGGGATTCTCAAGAGTTTCCCCCAGCATCACAGCTCAAAAGCATGAATTTTCTGTGCTTAGCCTTCATTATGGTCCAACTCTCACAACCATACATGACTACTAGAAAAACTATAGCTTTGACTGTATGAACCTTTGTCAGCAAAGTGATGTCTCTACTTTTTAATATGCTGTCTAGGTTTGTTATAGCTTTCCTTCTAAGGAGCAAGAGTCTTTTTTTTAATACAAATTTATTTATTTTAATTGGAGGCTAATTACTTTACAATATTGTACTGGTTTTGCCATACATCAACATGAATCCTCTACAGGTATACATGTGTTCCCCATCTTGAAGCCTCCTCCCTCCTCCCTCCCTATACCATCCCTCTGGGTCGCGTGGCTGCAGTTACCGTCTACAGTGATTTTGGAGCCTAAGAAAATAAAATCTGTCACCATTTCCACTTTTTCCCTATCTATTTGCCATAAAGTGATGGGACCAGATGCCATGATCCTCATTATCATACTATAAATAATTGTAGTATCTTATCTATAATTGTTTTTAATACTCTTTTTCTTTGACTATTGTACTACAGTTAGTGATTAACGTACCATCATCTAACAGAATTAGCTTTCTAAGTCTTGTGCTAAGTCTCTTTAGTCATGTCCAATTCTTTGCAACCCTATGGAGTGTAGCCCACCAGGCTCCTCTGTTTATGGGCTTCTCCAGGGAAGAATACTTGAGTGGGTTGCTATCTCCTTTTCCA
The DNA here is from genome assembly GCF_016772045.2 of Ovis aries. Taxonomy (NCBI): domain Eukaryota; kingdom Metazoa; phylum Chordata; class Mammalia; order Artiodactyla; family Bovidae; genus Ovis; species Ovis aries. The sequence continues at coordinate 22,805,892 of NC_056057.1, read as the reverse complement.
GGGATCTTCCTAATTCTTAAGCTAAGGTTAAACACCACTAATCAGCGACACGAAACATGGAAAAATATCCAACACTGTGGTAAATTCAATATATAGTAGTAAGACTCAGAAGGGCTTTCCAGGTGGCGATAGTGCTAAAGAACCTGATTGCCAATGCAGGAGAAGTAAGTCACAGGTTTGTTTGATCCTTGGGTCACTTTTATGTTTGATGACAGTGTCATTACAATGTGTCTTAGAGAAGGTCTTTTTACTTTAAGATAATGGGTGATCTTTTGTTTTTCAGTTGCTAAGCTCTGTCCAGCTTGTGCAACCCCACGGACTGCAGCATGTCAGACTTCTCTGGGTGATCTATTAGCTTTGTAAACTTAGATGTCCAGCTTTAAGCCACACTGGGGATGTTCTCAGCTATTATTTATTTAGATAAACTTTCTGCTCCTTTCCCCCTCTCTTCTCTTTCTAGAACTTCAATTATCCAAATATTTGTGCATTTGATGATATCTTACAGATCATGTAGGCTGTCTTAACTCCTTTTCACTCTTTTTTTCTTTATTCTTCTCTGACTGGCTCACTTCAAAGTTTGTATCCTCTGGTCAGTGATTCTGTCTTCTGCTTATTCTCTTCTATCATAAAAGAAAGAAAGGAAAATCACTCAGTCGTGTCTGATTCTTTGTGACCCTATGGACTGTAGCCTACCAGGTTCCTCTGTCCATGGGATTTTTCCAGGCAAAAATACTGGAGTGGGTTGCCATTTCCTTCTCTAGGAGATCTTTCTGACCCAGGGATTGAACCCAGGTCTCTTCTATCATAGATGTCCTATTGCATTTTTCATTTTTTAGTGAATTCTTCACCTACAGGTTTTTTTGCTTCTTTTTTTGTAATTTCTATCTCTGTTAAAGTTCTCATTTTGTTCATGAATTCTTTTCCTGATTTTGTTTACTTTCTATGTTTGCCTGAAGCATGTTTTCTTAAAAGAAGCTATTTTGAATTATTTATCAGCTAAGTTGCCAAATTGCATGATTTTGAGTTTGGTTACTGGAGGGTTGTTATCATTTAGTGATAACGGATTTCCATGATTTTTCATGTTCCTTGGAGCTTTGCATTGCTGTTTTCACATTTGAAGCTGTGGACTCCTCACATCTTTAGTTCTTGTCTTCTTGTAGGAGATAGTCTTCATTTGTCCTGTTTATACATGGTACTTGTATGGATACACCTTCTCCATACATTTTGTGGCAGAATTTTTAAGCTTGTTTGTCCTCTCTGGTTCTCCCCAGTCTGGCTACTGTAAACCTTTATTTTTGGTTCCTGGAAGGTGGTAATACAACTCAAGTTTATAGTTTCTCCTTTGCCCAAAGACCCTGGCCTGTTTTCTAAGCTAACTCCCTATCTACCAGAATTTGTTTTCACAGTGTCACTTGAAAGTATCCCCCAGGAGCTGGCCACAGAGTGGTGAGAGGTGTGGGTTTAGCACTTGTGGCGCTGGGGTGTTTGCCATCCCAGTAGGGAGATCCCTAGTTAGGGATCTGCCAGAATCTCATGGGTGTAGTTCCTGCTTAAGGCAGTAAACAGGAACTATGTCCCTTTAATGTCCTTTGAAACTCTTTCCTGCTTATTTCTAGCTTTAACCCCTCCATCCAATACTGAGTGTCCCACCTCAGTACTTCAGTGCTTCTGAAGAAAAATGGATTTCTCCAGATGCATCTGGTACCACTGCATAGCCAGGCACTCATTCATGGCCATTCTTTTCCCTTATGAGAGAGGTTATCACCCTGCATAGACACTCCATGCAGTGTTGCTTTGGTGATGGCAGAGCAGGGAGGGTTGCTGGTAAAATTTTTATGATCTTCGCTATGTCAAAATTTGTGGGGTTTTACCCTCCAATGGGGAGAAGGCAATGGCATCCCACTCCAGTACTCCTGGAAAATCCCATGGATGGAGGAGCGTGGTGGGCTGCAGTCCATGGGGTTGCTAAGAGTCTCACATGACTGAACGACCTCACTTCCACTTTTTACTTTCATGCATTGGAGAAGGAAATGGAAACTCACGCCAGTGTTCTTGCCTGGAGAATTCCAGGGACAGGGGAGCCTGGTGGGCTGTTGTCTATGGGGTCGCACAGAATCGGACATGACTAAAGCGACTTAGCAGCAGTAGCAGCATCCTGCTCCAATGGTGTGCTTGAATTTCCCTTTGGGAAGCTGAACTTCTGTTTCTTTCTTGTTTAGCTTTCTGTGCAGGTCACGTGGGATTGAGCAGTTGTGTTGGTCTGCTTTTTCAACAGCAGATATCAAGATCTGTCTGCCTATTGCCATTCACACACCTGGGCAAGACTTTCTGAGTCCCTTGGCATGTGCTTCACACAGACATTTTAGTTTGTGGATGGATGTCTAATTCTTTATTGAATAGGGGGACAAATGGACAACTGTCTTAGGCCACCTGATTCTGATACTGTGTTCCAAATATTGCTGATCTTAGTTACCAACAGTCACAAGTTTTCAGGCAAGGGATATGCATCATTCAGAATTCTAAATATAAAACCATTGATGGCAATGACGACCCTGTATGCAAGACAGGAAAAAAAGACATAGATGTGTATAACGGACTTTTGGACTCAGAGGGAGAGGGAGAGGGTGGGATGATTTGGGAGAATGGCATTCTAACATGTATACTATCATGTAAGAATTGAATCACCAGTCTATGTCTGACGCAGGATGCAGCATGCTTGGGGCTGGTGCATGGGGATGACCCACAGAGATGTTATGGGGAGGGAGGTAGGAGGGGGGTTCATGTTTGGGAATGCATGTAAGAATTAAAGATTTTAAAATTAAAAAAATAAAACACTGAAAAAAAAAAACCATTGATGGAAGTTCAAATGAGTGGATAATTATATATAAAACTCAAAATATATACATAATATTAAAGCTCTTTGTCTAGAACTATCAGACATTCATGTAATTTCTGATAAAATAATTATTAAAACATTTTGGGAAAATTAAAGAAATGTAGGCCATCTAGGTCCTTGTTGATTATTTATATATAGTAAGTGTATATCTATTAATCAACCACAAGTTTGTTTTCTAACGTACCACTTTTTTATTTTTTAGAGGCAAAATGAGGATTTTTTTCATTTATTTATTTGATGGCACTGTGTCTTAGTTGTGGAATGCTGGATCTTTAATTGCAGCATGCCGAATCTTCAGTTGCGGCATGTTGGATCTAGTTCCCTGAGGAGGGATTGAACCTGGGCCCTCTGCATTGGAAGTGCAGAGTCTTAGCCACTGGACCACTTTTTCTTAATCTAACAGCAAGAACACTTAGAGGAGAGTTTCAAAATACCAATCAGCAAGCCATGCTTTATCCCTTCCTAACCAGAAATATCAGCATGGGTTCTTTCACCCTCCTCACTCTTGTGCAGAAACTGACAAAAATGCACCATACTCATGGGGCTAAGAATGGCCACTCATGGAGTAGAAAAGGGTCAGATACACATTAGACTCCTAACTCTATCAAGAATTATTTTAAAGCATTGCTTCCTATAGAATGTTTCCTATCATCAGTGATATCAATCCCAGGCAAACCCATACTGTGTACACACCCAAAAGTCTGTTGGAGTCAACAGACACAAGAATGCATGTGTATAAATTCCAAAGGATACATATACCCTTGACAATCAATCAATCAATGTCCTTGCCAGTGATATATAAATTATTCAGCAGAAGAAAATGTTTTCTTTTTTCCAACATGTAACTTTAGCGTTAGATATTTTTATAAATTTTCTACACTGTACTCTCAACCCCATTCTTTATGCAATCTAACATTTTGAAGAAATTGGATGAAGCTGCTGCTGCTGCTAAGTCGCTTCAGCTGTGTCCGACTCTGTGCGACCCCATAGACGGCAGCCCACCAGGCTCCCTCATCCCTGGGATTCTCCAGGCAAGAACACTGGAGTGGATTGCCATTTCCTTCTCCAATGCATGAAAGTGAAAAGTGAAAGCGAAGCCTCTCAGTCACGTCTGACTCCTAGCGACCCCGTGGACCACAGCCTACCAGGCTTCTCCGTCCATGGGACTTTCCAGGCAAGAGTACTGGAGTGGGTTGCCATTGCCTTCTCTGCGGATGAAGCTAGAATTCCCCAAATAACATATATTAACATCAATAACATCAGTGGAAAGTAAAACATATCCAAAGATTTGAAGAAACTAAGTCTGTATTCAGCAATTTAAGACTGTGAGTCAGGCTTAAATCACAATTTTAGCCCACAAAAGCTTCAAAAACACTCATCACTGCACCAGAACAAAGGAAAAGACAAGTATGAAGATATTTTAAACCCAGTTAATTTGGCCTCTGAACACTGTATACTGTTGTATGAGTGAGGTAAGGGACTGTGTCTTACTGCCTTTGTATTCCCAGCACCCAACACAATGCCTGGCAGACAGATGCACTCAGAACATTTGATGAATGGATGTATTAGGAGGCATAGGTCTTTCTTGCCCAAGGTTCCTTTTTGGAGGTTATTTAAAGAGAAAGAAACTAGTTTTTTTCTAGACCTCAAAGTTTATTATGAGCAAATTAGTTAATGGCTTTCCAAAGCTACTTTAGAAATATAGGATAATATTTCATGGAAGATTAATGTTTAAACTCTTTGGGAATAAGAATTATAGACATGGATAGTAAAAAGAAAAAGAAAAAATATCCGACCTGCAATAACTGAATGCTTTGAGGTTTGGCTGACACAGTAACATTATTCTATTCCTTCTCAACCGGTTCAACCCTCTCTGCTCCTCTAGGTTGCTGGAGCAAATGCATCCTTGACCCAAAATGAAATGTTTCATCTACTAGTTTAAAGGCTGTTTAAAAAATAACGACTTTGCTTTTAGCAGTGCTCTCCTCTGAAATACTCTGCTGATTCACAAAGCTGTCTGAGAAATTCATGATGTCGCTGCAATATCAGCCTGAATGAGGATAAAGTACCCATTTGGAGATCAGAAAATTTACTTTATTGGCTAAAGGGCTACTCCCCTTTGGTATAAAGAGAGGCATTAGAAAATCTATTAAGGCTGAGTTATATTCTGCAGCCGCCGTCTTTTTTTGTTGCAATTAGTATTTCATCTTAATTGTGCTGCTATATAATTTCTTATGAAAAGATAGTCAGTGTGAACTCAGAACAAGGTTTTTTTTTTTTTTTTTTTTCCACTCTAATAGCCTATTTGTCCATGGAATGTTTTCCTACAATTCTCTGGGTTAAAAAGAAAGGTACGGGGACTTTTACTTTACATGGCCAAGGAACTTAGGGAATATCTGAAGTGTTTTCCCCTTATACCCTCTTCTCTTGTTACTCTGCTGCTCAAACAGGAAAATGGAGATGTGTATCTTTTGGAATCACGCTGTATTTTGGAATGCCTAGTGAATTGCAATCTGGTCGTCTCATTTTTGAGACCACCCTGTATAGATGATCACTGGAAGCATGTTTGTAGCTTATTTTATAAAACAAAGATATTTTCTTCTCTTAGAGAAAAAGCTCCAACTTTTTAAGGATATTTTCTATTTTTTACCTTTCTTTACCTATCAGACACTTCTAAGGACTACTGTAGATAGCCTCTTCAATTTCTTCGATCACTGAGCAATTATTCAATGCTTACTATATGACAAGTTTTTGTTTGTTTGCTTTTGTTTTTAAAGCTATGCTGGCTAAGCTATAAGTAAAACATTCTTTGCCCTAAGAAACTCAGTAATCTGGGGAAGACAGACATGTAAATAATTAACTTATTTATTAGATTTATTCTTTAATTAAAGCATAGTTAATTTACAATCTTGCAGCAATCTTTGCCATACAGCAGGGTGACTCAGTTATACACATTTATACATTCGTTTTCTATATTCTTTTCCATTATGATTTATCCCAGGAAATTAGGTATAGTTCCCTATGCTATATAGTAGGACCTTGTTGATTCATCCTAAATGCAGTTGTTTGCATCTACTAACTCCAACTTCCCCAGCCCATCCCTCTCCTTCCACCCACTTACTCTCCCCTCAACCAACCTTGGCAACCACAAGTCTGATCTTTATATCTGGGAGTCTAAGATCAAGGAAGGCTTCACTGAAGCCCTAGAACTTAGAAGTGGGCCTTGAGCCTTGAGGGAAAAGACATTCCAGGCTGAAAGAGCAGTGTTAGCATAGGTGTAACATCATCCAAAGTCCAAGTAGCAATGTCTAGTCCTCTGTGGCTGAAGTGTAGAGTGACTGGTGACACAAAGTACATGTTGGAGCCAGGTTATTGAGGAATGAAGGTGTTAGTTACTCAGTCGACTCTTTGTGACTCTGAACTGTAGCCCTCCAGGTTCCTCTGTCAATGGAATTTTCCAGGCAAGAATACTGGCGTGTTGCCATTCCCTTCTCCAGGGCATCTTTCCAGCACAGGAATCATACCCAGGTCTCCTGGACTGCAGGTGCATTCTTTACTATCTGAGCCACCAGGGAAGCCCCATTGAGAAATGAATGAATAATTAAAATGTTAAATATTATTCATTAAGCAGTGAGGAATCATTGAAGATTTTTGGAGAGGAGTAAAAAGATCTGACTGAAAAGTTTAGGAATGTAACCATATCTATGCAGAGGATAGGTTGGAAAGTCCAAGACAGAAAACATGGGAGAAATGCTAGTTAGACATTTTAGTGGGAGAAAAGTATCTTATTTCGAATTGCTTCCTTCACAGAGAAATAGTTTTGTTAATTCAATATTTTATAACCAACATCCTAAATATTGGATGAGAGCAAGTTTCATTAATCAGTGGTCATGTATACCCTTGATATACTCCCGGGTCTGATCCCTGGAGTGGGATTTCCCTCCTCCAGCACATCTTCCTGACCCAGGGACTGAACCTGGGTCTCCTGTATTTCAGGCAGATTCTTTACCATCTGAGCCACCAGGGAAACCCTATGATATACTCAAGTCTTGTTATTGACTGAATTGCATCCCCCTCAAAATTCATATGTTGAACCCCTAAACCCCATGTGTCCTTAAGAGAGGTAATTAGGGTTAAAACAAGATTTAAGAGTGGGGCCCTAATCCAATAGGACTGGTGTCCTTGTAAGAAGAGGAGACACCAGAGATCTTTCTCTTTTGGAGGAAATGAGAGGAAGGTGACTGTCTACAAGGCAGGAAGAAAGGTCTCACCAGAAACCAACTCTGATGGCACCTTGATCTTGGATTCTACCCTCCAGAACCCTGAGGAAACACATTTCTGTTAAGATACCCAAGCTGTGGTATTTTTCACGGGAGCCAGAGCAGATTAGTAACAGACCTAGAAGTAAAGTCACCTTGTCCTCAAGTTCCACATTGTCTCTTTCTCTTTCAAGTTGATTGAATTTAGAGATAAAGGAGAGCAACTTTTTTAAAACAACACATTTTATTCCATCTTAAGTTCTTAAACTTTCTTCATGGTTATTCTGCTGAAAAGCCACCTCTTGAATATAAAGGAGCACCAAAAGACCTGTCAAGGAGGCTGTGGGTTTCCATCATGACCTCAGTTAGCCCTGATGACTCTGGCTTCGACTACTGCACTATTCTGCTTTTCTTTGACACCTTGGATGCTCCTCCCTTGTCATCAGATTTTCGTGTTTCTTCTACCATATAATTGTTGTTTATATATTCTAAGATTCTGTCTTTAGCTTCTGCCCTATTTCCCCTACCTTTTAGCTAGGATAGTTCAATTGCTCCTAAGATGTCTCATAAAATTGTTTGTTTTTTTTTACAACTGAAAAGTTTAAAATCTATACACCTGCGTATCTTCATGTTCCATGTCCGTGAATGGTCTCTGGATATTTCTAGTTAAGTGTTTTAATAGCAATGTGTTTCATTTATGTAACTCTGTGTAATTGACAAAGCACCTTGATGTGTATTATGTGTATGCTTGTTTTCAATCATATCAATACTTTTAAGGCATATGATATCAATTCTATTTTATGTTTAGGATGCTTACGCTCAAAGTGGTGAATTTTACAGGTCATCGGATGAATCAAATAAGCAAAAATCACTCAGATATCAAGCATCAAGATATTTAAATATGTCTAAAACTTGTCTAAGCAAATCTAAAACTGCTCAAAAACACTTTTTACATCGAACTTCAAGTGTTAACCAACATTAGTGGCAAACGGTCTCCCCTTCTCAAATTTCTTAGTTATCAGTACTATCCTTTTCTTAATCAGCCTGTCATCAAGCCTAATACCTGAAACTCAGTATTTGTTGAAAGTATAGTGACATGACTAAACAAATGGTTCTTAAACTTGATTCTCAATTTAATGCCTCTGTGAAATCATATACAAAGTCATTTATCATTCTGCATTCTTCATTCCTACTGCAATCACCCAGGATATTGGAAAGAACCCACAGAAGGATGAGCATAAAGAAACATGGAGTTCTGAATCCATATTCAACTGGGAATTTCTTATTTTTGCTAAAGCCAGTGTGAAATTATAAGGAATATTTAAAGATAAATGCATCTTCAAAATTATATAATAAAAATACATCCTTGATATTTAGTTTTATACTGTTTTCTACTTACAAACCACATATTTATCATCCAGAATAGCAATAATACTGGGAATGTGGTCTCTCAATATTATTACTGGTCTTTCTACCAATTAAAGTTAGGTTTAAAACACAATGGCATAAAATATTATGTTAATACATTGCGTGATGTAGTTTTAGAAATTTAGGAAGTAATATTGGTGACTAGTGACAATATAAGGAAGATTAAACATTTCTTAATCAAAATAAATGTTTATTCTGGTCTGGAGACCATTTCTTATTTGATCATCCTTGGAAAATATAAAATGTCAGAGTCATTATTTTTTATTAACTGGATCTGGCATGAGCATAAATAGTAAATTGAACTATCTTTTTTTGGTGGTGGGCATTAAGAGAAAATTGGGCTGAAAAAAATTCAGACTTAAAATATATCCCATGTAGGTACTTGTAGATGGCTAAAATAAATTTTCAATAGAACTTCTATTTTATAAATGAATATATCATGTAATTTTGGTAAAATACAAATAACCTGTCTTGTCATACAAGGGGTAGTTTGTATGTCTGGCTCATCACAATTTTAATTGTAAATCTCAGGAAATGTAGAATATGACAATTAAGTTAGGAAGTGCTCAATGGATTGCAGAGTAGTAAATTTTATTAAATTTCTTCATAAAATAACATTGACAAATAATCTAATACAGAGCTGTTTGTGCATTACTAGATATTGCTGAAGGAACAAACGAGCAGCTCCAAATTCACCCAGAAGATGAGTTCTACTAGGTTGTTCTCAGTAATTTGCAAATTGTTCGAAGATAGAATTTTAAAACTTATTTGTTTCTCTCTCCAAGCATGCACACTTTAAAATAAACAACATACCTAATAGTAAAAAACTACTATTTTATTATAGGAAATCAAATGTAAATCTATCTTTAGAGACCATTAGCTTAGTAGTTTAATATGAATTAGAAAAGCTATTTAAACGAAAGAAACTGAGAATGACTTGATGTAAGACACAAGCTGGAAGGCTTGGGGAGAAAGAAATAAATTTCTTGGGATTTATCTTATTTTTCTTTAGCTGGCATGATTTTTGATGCTTTCAAAAAGCGCCAAACTATCTGTTTTATATGACTTTATATGCTCAATGATAATGATGGGACGTGTAGTTTTATTCTTGCAACAGTCAACAAAGTTCCAGGTGAGCAGTGTCCAACTGCATCCTCACTAATATGAAGTATAGTATGTTCCATTCAATAATTCAGTCAGTAATGAGTGTTCTATGGCATGCATTTCTACACTTACATCATTTACCACTGTACAAAAAGTGAACTAGACCAAAAGAGGTTTTGAGCACTCTGTTCAAAATCGTCTCATATTAAATATCCATAAAGTAGAAAAAAATCATTTTTAGATGATACTCTAATACTATTGATACAGTCATAATAATGCATTGATATTTTTCAAGACTCTGGGCTATGGATCACAGCGTTTAGAATGCTGCGGTGCTTACTTGTTACACAAATCTAGAAGCTGGAGAGAGTAAGTGCAAGTCCAGAATGCAACTGCACATCCACCATTCACATCAGACTCATTTTTTTTATTATCATTTAAATGAGCACAGACATGATAATACGCGTTCTCACAGGAAGTATATCGGCTATGACTCAAAAATGTGGATCACCACCCCAAAGGCTCCGACTAAACATACACTGAAATCTTTTCATCTTTCTTGAATTCACCTTAAAAGGATAAATTTTTAAAAGTCAGGAGAATTAAAAGTAACGTTGCCTCTTCAGGATTTCTGCAGTAGTTCCTGACTCCAGTAGTCACTTGGGGCACTCAGTTACTAGAATCACTGTCGTTTATGTTTCAGCGTGTTATTTATCATCTCAAATAGATGATAAGAGTTGTCATGGACTAAATACTTGATTCTTTCCAAATTTCATGTTTTGAAGCTAACCCCCAGTGTGATGATATTTAGAGCTGGGGCTCAAGGGCAGCAGAACATTATACCGCACATATGCCATGTTGGTATATTGGTGATTTCCGTCTGTAGATTCTTGGAAAACAGCAAGCACAAGGAGAGGCTTTTCCTGAACTCCCCATAACTGCCTAAAGATGGATCATCCAAAAGGAATTGTGCTGTGTGCTTGTGCTCAGTTGCTTCCGTCTTTTTGACTCTTTGTGACCCTATAGACTATAGCCCACCAGGTTCTTTTGTCCAGGGGAATTCTCCAGGCAAGAATAGTCTTGTGGGTTGCCATTTCCTCCTCCAGGAGATCTTTCAATCCAAGGATCGAACCCACATCTCTTATGTCTCATGCACTGGCAGGCAGATTCTTTACCAGTGTTCCACCTGGCAAGTCCCATCTCTCCCCAGGCCATCAACCAGAAGGCTGAATGTCAGCACCACATGCTGACAAATTTTGCAACAAACTATCACACCTCCACCCATTCTTGCAAGGGCCTAGTCATCTTTCCTAATAACCATTCACACTCGCCTAAGAGGGCTATACCTCCACTTCCCTATTGGTGTTCAGTCACTATGTTGTGTCCGACTCTATGTGACCCCATGGACTGCAGCATGTCAGGCTTCCCTGTCCTCTACTACCTCCTGGAGTTTGCTCAAACTCTGTCCAATTAATTCTGAATCCTAGGCCACCTTGGGGAGTAACTCATTTTTCTCCCATGTATACATGGGGCATACATGTTAATAAACTTCTGTTTTTCTCTTGTTAACCTGTGTTTTCTCACAAAGGCCTCATCTAACAACTCAGAAGGATAGGGGAAAGATGGTTTCCCTCCCTTTGGTAAATGGGAGTTGGGCCTTTGGTAGGTGATGAGGTTTAGAGGAGGTAACAAGGGTGGGGCTCATGTGCCCTGAGGGGATCATTGCGCTAATAGAAGAGATGTCAGAAGACTTCATTCCTCTCTCTCCACCCTCTGAGGGCATGTGAGAAGCTGGCTGCCTACAGGCAGGAAGAGGGCCTTCATCTGGGAACAGAATTGGCCAGCCCCTGACCTGGGACTTCTTGGCTTCCAGAAAGAACTGTGAGCAGTTCCTGTGCTCCTTGTTTTGGCAGCCGCAGGCTGACTTAGACAAACATGATGTTTACTAATGAGCTTAATTATGGGTTTTGTGCTTTCCTTTCACCTGGGTCAGTGGTCCACTCTGTACCACAGTCTCCCCATGACAGACCCTCCTACTAGCATCAGGGCCTTTCCTCAGAGTGCCTCATGTTGTTTAAAACTTTCAACGGGGATACAAGGAGCAATCGTTTTAGAAGAAATCTCAGTCACTCAGACAAAATCGACTTAAACTAATCCCTCTGAATATATTAAATAATATTTCCTGTTGTTGTGTCATGTATTCCAATCATGGAATGATGGCTTGAAGAAGAGATGGAGGAGAATGAGTAGGCAAGGATGGCAGTGACATCAGCATTGGTCCTGTATGTTTTCAGTTCCTTTATAAGGTTAGTTTAAAATTTTCATTTAAGTTCACTATTTAAAATTTGGATACCATTACCCCTGAAAGTTGGGGCTTCCAGGTGGTGATAGTGGTAAAGAACCTGCCCGCAATGCAGGAGACACAGGTTAGATCCCTGGGTCAGGAAGAGCCCTTGGAGGGGAGGACAGGCAACCCACTCCAGTATTCTTGCCTGGAGAATCCCATGGACAGAGGAGCCTGGCAAGCCACAGTCCATGGGGTCACAAAGAGTCAGACACACTGAAGCGACTTAACACGCATGCACCCGTGAAAGTACTGATAAGAGTCTGAGACAAAAGGTAAAACCTATTCAGGTTAGGCTGTGGCCTCCCTTGGCAGTGATGAAATCAGATTTGATGGGAGCAAGGGCTCCGAAATGAATTCTTTCAGGATTCCAGGGAAGGGATGCAGGGAGGTGGGAGGGTTGGGCTCTGACTGGGTTGCAGGTAGGATGTTTGTTACAAGGTAGACATCTCAAGAAACCACATCTAAGAGCAGACCATTGTTGTCGAGTACAGGACTTATTAATTGGAGATTAGTCTCTGTTTACTGGCGAACTAGCATTTTTGCAATGTAAAAAAACAAAGGACTTTGGAGGCAGATGGATTTGGGTTTAAATCTAAAATTGTCTTTTACTAACTTTCTGGTCACTAGCAAGCAAGTCTTTGAAACTCTTTAATAAAGTTTCTTGTCACCCAATGTGGGTAAATACCACATTTGCAAAATTATTGCTATAGGTGGATCATGTTTGTAAAGCACCTGATGTCTGTCTGGTATCTATTAGGAAATCTTTACTGTATTATATTATATATTATGCATTTATATGCATGTTTCCGACATGGTGCTAGTGGTAAAGAACCCGCCTGCCAATGCAGGAGATACATGAGATACGGATTCGATCCCAGAGTCGGGAAGATCCCCTGGAGGAGGAGAGCATGGCAACTCACTCCAGTATTCTTCCCTGAAGAATCCCATGGACAGAGGAGCCAGGCAGGCTACAGTCCAGATTGTCTCAAAGAGTCAGACGCAACTGAAGTGACTTAGCATACACGGGTATTTATATTACCGCTCTCAAACAATTTTTTTAAAAAATTGGACATATCTTATGTGCACTGAATAAAATTTAGTTTAATAGTTTCTCTATATAGGTAGTAGTTTTAACACTAAAAAAAAAATTTATTAAAAAAACTCATTAGCCTCCCACTCATGTTCATGATGACCTGATGGCCCAGCAATGGCCTCAGACCCTGCTACTCAGGAAGAAGATGCAGGATGAGCCATGGAGGGCCCAGGCATCCCAGGGAAACGCAGTCCACCCTGATAACTTGAGGAAAACAGGAGGCATACTGGTAAGTGGCTATAGGAATGGCGTGTGCACGGAATTTCGGTGAATGCCTCTGAGGGAAGTCAGCGTTGAATTCCATCTTAAATGGATGAGGCTGCCATATCATTGAAGTGATTCTCTGGACTTTCCTGGCCCAGAGTGCTGTGCTGACAGCCAGAGAGCTTCCACAGCCCAGAGGGAGAAAACCTGCAGGAGACTCACAAACGTTTTACTTTCTTAATGAGGCCGCGTGGCTCAGAAGAAAACGTGGCATATCCTTGCATTTCTGCCTGACGACCACTGGTAATCACGAACATGCCTACACCAGACTGGATGACTGTAAATTGTTACTGAAGCAACTTGGAGGAATCTTTCCCCAGACTAATCTCAGGGCAGAGTGAGGACAGAGATGAGTCTAATCATTCCCCACAGGAGCATTCCCTCTGGTGGATATTTCCATTGATGAATTGCTTTTGATCAGCTGGCTAGAACAGGACAGTCATCCGAAGCCATGTGGTCAACACCACGTGATCATATTACTGTCACATAGTTACAGGCTGTAACCCAGCCCCGGCCAACTATTTTAAAAATGAGAGTTCTATGGGCATAAATTGAATGTGTAGAAGCCTATATCAAAACAGAAAAAAAAGGAAAAGCCACCGACTTTATGGTAGTCAAAAGTGTGTGGTTTGAGCTCAGCTCTGTGCTCTGTGACAATCTGTAGAAGTCGGATGGGGAGTGAGGTGGGATGGGGGTGAGGTGGGAGGAGGCTCAAGAAGGAGGGGATATATGTATAGTTATGGCTGATTCACTTTGTTGTATGGCAGAAATTGATGCAACATTGTAAATCAATTATCCTCTGATTAAAAATAATTTTTTAAAAAGAGCCCTGTTTATAAAGGAAAGTGTTATACATTGTTTTTCCCAATAGTCGAAGATAGCCTCTTTCTTTCTTTCCTTCAATTCCAGACTGGCAGGATTCTTACCTAAATCTTATTCTAGTGGTAGATTATTATTATTATTATTATTTTGGCAGAGGCGTGTGGGATCTTAGTTTCCTGACCAGGAGTTGAACCTGCACCTCCCCCCGCTGCAGTGAGAGTGCAGAGTCTTAGCCACTGGACCTCCAGGGAAGTCCCTCTAGTGGTAGATTTAAAAATAATACTGTTCCAGTGGTAGTGTTGGCTGGGAGGCAACAGAGACCATCTAGGACAGAGACCATTAAGATAAGAACTAACCAGAGATGGCAGGATGAGAGAGAAAAGACACACCAGGGAGATACTTAGCATGTGAACTGCCAGACACTGGCATCCAGGAGCTTCAGTGGCATCACTTGTTGCATGGACATGAGCTTGGACTGACTATACCATAATCATGGATGTCAACACAGACTCCCTGATAACCAAAAGTCCTAATTTGTGTTGCTTGCTAATTTCAAAGGGCTTAACAGTCAGCTGACAAAATTCCTGATGTTTTTAATGTTGCTCGTGTGACCTAGAACAAGAGAGCTCTAGAACATCACTGACCTGAGTTCACTGTCAAGCAATCCAGTTTTCAGTTCACTTAAATTTTGTTCCTTTTATCCTCCCTTCTTTGAACCTGTTAACAATCTGGCTTTTGCCATTTCTCGTAAGAATGACCCTAAAGGCCATTCATAGGATTTTATGGACATGGAGAAGAGTCACAGAGATGCTGGACATACACTGCACTGTACACTGGACATACACTGGACTGTGTACTGGACATAAACTGGAGTATATATTTCACTATGCATTGGATGTACACTGGACATACACTGCGCTATACACTATACACTGGACTGTGTACTGATCATACAATGGCATGTACAGTGCACTATACACTGGAGCGTACAGTGCACTGTACACTAGACTGCATACTAGGTGTACACTGGTGTACACTGGGCTGTACAGTGTTCTGTACACTGTACATTGACCTTGGTAGGGAACAAACACTGGGATGTACACCGGACTGTGCTCTTGGACTGTACACTAGGTGTGTACTTGACTGTACACCAGATGTGCCCACATGTGTCCCAGATGTGCACTAGACCTGCATACCAGATTGTCCAGATTGCACTTGAACTGGACAGCAGATGTGCACTGGAGTGTATACTGGACTGTACACTATACATTGGACTGTACACTAGCATGCACACTAAACTGTGCACAATGTACACTGGATGTGCACTACTGTAGACTGGGCTGTATATGATATACATGTACATTGGATGTGCATTGGGCTGTACACTGGACTGTACACAAAGTAAATTGGACTGTACACTGGATCTACAATAGACTGTACACAATGTACATTGGGTGTACACTACTGCATACTGGACTGTATACAATGTCCATGTGTTTCATATGTGCTCCAGATGTGCACTGGAGTACATGCTGTACTGTGCAAAAACTGAAACAAGCACCAGCATTTCCTCTGTTTTTCCCTTGAGGTCTAGGTAGATACAATTAGTCAATTTTCAATTTCAAGATGCAAAAAAATTTAAAGATCAACTTGATTACAAAAAAGCAAAGTGTCACTGATTCTAAATTATATAATGTGTAGCTCAAAGAGATGTGAATACCAGACCATCTACCTGTCTCCTGAGAAATCTATATGTGGATCAAGAAGCAATAGGTAGAACCTTACATGGAACAACTGATTCAAAATTGAGAAAAGAGTACAACAAGACTGTTTATTATCACCCTGTTTATTTAACTTATACACAGAGCACATCATGGAAAATGCCAAGCTGGATGATTTACAAGCTGGACTCAAGACTGGTGGGAGAAATATCAACAACCTCAGATATGCAGATGATATCAATCTAATGGTAGAAAGCAAAGAAGAACCAAAGAGCCCCTTGATGAAGGTGAAAGAGGAGTGTAAAAAACGGCTTAAAACTCAATATTAAAAAAACAAAATGAAGATTATGTGTTCCGGCCCCATCAATTCATGGCAAATAGAAGGGGGAAATGTGGTAGCAGTGACAGATTTCCTCTTCGTGGGCTCTAAAATCATTGCAGACGGTGACTACAGCCATGAAATTAAAACATGCTTGCTCCTTGGAAGAAAAGCCTAAACAGCATAAACTTGGCATATTAAAAATCAAAGAAATCATTGTGCCAACAAAGGTCCATATAGTCAAGGTAATGGTCTTTCCAGTAGTCACATACAGATGTTGAGAGTTGGACCATAAGGAAGGAAGAGCGCTAAAGAATTGATGCCTTGGACAGCAAGGAGATCAAACCAGTCAATCCTAAAGGAAATCAACTCTGAATATTCATTGGAAGGACTGATGCTGAAGCTGGAGCTACAATACTTTGGCCACCTGATGTGAAGAGCTGACTCATTGGAAAAGACCCGCATGCTGGGAAAGATCGAAGGCAGAAAGAGAATAGGGTGACTGAGAAGGAGATGGTTGGCATCACTGATTCAATGGACACGAACTTGGGCAAACTCCAGAAGATGGTGAAGGACAGTGAGGCCTGGCATGCTACAGTCTATGGGATCGCAAAGAGTTGGACATGACATGGCAACAACAACTGCAGCTCAAAACCAAAAGCCCCTCAACTGGACTTGGTATACATATATGTATTTCTAATCATAAAAATATATTTTCAAAAGGGAAAATTTGGGGATAAACATTTGTAAAGAAGTTCTCATAATAGGGTTCAGATAAGTTCAGTCAATTCAGTTGCTCAGTCATGTTCGGCTCTTTGCGACCCAATGAATTGCAGCATGCCAGGCCTCCCTGTCCATCACCAACTCCCGGAGTTTACACCAACTCATGTCCATCGAGTCGGTGATACCATCCAGCCATCTCATCCTCTGTCGTCCCCTTCTCCTCCTGCCCCCAATCCCTCCCAGCATCAGAGTCTTTTCCAACGAGTCAACCCTTCGCATCAGGTAGCCAAAGTACTGGAGTTTCAGCTTTAGCATCAGTACTTCCAAAGAAATCCCAGGGCTGATCTCCTTCAGAATGGGCTGGTTGGATCTCCTTGCAGTTCAAGGGACTCTCAAGAGTCTTCTCCAACACCACAGTTCAAAAGCATCAATTCTTCTACATTCAGCTTTCTTCATAGTTCAACTTTCACATCCATACATGACCACTGGAAAAACCATAGCCTTGACTAGACGGACCTTTGTTGACGAAGTAATGTCTCTGCTTTTGAATATGCTGTCTAGGTTGGTAATAACTTTCTTTCCAAGGAGTAAGCATCTTTTAATTTCATGGCTGCAGTCACCATCTGCAGTGATTTGGGAGCCCCCCCAAAAAAAGTCTGACACTGTTTCTACTGTTTTGCCATCTATTTCCCATGAAGTGATGGGATTGGATGCCATGATCTTCGTTTTCTGAATGTTGAGCTTTAAGCCAACTTTTTCACTCTCCTCTTTCATTTTCATCAAGCGGCTTTTTAGTTCCTCTTCACTTTCTGCCATAAGGGTGGTGTCATCTGCATATCTGAGGTTATTGATATTTCTCCAGGCAATCTTGATTCCAGCTTGTGTTTCTTCCAGTCCAGTGTTTCTCATGATGTACTCTGCATATAAGTTAAATAAGCAGAGTGACAATATACAGCCTTGACATACTCCTTTTCCTATTTGGAACCAGTCTGTTGTTCCATGTCCAGTTCTAACTGTTGCTTCCTGACTTGCATACAGATTTCCCAAGAGGCAGGTTAGGTGTTCTGGTATTCCCATCTCTTTCAGAATTTTCCACAGTACTGAAATGCAGTACTTGGATGCAATCTCAAAAATGACAGAATGGTCTCTGTTTGTTTCCAAGGAAAACCATTCAATATCACAGTAATCCAAGCCTATGCCCCAACCAGTAACACTGAAGAAGCTGAAGTTGAACAGTTCTATGAAGTCCTACAAGACCTTTCAGAACTAACACCCAAAAAAGATGTCCTCCTCATTATCAGAGACTGGAATGTAAAAGTAGGAAGTCAAGAAACACCTGGGGTTACAGGCAAATTTGGCCTTGGAATGCGGAATGAAGCAGGGCAAAGGCTAACAGAGTTTTGCCAAGAGAATGCACTGGTCATAGCAGACACCCTCTTTCAATAACGCAAGAGAAGACTGTACACATGGACATCACCAGATGGTGAACACTGAAATCAGATTGACTATATTCTTTGCAGCCAAAGATGGAGAAGCTCTATACAGTCAGCAAAAACAAGACCGGGAGCTGACTGTGACTCAGATCATGAACTTTTGCCAAATTCAAACTTAAATTGAAAAAAGTAGGGAAAACCACTAGACCATTCAGGTATGACCTAAATCAAATCCCTTATGATTATACAGTGGAAGTGAGAGATAGATTTAAGGGACTTGATCTGATACACAGAGTGCCTGATGAACTATGGACAGAGGTTTGTGACATTGTATAGGAGATAGGGATCAAGACCATCCCTATAATAGAGTTCAGGGAACATTAAAAAAAAAAGATACCAAACTTTTTTCTATTCTCTTTACTCATTTATGACATATTTTAAAAAAGTTTTTCTTGGGCCTAATCAAAAGAGTAAATTCCATTAAAAAATCATTCCACTTACCTTTTTATGGGGTTGAGGAATAGTCATATAGATTTCGAAGTATGATCTTCAGAACCAAAGTTTCATTACTTTTACCTCACAGAGATAAAAGAGCCCTAAACCCAGACTGTGGGATTTATCATGATTTTCCTGATGGCCAATTCTTAACCACTCTGAACTCAGTTTCCCTAACTCTGAAAGGGTATTTACCACCCTTTTAGGCAGGACATAAAGATTAATTAGTTAAGATTGTGAAGTGCTTTAAGCATGAAATGTTGTATGAGATAATAGGATAAATATTAATAATATCCTGTTACAAGTACACAGGCAGTCATGGTAAGGTAACCAGGAAAAATAAATTGCAGTGCTTGGTATTAGATTGGAAATCACTAATGGAATGAAAGTTGTTCATACTGGGAGCAATGTTGTGTCATGTATAATGTAGTATCAGGTCATTTTCAATTGTTTTAATTGCTTTGAGCAACTGATCTTTAGAGCTTTTTCCTGACAAGCTCTTGCATGAGCTTAATGATCATAAAATGGTGCCAAAGACCAGCATTATCCCCTATTGAACATTAAATGGTATCGACCCCCTTTACTGCGTCCGTCACTCAGCAGACTCCTTAAAGTAATTCACAGCACAATTAACATTAATTAACTTACAGAAACCCCTCCAAACTCTGCTATTTTCAGATTCCAGACACTGAAGAAAGTAAAGGGGCAACTAACAAAAAGTTATGAATCTTCTTGTGAAGTCATCAATTAGTGTAAGTAAAAGATTCCTAAATTTTTATAACTCTCATTTATCACTTGCTACTCCTGGTAAGTTTATCCTGTGTAAAGGTATCTTTAAAATCGTTCAGGACTAAAAGAACCATTCATCTCTCTAGTCACATTCACTTTATATCTGAGAGTAGCAGCTTCCAAATTTATGTCAGAGTAAATCAGAATCACAAGTGAGTACTACTGCATGCGAGAGAAATGCAAAACAAGCACCTCTCAGGTGTGCAAGGAAAGAACTTGCCCTTTTCTTCTCATCTCCATTTCTAGAGAGCTTTCCTGAAGGAATTGTGTTTCTGCTTTAAGTTTCTGGGACTAATTCAGGGTTTCTCTAGAATGTCTGAAATAACAAGAAGCTATTGTTAATTAGATACATGACTTTTTACACATATAATCCATTTACCAGTCCTTATAAATCTAGAAAAATAAATATTCTGATAATCTTTAACTTGGTACCAATATATTTGCTTTTCCCAGCCAACTGAAAGTAACTACACAATAGTGTTAGAACTGATGCTCCAGTCCATCCAGTTCAAATATTTTTAAACCTGAAACTAATATATCCTTGGGTAGCTGTGCGGGCGCAGGAGGGCCAAGAGGAGCTACTCCACGTTCAACGTCAGGAGGGGTGGCGGTGAGGAGATACCCCTTGTCCAAGGTAAGAAGCAGCAGATGGGCTTTGCTGGAGCAGCGTGAAGAGATACCCCACATCCAAGGTAAAAGAAACCCAAGCAAGATGGTAGGTGTTGCAAGAGAGTATCAGAGGGCAGACACATTGAAACCATAATCACAGAAAACTAGTCAATCTGATCACACAGACAACAGCCTGGTCTAACTCAATGAAACTAAACCATGACCTGTGGCACCACCCAAGATGGGCGGGTCATGGTGGAGAGGTCTGACAGAATGTGGTCTACTGGTAAAGGGAATGGCAAACCACTTCAGTATTCTTGCCTTGAGAACCCCATGAACAGTATGAAAAGGCAAAATGATAGGATACTGAAAGAGGAACTTCTCAGGTCGGTAGGTGCCCAATATGCTACTGGAGATCAGTGGAGAAATAACTCCAGAAAGAATGAAGGGATGGAGCCAAAGCAAAAACAATACCCAGTTGTGGATGTGACTGGTGGTAGAAGCAAGGTCCGATGCTGTAAAGAGCAATATTGCATAGGAACCTGGAATGTCAGGTCCATGAATCAAGGCAAATTGAAAGCGGTCAAACAGGAGACGGCAAGAGAGAACGTCGACATTCTAGAAATCAGTGAACTAAAATGGCCTGGAACGGGGGAATTTAACTCAGATGACCATTATATCTACTACTGCAGGCAGGAATCCCTTAGAAGAAATGGGGTAGCCATCATGGTCAACGAAAGAGTTTGAAATGCAGTACTTAGATGCAATCTCAAAAACGACAGATGATCTCTGTTTGTTTCCAAGGCAAACCATTCAATATCACAGTAATCCAAGCCTCTGCCCCAACCAGTAATGCTGAAGAAGCTGAAGTTGAACGGTTTTATGAAGACCTACAAGACCTTTTAGAACTAACACCCAAAAAAAGTTTTCCTCCTCATTATCGGAGTCTGGAATGCAAAAGTAGGAAGTCAAGAAACACCTGGGGTAACAAGCATTTTTGGCCTTGGAATATGAAATGAAGGAGGGCGAAGGCTAATAAAGTTTTGCCAAGAGAACACACTGATCATAGCAAACACCCTCTTCCAACAATACAAGAGAAGACTCTAAACATGGACATCACCAGATGGTCAACACCAAAATCAGATTGATTATACTCTTTGCAGCCAAAGAGGGAAAAGCTCTATAGAGTCAGCAAAAGCAAGACCAGGAGCTGACTGTAGCTCTGACCATGAACTCCTTATTGCCAAATTCAGACTTAAATTGAAGAAAGTAGGGAAACCACTAGACCATTCAGGTATGACATAAATCAAATCCCTTATGATTATACAGTGGAAGTGAGAAATAGATTTAAAGGCCTAGATCTGATAGATAGAGTGCCTGATGAACTATGGACGGAGGTTCATAACGTTGTACAGGAGATAGGGATCAAGATCATCCCCATGGAAAAGAAATGCAAAAAAGCAAAATGGCTGTCTGGGGAGGCCTTACAAATAGCTGTGAAAAGAAGAGAAGCAAATAACAAAGCAGAAAAGGAAAGATATAAGCATCTGAATGCAGAGTTCCAAAGAAAAGCAAGGAGAGATAAGAAAGCCTTCCTCAGCAAACAATGCAAAGAAATAGAGGAAAAGAACAGAATGGGAAAGACTAGAGATCACTTCAAGAAAATTAGAGATACCAAGGGAACATTTCATGCAAAGATGGGCTTGATAAAGGATAGAAACAGTATGGACCTAACTAACAGAAGCAGAAGATATTAAGAAGAGGTGGCAAGAATACACAGAAGAACTGTACAAAAAAGATCTTCACAGCCCAGATAATCACAATGGTTTGATCACTCACCAAGAGCCAGACATCCTGGAATGTGAAGTCAAGTGGGCCTTAGAAAGCATCACTACGAACAAAGCTAGTGGAGGTGATGGATTTTCAGTGGAGCTATTTCAAATCCTGAAAGATGATGCTGTGAAAGTGCTGCACTCAATATGCCAGCACATTTGGAAAACTCAGCAGTGGCCACAGGACTGGAAAAGGTCAGTTTTCATTCCAATTCCAAAGAAAGGCAATGCCAAAGGATGCTCAAACTACTGCACAATTGCACTCATCTCACACACTAGTAAAGTAACACTCAAAAATCTCCAAGCCAGGCTTCAGCAATACGTGAACTGTGAACTTCCAGATGTTCAAGCTGGTTTTAGAAAAGGCCAAGGAACGAGAGATCAAATTGCCAACATCTGCTGGATCATGGAAAAAGCAAGAGAGCTCCAGAAAAACATCTATTTCTGCTTTATTGACTAGTCAAAGCCTTTGACTGTGTGGATCACAAGAAACTGTGGAAAATCCTGAGAGAGATGCGAATACTAGACCACCTGACCTGCCTCTTGAGAAACCTATATGCAGATCAGGAAGCAACAGTTAGAACTGGACATGGAACAACAGACTGGTTCTAAAGAGGAAAAGGAGTATGTCAAGGCTGTATATTGTCACCCTGCTTATTTAACTTCTATGCAGAGTTCATCATGAGAAATGCTGGGCTGGAAGAAGCACAAGCTGGAATCAAGATTGCTGGGAGAAATATCAATAACCTCAGACATGCAGATGACACCACCCTTATAGCAGAAAGTGAAGACGAACTAAAAAGCCTCTTGATGAAAGTGAAAGAAGAGAGTGAAAAAGTTGGCTTAAAGCTCAACATTCAGAAAATGAAGATCATGGCATCTGGTCCCATCACTTCATGGGAAATAGATGGGGAATCAGTGGAAACAGTGTCAGACTTTATATTTTGGGGGCTCCAAAATCACTGCAGATGGTGACTGCAGCCATGAAATTAAAAGATGCTTACTCCTTGGAAGGAAAGTTATGACCAGCCTAGATAGTATATTGAAAAGCAGAAACATTACTTTGCCAACAAATGTCCGTCTAGTCAAGGCTATGGTTTTTCCTGTGGTCCTGTGTGGATGTGAGAGTTGGACTGTGAAGAAGGCTGAGTGCCAAAGAATTGATTCTTTTGAACTGTGGTGTTGGATAAGACTCTTGAGAGTCTCTTGGACTGCAAAAAGATCCAACCAGTCCATTCTAAAGGAGATCAGTCCTGGGTGTTCTTTGGAAGGAATGATGCTAAAGCTGAAACTCCTGTACTTTGGCCATCTGATGCCAAGAGTTGACTCATTGGAAAAGACTCTGATTCTTGGAGGGATTGGGGGCAGAAGTAGAAGGGCTCGACAGAGGATGAGATGGCTGGATGGCAGCACTGACTCGATGGATGTGAGTTTGGGTGAACTCCGGGGGTTGGTGATGGACAGGGAGGCCTGGCGTGCTGCAATTCATGGGTCACAAAGAGTTGAACACAACTGAGTGACTGAACTGAACTGAACTGCACCTAATATACCCTTTTCTTTATGAAGGTAGAAAAGCTGAACATTCACTGTACCCAAAGCAAGAGATTAACTACATCTGGAAGGAGGATGCAAAATAGATCACAGTGCACTAACCTTTAAAGGGAAAGCAAGCTTTGTTTTTTATTTTTACTTTTTGCTAGGTAAGAGCCTGAGGGGAAAAGAACTGTAAAAAACAGGTATATCTAAGTTTACTGCCAACCTCATCAGCTGGCTAAAAGCGTCCACTCAAAGGTCTTGTTCCTCCAAGATTTGAAAGATTGAAAGAAAGTAGCTCCTTGTTCTGTAGGAGAAGGGGAAACAGAGGATGAGATGGTTAGAGAGCATCACTTGGGGGCTTCTCACATGGCACTAGCAGTAAAGAACCTGCCTGCCAATAGGAGATGTGAGACTTGGATTTGATCCCTGGGTTGGAGAGATCCCCTTGTGGAGGGCATGGCAATCCAGCATTCTTGCCTGGAGAATCTCATAGACAGAGAAGCCTGGTGGGCTACAGTCCATAGAGTTACAAAGAGTCAGGCATGAGTGGTGACTGAACAACAACATTCTATATATTACAGTCATAAGCTGCCAGGAAATTTAGAATGATGCAAACTTCTTTTCATAGAACTCACAAAACATTTCCATGGTATTTCTCTCATATCCCTTAGATCTGTAGTTTCTAAATACCTTTCAACAGGATCATATAAAAACAAGCTTCCTTTATTATTTTATGGGGTCTGCCTGAAAGCAATAGTGTCAAATCCATGGTCATTTTCTTCTTTCAGGGATACTTGAGATTTAAAAATAGATATTTCTAGTCTATCTCACTCACAGAAACTGCTTATTTATTTTAGGATACTTGTTCTCCCTCAAATAATTTAGACTACCCCTCTTCTTTTTTAATTTCATAGACACAGAAATGTCTTTTAGCAGAAATTTCCTTGAAAGACTGTCGATGCAGACTAGCAGGCCAGCAAGAAGTCTGCTGCACTGGAAATTTTGTAATAGTAAAATCTACATTGTAAATTTCTCAGAAGCATTAAGACTTCCGGTTTCTAGTTCCACACGTAAGGAGTGGGGAGGTCAATGCTTTCTCCTAACAGTAAGAAAAAAGATGACCAGACTGAAAAAATTCAACTCTTTTTTTGGATCCATAAGAGAGAGGAGGACACAGGGCAAACTGCTGCCATCAAGATTGAAGGATCAGGTGAATACTGTATTTGAGGCTCACAGAACAGATACTAACAAGTGGAAAACTCCCTGGGAACCAGTGCCAGTGAAGGAAAACCTGAACGACAACTAATAACCTGCTGGAGGGACACCTAGTCATAGACGGCTCTTCAAAGTATTATGAGATTGATCTCCAGGAGTTTAACCGGATTCTCTCAATACATATCAGAGATAAAACATTCATGCTTCCAGCAGGTGAAAGGAAACAAGAACTATTTGAAATTTTCCAGAACACGGCCTACGCTCCAGAGAAGTTAATTATTTAACCAGAGCTTGACCTCCTTGGTTATTTTCAGACTAATGGACCAGGGAGAAAGAGAATACCCAACTCTGTCCTTCCACCTAAGAGAAGACAGGTACCTAATTCCAGCCTACACTATCACATTGAAATGGGGAAAAAAACCTGAGAAATTCTTGTGAGGTTTACAGTTCAGAATACAGGGTCACTACAGGAGTTCTCAGAAATCATAGGGCTATAGACTGCTTCCCCTCTCCTCACACTTTACCATTACTTTACTAACACTGTTTGTACTATCAGTTCCTTTAACCCAGTACATCATATGCAAACCAAACCTCGAGGAGATAACACCTCATATCATTTAGAAAGTCTACAATTCTTTTTAAAGAAATTCTTATAGCCCTTAAAGAAAACAGCTGGAAGTTTCTTAAAAAAAAAAAAATCAACAATTGAATTACCATATAATCGAGCAATTCCACTTCAGGTTATTTATCCCAAGAAAACAATAATTCTACTTTGATAAGATATATATATATATATATATATATATATATATACACACACATATATATTCATCATAGTGTTATTTACATATTCATCACAGTGTTATTTACAATAGTCAAGACATGGGAACAATCTAAATGTGTACTGACAGATGAATGGATAAAGAAGCTGTGGTGTATATATGTTATAGTATTATTCAGTTATAAAAATAGAATGAAATCTTGCCATTTCAGACAACATAGATGGACCCTGAGGGCATTAGCTAAGTGAAATAAGTCAGAAAATGAAATACCCTATGATCTCACTTATCTATGAAATGTAGCAAAGAAACAAACAAAACCCCAAACTTAGAGCTCATAGATATAATGAGCAGAAGTGGTGGGTGGGAGAAATGGGTGAAATGAAGTCAAAAGGTACACATTTCTAGTTATAAAGTAAGTTATAGGGGTTTAATGTACAGCATGGTGACTATGATTAATAATACTGTAGTGCATAGTTGAAAGTACTTAGGAGAGTCAATTTTGGAAGTTCTCGTCTTAAGGAGAAAAAGCATTATGTGATTTATATTAACGACTAATTGTGGTGATAATTTTGCAATATATACAAATATTAAATTATTGTGTTGTACACCTGAAATGAAGATACTGTTATCTCAATTATCCCTTGATTAAGAAAAAAGAGAAACTAAAGAACTACGTTTTCAGTGATCCTGAAAATGTTATTGAAATAAAGTGTATACTTTAGTTTTCCCATTTTTTATCACCTAATGATCTTTGACCAATTATCTGTAAGCAATTATCAAGGTCATATTTCTCTTCTTAGAGAAGAATCCTGTGTTGGCTCATCAGTGTATATCTAAGCAGAATAAATCATTGATTCCACTGATTTACAAATGTACCCAACCTCAAGTTTTCAAATGTGAAAGAAAGAAAAATTTTCTGTTCTTGCTGTTATTGAAATGTGCTCCATTATAAATAATTTCTTGTCCTAAATTCTAGCTATCATAAGACACTGACAGCATTTGTCTGGAAAATACAGAGGACTAAATACCTAAGGCAGATGAGTTGAAATGAAAATAAACAACTCACAAAAAATGTGCATAAGCATTTTTATGAATTCAGATAGAGAATGTTAATAAGGCAAAAAATTATATAATGTGTAAATACTTTCTATGAGTAATATGTCTTCCATAGAGTTTAATTTTATTAGTATCACTAATTCATATGAATTTCCTTTATGCAAGTGCTTACATTCTCATCTTGGATTCTAGTCCAGTTTCCATATGAAGTTCAAATATTGCAACAGTCTCAATTCTCCTCTGATGTTTTGTTTATATCATTTACAAAATGTCATTGGGCATAGGGGTCTATTTTTTAGTCTACATTCTTCCTAAATTTTCCTATCCTGACTGCAGGGTTTCTTCAAAAGCAAATACTGTATTTTTTTAATACAAATACTGAAATTATTGCTTTCTCCTGCTATGCCCTTTGATTTCTCATATATAAGTTTGCCTGTCTTTCTTCAAAATAGCTAAACCTCATGAAAACACCAATTATGGCACTCATATTCATTATTCTGTCTCTGAGGCCACCAAAAAGGAAATCATTCAAAAATATTTTGAATTAAAAAAATAAATTAATAAAATATAATATGTGGACATTTATGAAAAGAAAACCAGAGTAGCTATATTATTATAATTACAGACAGGGCAGACTTGAAAGCAAAGAAATTTATTATGGATAAATAAGAGCATCACATAATGATAAAGGGTCAGTTCTTCAAGACATAATAATCCTTAATGTATATGTTTCTAACAAGAGAGCATCAAAATACATGAGGCAAAAAAATGAGAAACAGATGTTTCCACTACCTAGTTTGAGGTTTCAATATCTCTGTATCAGAAAGGACTGATCCAGCAGGCAGAAAACCAGTATGGATATAGTTGAATTCAACAACAGTAATAATCACTTGGATATTAGCTACTTCTATAGGCTATCTCATAACAGAATATAAACTCTTCTCAAGCACACATAAAGCACTCACCAAGACAGACCACAAAACATTTTAATAAGTTTAAAATAGTAGAAATTATATGATATATTTTTTTGAGACTAGAATGGAATTAAACTAGAAGTCAGTAACAGAGATAACTGGGAAATTCCCAAATATGTGATGTTCTCCAAAACACAGGACTCAAACAGAAAATCTCAGGGAAACAAAAAAATTTCCTAAAGGAAAATACAACTTATAAAAATTCATAGAGTGATGTGAAAGCAGAGATTAGAGGGGAATTTATAGCATTAATTGCTTATACCATAGAAGAAGAAAGCTCTGCAATCAAAAGTGTCTAACTTTGGAAACTAGAAAAGAGCAAATTAAATACAAAATAAGTAGAAGAAAAGAAATAAGATTTAAAGCAGAAATCAACAAAATTGAAACCAGGAAATCAATAGAGAAAGTGAACAAAGCCAAAAGCTTGTTCTTTGAAAAGGATGATAAAATTTATAAGCTTCTACCCAGGTTAAGTGTGAAAAAAGAAGAGAGGACACAAATTACTCACACAGAATTGAAAGAAGACATCACTACAGATCCCAAAGACATTAAGTGGATAATACAGGAGTACAATGCACAACTCTTTGCCTACAAAGTTGCCAGAAATGGACCAGTTCTTGAAAAACATGGTATGTCAAAATGTCTACAAGATGAAATAAACAACCTGAATAGGCCTACATCTATTAAAGAGACTGTATCAGTAATTAATAATTAATAACCTTCCACAGCATAGAGCACCAGATACATTCACTGGTGAACTCTACTAAATATTTAAGAAATTATACCAATTCTCTTTTAGAGGACAGAAGCAGAAGGAATAGCTCAAAACTCATTCTATGAAGCCAGAATTACACTAATGCCAAAACCAGGATAAGACAATACAAGAAAAAAAATTACAGGTCAGTACCTCTCATTAACATGGATGTGCTGCTGCTGCTGCTGCTGCTAAGTCACTTCAGTCATGTCCGACTCTGCGTAACCCCATAGACAGCAGCCCACCAGGCTCCTCCGTTCCTGGGATTCTCCAGGCAAGAACACTGGAGTGGGTTGCCGTTTCCTTCTCCAATGAGTGAAAGTGAAAAGTGAAAGTAAAGTCACTCAGTCATGTCTGACTCTTAGCGAGCCCATGGACTGCAGCCTACCAGGCTCCTCCATCCATGGGATTTTCCAGGCAAGAGTACTGGAGTGGGTTGCCATTGCCTTCTCCAAACATAGGTGTAGGCACCCTCAAAAAATATTAGCTAATCAAATCCAATAATGTACAAAAAGAATGATATACCATGACCAAATAAGGTTTGTTCCAGGCCTGCAAGACTGGGTTCAGCATTCAAAAATCAGTTAATGTGATCCATCAACGTTAACAGACCAAACAGAAAAACCATATCATTGTCTGAATAGATGCAGGAAAAGACTTTGACAAAATCCACCGACTATTATGATAACAAAACAAACAACCTCTCAACAAGATAGGGATAAAAGGGAACTTCCTCAACTTGGTAAGAAATCTGCAAAAAATTTATAGCTAACTTTATATTTAATAGTGAGAAACTCAATGCTTTCCCATTAAGATCAGGTACAGGAAATAATGTCCCTCTTGTTCCTTTTCAGTATCATACTGGAAGTCCTAGCTAAAGTAATAAAATAAGAAAGGAAGTAAAAGGTATACAAATTGGTAATAAAAAGTAAAACTTTGTTTACAGATGACATGATCATTCATGTAGAAAATCTAAAAGAATCAACAACACTGACAAAATCCTAGAACTAATAAGCAATTATAACAAAGTTGCAGGATAGATTAATGTGGAAAAGTCAATCCCTTTCTATGTACCAGCAATGGGTAAGTGAAATTTGAAATTAAAAACAATACCATTTTCACTAGGATGCCCATGAAATTTTTAGTTATAAATCTAACAAAATATAATAAAGATCAGTATGAAGAAAACTATAAAACTCAGATGAAAGAAAAATCACATCGATAAATATTCCATATTCATGAGTAGGAAGATGCAAAATTGTCAACATGTCAGTACTTCGCAACTTGATCTATAGATCTGAGGAAATCTCAATCAAAATCCTAACAACAATGTGTTATTTCTATTGGTGAAAGAATAGACAAATAGATCAATGGAACAACAGAGATCCATGAAATAGGCTCATATAAATATAAGCACCAACTCTTTGATACAGGGTAAGATAGTCTTTTTAACAAAAAACTTTTGGAACAACTGGACACCTGCATGTAAAAACAGGAATCTACACATGAACCTTACACCCTTCACAAAAATTAACTCAAAATGTATCATAGGCCTAAATATAAAATACAAGTTAAACAACTCTTAGAAGAAATAACGGAGAAAATCTAAATAACTGTGTTTGGCAATGACTTTTCAGATACAGCACCAAGGATACAATACATGAAAGAAATGCTTGATACACTGTGCTTTATCAAAATTTAAAAACTCCTGTTTTAAAACAGATACTATCAAATGAATAAGAAAAGTGAGAGACAAAGACAGTATTTATAAAATGTACAACTGATAAAGGACTGTTATTGAAAATACACATATAACTCAGCAATAAAAAATAAAAAATGAGCCAAAGACCTTAATGGACACCTTACTAAAGAGGATATATGAATGATGTGCATATGAAAAGATGTTCTGTATCATAAGCCATCTAGAAAATGCACATAAAAGCAGCAGTGAGATATCTCTCCACTTCTATGAGAATGACCAAAACCCAGAATACTGAATGATAACACTGAATGGTGGCAAGGATGTAGAACAACTGAAACTCATTAATTGCTAGCTGGAATGCAAAATGGTATAGCACTTTAGAAGATAGTTTGATAGCTTTTTATAGAACAAAACGTATCAGTGCTTTTACCATATGATCTGTCATTCATGCTTCATGGTGTTGACACAAAGGAATTGAAAGCGTATGTTTGCACAAAACAGATGGATATTTAAAGTGACTTATCCATCATTGCCAAAACCTGGAAGCAACCAAAATATCTTTCAGTAGGTGAATGGATACACAAATTGTGGAACAGGCTGACAGTGAAATACTAGTCAATGTTGAATAAAAATAGATTATCAAATAAGTCATGAAACAGCATGGAGGAAATGTAGATACATATTACTAAGTGAAAGAAACCAATGTGAAAAGGCTACATACTATATGATTCCAAGTGTGTGATATTCTTGATATTCTCTTTACCTTTGGAGAGAATAAAAAGATCAAGGGTTGCCAGGAATTGAATAGGTAAAGCACAAAGGAATTTTAGGGTAGTGAAAATCCTCTGTACGATACTAGAATAGTGGGAGCATGTCATTATACACTTGTATAAAGCCATAGAATGTATAAAACCAAGAATGAACCCAACTTAAACTATGGACTTTGTGATTATGATGCATCAGCATACAAGTTGAAGCTGTATCATTATTTAGCAAAGAACAATTAATATAACTGGGCAAATGTGCCAAGTAAAATAGTAATATGCAGGTCAGGAAGCAACAGTTAGAACTGGACATGGAACAACAGACTGGTTCCAAATAGGAAAAGGAATACATCAAGGCTGTATAGTGTCACCCTGCTTATTTAATTTATATGCAGAGTACATTATGAGAAATGCTGGGCTGGAAGAAACACAAGCTGGAATCAAGATTGCTGGGAGAAATATCAATAACCTCAGATATGCAGATGACACCACCCTTATAGCAGAAAGTGAAGAGGAGCTAAAGAGCCTCTTGATGAAAGTGAAAGAGGAGAGTGAAAAAGTTGGCTTAAAGCTCAACATTCAGAAAACAAAGATCATGGCATCTGGTCCCATCACTTCATGGGAAATAGATGGGGAAACAGTGGAAACAGTCTCAGACTTTATTTTTTGGGGCTCCAAAATCACTGCAGATGGTGACTGCAGCCATGAAATTAAAAGATGCTTACTCCTTGGAAGGAAAGTTATGACCAACCTAGATAGCATATTCAAAAGCACAGACATTACTCTGTCAACAAATGTCCGTCTAGTCAAGGCCATGGTTTTTCCAGTGGTCATGTATGAATGTGAGATTTTGACTGTGAAGAAAGCTGAGTTCCGAAGAATTGATTCTTTTGAACTGCGGTGTTGGAGAAGACTCTTGAGAGTCCCTTGGGCTGCAAGGAGATCCAACCAGTCCCTTCTGAAGGAGATCAGCCATGGGTGTTCTTTGGAAGGACTGATGCTAAAGCTGAAGCTCCAGTACTTTGGCCACCTGATACGAAGAGTTGACTCATTGGAAAAGACCCTGATGCTGGGAGGGATTGAGGGCAGGAGGAGAAGGGGACGACAGAGGAGAGGGATGAGAGGGAAGGAGGAGAGGATGAGATGGCTGGATGGCATCACCGACTTGACGTATATGAGTTTGAGTGAACTCCGGGAGTTGGTGATGGACAGGGAGGCCTGGCGTGCTGCAATTCATGGGGTCATAAAGAATTGGTCACGACTGAGCGACTGAACTGAACTGAACTGAAATAGTAATAATGCTAGAAAATAAGGGAAAGTTAATGGAAATTTACAGATTCATGTGGAACAAACAAGTTACAAGGTAAACTTAATAGAATACATTCCTGGATAGGGATACTCAGAATGGTAAGAATTTGACTTAGGTATGTTTTATTTTATAAACTCAATACAATATAAGTGGGTATTTTTGATACCACCTCACAGTCTGGGTAAATTTATTTAAAAGTTAAAATGTATACTGAACACCAACATCTTTTTGAAAAAGATTAATTTATAAATTAATTTTTTAGCCTTATGAAACTTCATTAGATATAAAAACATTCTAAACATGTAGTAATTGAAGCAGTACATTTTGGAAAATAAAGAAGCAAAAGATTAATAACCAAAAAATGCATGACCCAGAAATATTCTCTTATAGGTGGGATTTCATTTATGCTGATGGTGCTATTTTAAGTCAGGGTAGATAGGATGGGGTATTCAGTTAATGCCTTGGGGATGACTAGACATTTTATTACCGAGCACAGGATAAAGTAGGCAACACTGTGGTAGAAAATTAACCCAAATATCTTAGAGATTGTAATAAACTCTGTTGAGACTGAACATAGATCTGCTTTGCTAATGTTGCACTCATTCCCCAGCTGTTGTTAGTATTGGCCTCTAACAGCTCTCTACTGAAGATGAAGTGCACCTTGAGTGGTAAACCCTTTGGTATCATTAATGGATCAGCTAACTGCACTTTGCTCTGTTCTTCCTTTTTCTCCTGCACTTCTCTTCCTTTATGCCCTTTCAGGCTTTATACCAGAGCATTCACTTAACAATCAGTTGTAAAAGAATCCCCATTATAGGCTCTGAGTCTCAAGAACCTGACTTACCTAAGATGACCTAATAAAGCAAAAGATTATTTCTCATTTACATAAAGTACCATGTTATTTGTTAGAGGTTCGGTTCTACTTGTTGGCTCTGAGATTCAGGCTTCCACCAACTTGGATGATACTATTAAATATCTCAGCATATGACTTAAAAGTTCCTGTATAGAGGAAAATAAAATACACAGGGAAATTATACCTAGTCTTCAGTAACAGGGGCCAGAAATGACACATGTCCCTTCTGATCATAGTCTCTTAGTCAAAATTAATTTGTGGAGAATGGAAAGTATAGGAGAGCACAGGAAATAGTTAATGACTATAGATTAGAAAATTGGATTTCATGAAACTGTTTATATCAAATATAATCAGAAATGAAAAGTTATTCTATGTTCATGGATTGGAATAATTAAGATTGTTACAATATCTATACTATTTAAAGCTATAATATTTACAGACTCAAAGCAAACCCTATTAAGATTCAAATGGCACTTTTTACAGAAACATGAAAAACAATACTCAAATTTATATGTAATCACCAAAGAACCTGAATAGGCAAATCAATCTTGAGAAAGAAGTATAAAGCTGAAGAAATCACACTTCATGATTTCAAGCTGTAGTATAAAGCTATAGCAATCAGATAGTGTGGTGTTTGTTCCTAATATTCCTGCACTGCATTTAACTTCTCATTGTTGAGAATGATGTTAGCTATGGGGTTTGTCATATATGACCTTCATTATGTTAAGGTAAGTTCCCACTATTCCCACCTTCCAAAGAGTTCATAAAGTGAGTTCTTTATCATAAATTGGAGCTGAATTTTGTCAAAAGATTTTTCTGTATCTTTTTTATGATCATGTGATTTTTATTCTTCAGTTTATTAATGTGGTATATCACACAGATTCACTTGTAATACTGAACTATTCTTTAATCACTGGGATAAATCTACATGATCATCGTGTAAGATCTTTTTAATACATTATTTAATTTGGTTTGCCAATATTTTGTTGGAGGTTTTTGCATCTATATTTATCAGTGATATTGGCTTATAATTTCCCCTTTTTTGGGTAATATTCTTGTCTGGTTTTGGTATCAGAGTGCCCAATCTCACCAATTTTATTCAAAATGGTATTACAAGACTTATCACAGCAGTCAGATAAGAAAGGAATCAGAACTGGAAAAGAAGTAAAACTGTTATTGTTGGCAGATGCTGTGATACTATATATCAAAAATCCGAAAGATAGCACCGTAAACCTACTAGAGTGATTCCGTGAATTCAGAGATATTGCAGAATACAAAATTAACATACAGAAGTATGTTACATTTCTATACACTAAAAATGAACTATCAGAAAGAGAAATCAATATGGAAAGATCTCTCATGTTCTTGGATAAAAAGGCAATATAGTTAAAATGGCCATATTACACAAGACAATCTACATTTTAATGTTATCCCTATCAAATTATACATATTTTTCATAGAACTAGTGGAAATAATCCTAAAATTTATATCAAATGACAAAAGGCTCAGAATTGCCAAAGCAATTTGAAGGGAAAAGAACAAAACATAACCCTGCCAGACTTAAGACCATGCTACAAAACTAAAGATTTCAAAACAGTATGGTACTGGCACAAAAACAGACTTATAGATCAATGAATAGGATAAAGAGCTCAGAAATAAACCCACATATCTGTAGTCAATTAATCTTCAGCAAAGGAGGGAAGAATATACAATGGAGTCAGTCTTTTCAGCAAATGGTGGTGAGAAAGCTGAACAGTAACATGTAAATCAAAAAAGTTAGAACACTCCCTCATACCATAGACAAAACTAAACTCAAAATAGCTTAAAGACTTAAATATAATACATGACACCATAAAATTCCTAGATGAGAACATAGGCAAAACACTTTTGGACATAAATCATAGCAATATTTAGTCTCCCAAGGCAAAAGAAATGCAAAAAGGAACAAATAGGACCTACTCACACTTATCAGGGATGTGCAAATCAAAACCACAATGAAATATTGCACTTGACAGAACAACTAGTATCCAAAAGATCACCAGTAACAGGTGTTGACGAGAACGTGGAGAGACGGGAACTCTGTGCATTGCTGGTGGGAATGTAAACTGGTGTAACCAATACGGAAAATAGTATTGAGATTCCTAAAAAATAAAAATAGAGCTGCCATATGATACATCAATGCTACTCCTAGTTATTTTTCTGGGATGGTGGGGGGTGGGGGTGCGGGTTGGGGGGGTACTGATTAGAAAGATACATGCACTCCCAGATGCCACAAGTGGTAAAGGAAACATGCTTGCCAATACAAGAGATGTAGGAGACATGGGTTCTATCCCTGGGTTGGGAAGATTTCCTGGAGGAGGGCATGCAACCCACTCCTGAATTCTTGCCTGGACAATCCACATGGACAGAGGAGCCTGGGGGTCTAGAGTCCATAGGGTTACACAAAGTCGGACATGACTGAAGTGACTTAGCATGTATTCACGCACATGTTCATTTTGGGCATGGGTGACTTAGTGGTAAAGAATCAGCCTGCCAATGCAGAAGAAGTGGGCTCAATCCCTGGGTCAGGAAGATCCACTGGAGAAGGAAATGGCAACCCTCTCCAGTATTCTGGCGTGGAAAATCCCATGGACAGGGGAGCCTGTTGGGCTACAGTCCATGGGGTCA
This sequence comes from Ovis aries, assembly GCF_016772045.2. Taxonomy (NCBI): domain Eukaryota; kingdom Metazoa; phylum Chordata; class Mammalia; order Artiodactyla; family Bovidae; genus Ovis; species Ovis aries. The sequence continues at coordinate 22,770,146 of NC_056057.1, read as the reverse complement.
CAAGAGCCAGACATAATTTAGTGAACAAACAACAGCAAAGTGTTGATTTTAGCATTATTTGTAATAACCAAAATACAGAAACATTCTAAGTGCTCACTGATGAATAAAATGGATAAAGATGTTATATATATATAAATATATATATTCAATATAATATTACTCAGCCATAAAAAAATGAAGTTATGCCATTTGCCACAACATGGGTAGACCAGATGGTATTATGCTAAGTGAAATGTCAGACAAAAAAAAAAAAAAACCTAACACAGTATGATTTCACTCATATATGTAATCTAAGTAAACAAAACACATGGAACAACATTACAAAATATAAACAGAGTTATAGATAGAACAAATAGGCATTTGCCAAAGGGAAAAGGGATAAAAGGAGGAAAGAAATAGGTGAGGGAGATTAAGATGTACAAATTTCTGGTGGGAAAAAAAATGTCACTAATGTTAACTAACTAAATATCATTAATGCTTAGTACATCCTTAACTGGGTTAAAGATTTAATAAGCATGGCCCCACCCACCAGAGCAAGATTCAGTTTTATCCTCATTCAACAGAGGGCAGGAAGAACGAACACCACAATCACAGAAAAATAACCAAACATGGACCACAGCCTTGTCTAACTCAATGACACCATGAGCCATGCTTTGTAGGGACAACAAAGATGGACCAATCATGGTGGAGAGTTCGACAAAACGTAGTCCATTGGAGAAGGGAATGGCAAGTCAGTTCAGCATTCTTGCCTTGAGAATCCCATGAACAGAATGAAAAGGCAGAAAGATAGGACACTGAAAGACGAACTTCCCAGGTCAGTAGGTGCCAATATGCTACTGGAGAAGAGCAGAGAAATAACTCCAGAAGGAATGAAGAGGTTGAGCCAAAGTGGAAACAATGCCCAGTTGTGGATGAGTCTCATGGTGAAAGTAAAGTCTGATGCTGTAAAGAACAATATTGCATAGGAACTTGGATAATTAGATCCATGAACCAAGGTAAATTGGAAGTGGTCAAACAGGAGATGGCAAGAGTGAACAATGACATTCTAGGAATCAGTGAACTAAAATGGAGCAGAATGGGCTAATTTAATTCAGATGACCAATATATCTACTACTTTGAGCAAGAATCCCTCAGAATAAATGGAGTAGCCCTCACAGTCAACAAAAGAGTCTGAAATGCAATACTTGAGGGCAGTCTCAAAAATGACAGAATGATTTCTGTTCATTTCCAAGGCAAACTATTCAATATCACAGTAATCCAAGTCTATGCCCCAACCACTAATACTGAAGAAACTGAAGTTGAATGGTTCTATGAAGACCTATAAGACCTTCTAGAACTAACACCAAAAAAAGATGTCCTTCTCATCATAGGAGACTGGAATGCAAAAATGGGAATTCAAGAGATACCTGGAATAGCAGGCAAGTTTGTCCTTGGAGAGCAAAATGAAGCAGGGCAGAAGCTAATGGAGGTTTGCCAAGAGAACACACTGGCCATAGGAAACACCCTCTTCCAACAACACAAGAGACGACTCTACATATGGACATCACCAGATGGTCAACACAGAAATCAGATTGATTATAGTCTTTGCAGCTGAAGATGGAAAAGCTCTATACCGTCAGCAAAAACAACAGCAGAAGCTTACTGTGAATCAGATCATGAACTCCTTATTGCAAAATTCAGACTTAAAATGAAGAAAGTTGGGAAAACCACTAGGCCATTCAAGTACGGGATAAATCAAATCCCTTAAAATTGTACAGTGGAAGTGGCAAGTATGTTCAAGGAATTACATCTGACAGAGCGCCTAAAGAACTATGGATGGAGGTTTGTAACACCATGTGGGAAGTCATGATCAAAACCTTCCCCAAGAAAAAGAAATGCAAAATGGCAAAATGATTGCCTGAGGAGGGCTTATAAACACCTGAGATAAGAAGATAAGTGAAACGCAAAGGAGAAAAGATAAATTAATCTGAATGCAGAGTTCCAAAAAATAGCAAGGAGAGATAAGAAAGACTTCCTAAGTGATCAATGCAAAGAAATAAATGAAAACAATAAAATGGGAAATACTAGTGATCTCTTCAAGAAAATTACAGATATCAAAGGAACATTTCATGCATAGATGGGCACAATAAAGGAAAGAAATGGTATGGACCTAACAGAAGCAGAAGATATTAAGAAGAGGTGGCAAGAATACATAGAACTATACCAAGAGATCTTAATGACCCAGATAACCACGATGGTGTGATCACTCACCTAAAGCCAGACATCCTGGAATGTGAAGTCATGTGGGACTTAGGAAGCATGACTATGAACAAATCTAGTTCAGGTGATGCAATTCCAGCTGAGCTATCTCAAATCCTGAAAGATGATGCTGTGAAAGTGCTGTACTCAATATGCCAGCAAATTTGGAAAGCTCAGCGGTGGCCACAGGACTGGCAAAGGTCAGTTTTCATTCCAATCCCTAAGAAAGGCAATGCCAAAGGATGTTCAAACTACTGCAAAATTGCACTCATCTCACATGCCAGTAAAATAATGTTCAAAATTCTCCAAGCCAGGCTTCAATAGTATGTGAACTGAGAACTTCCAGATACTCAAGTAGGATTTAGAAAAGGCAGAGGAACCAGAGATCATATTGCCAACAACCGGTGGATCCACTGGATCACAGAAAAAGTAAGAAAATTCCAGAAAAAACAACTACTTCTGCTTCATTGACTATGCTAAAGCCTTTGACTGTGTGGAGCACAACAAACTGGAAAATTCTTCAAAAGGTAGGAATACCAGACCATCTTGCCTGCCTCCTGAGAAACCTGTATACATGTCAAGAAGCAATAGTTAGAACCGGACATGGAACAATGGACACTGATTCTAAATTGGGAAAGTAGTGCAACAGCTCTGTATATTGTCACTCTGCTCATTTAATTTATGTGCAGACTGCATCATGCGAAATGCCAGGCTGGATGAAGCACAAGCTGGAATCAAGATTGCTGGGAGAAATGTCAATCACCTCAGATATGCAGATGACACCACCCTAATGGCAGAAAGCAAAGAGGAACTAAAGAGCCTGTTGATGAAGGTGAAAGAGGAGAGTGAAGAAAAAAAAAAAAAACAACAACTGGCTTAAAACTCAACATTCAAAAAATGAAGATCATGGCATCCAGTCCCATCACTTCATGGCAAATAGATGGGGAAGCAATGGAAACAGTGACAGCCTTTATTTTCTTGGACTTCAAAATCACTGCAGATGGTGACTGCAGTCATGATATTAAAAGACGTTTGCTTCTTGGAAGGAAAGCTATGACAAACCTAGACAGCATATTAAGAAACAGAGACATTAGTTTGCAAACAAAGGTCTGATTAGTCAAAACTATGGTTTTCCCAGTGGTCATGTATGGATGTGAGAGTAGGACTATCAAGAAGGCTGAGCACCAAAGAATTGATGCTTTTGAACTGTGGTGTTGGAAAAGACTCTTGCGAGTCTTGGACTGCAAGGAGATAAAACCAGTCAATCCTAAAGGAAATCAATCCTGAATATTCATTGGAAGGGCTGATGCTAAAGCTGAAACTCCAATACTTTAGCCCCCTGATGCGAAGAGCCAATCATTAGAAAAGACCCTGATGCTGGAAAAGATTGAAGGCAAGAGGAGAAGGGGATGACAAAAGAGGAGTTGGTTGGATGGCATCATCGACGTAATGAATGTGAATTTGAGCAAGCTCCAGGAGATGTTGAAGGACATGGGATCCTGTTGTGTTGCAGTCCATGGGGTCGCACAGAGATAGACATGACTGAGGGACTGAACAAGAACAATGAATTGTGCAGTATAGGGAATGTAATCAGTAACTATACAGTATCTTTGTATGATGACATATCTTAACTAGACTTATGGTGATCTGTTAGAAATATATAGCAATATTGATTCTCTACAAAGTGTAATGGAAACTAATTGTGTTGTAAGTAATTTATACTTAAAAAGCAAACAAACATACTCACAGACAAAGAGACCATATTTGTATTTACTAGAGGTGAGAAGGCTGTGAATAGGGGAGGGGAAAACTGAATAAAAGTTGTCAACAGATATAAACTTTTAGTTAAGTTTAAGTACTAGGGATATAATGTACAATATCAAAAGTATAATGATCACTGCTATCTGGTATATTTGAAAATTGCTTAGAGGGAAAATCCTAGAAGTTCCCACCATAAGCAAAATAGTCATGTTTTGTGAGTATTAATATATAAGATGGTGGATGTTAACTAGACTTAGTGTGGTAATCACCTTATGATGTATGCAAATCAAATCATTATGTTTAAACTTATGAAGTGCTGTATGTCAATTATATCTCAATAAAACAGGGAGAAAAAACCCAGTAGGATGGTGGCATGAAAACAAACACATAAGCCAATGGAATAGAATCAAGAGCTGTGAAATAATTGCATGCAATATATTGTTGTTCAGTTGTGTCTGACTTTTTGCGACCGCCCCTCCCCCCATGGGCTGCAGCACACCAGGCTTCCCTGTTCTCCTCCATCTCCCAGAGCTTGCTCAAACTAATGTACACTGAGTCAGCGATGCTGTCCAAACACCTCCTCTTCTGTCATCCTCTTTTCCTACTGCCTTCAATCTTTCCCAGCGTCAGGGTCTTTTCTAATGAGTTGGCTTTTTGCATCAGGTGGCCAGAGTATTGGAGCTTCATCTTCAGCATCAGTCCTTCCAATGAATATTCAGGACGGATTTCCTTTAGAACTGACTAGTTTGATCTCTTTAAAGTCCAAGGGACTCTCAAGAGTCTCCAACACCACAGTTCAAAAGCATCAGTTCTTTGGCACTCAGACTTTTTTATTGCCCAGCTCTCGCATTCATACATGACTACTGGAAAAACCATAGCTTTGACTAGACAGACCTTTGTCAGCAAAATAATGTCTCTGCTTTTTAATACGCTTTCTAGGTTTGTCATAGCTTTTCTTCCAAGGAGCAAGTGTCTTTTAATTTCATGGCTTCAGTCACCATCCACAGAGATTATGGAGCCCAAGAATATAAAGTCTGTCACTGTTTCCATTGTTTCCCCAGCTATTTGCCATGAAGTGATGGGACCAGATGCCATGATCTTAGTTTTTTGAATGTTGAGTTTTAAGCCAGTTTTTTCATTCTTCTCTTTCATCTTCATCAAGAGGCTGTTCAATTCCTCTTTGCTTTCTGCCATTAGCATGGTGTAATCTGGTCAACTAATATTTGATCAGGGAGCCAAAATAAGTCAATGGTGATAAGATAATCTCTTTAATAAATGATGGTGGGAAAAACTGGATATTCACATGAAAAATAATGCAGCTAGAACTCTATATTATACCACTAAAAAAAGCTAACTCAAAATAGATTAAAGATATAAATATAAGATATGAACCCATAACAATTCTTGAAGAAAACCTCAGGGAATAATTCTTTGATGTGCACATTGGCAATGAGTTTTTTGGATATGGCATCTAAACCACATTCAGCAACAACAAAAAATTAACAAAAGGGACCACATCAAACTAAACAGTCTTCTGCACAACAAAAGACATGATCAAAGTGAAAAGATGACCTATGCAATAGTAAAAATATTTGCAAATCACATCTGATAAGGGACTAACATCTGAAACGTATAAATACCTAACAAACTCAGTAGTAAAAACCAAAGAATGCAATAAAAATTTTGGCAAAGGACTTGAATAGACATTTTACAAAGATGACATACAGATGGTCAATAGTTAAATTCAAAGGTATTCAACCTCACTAATCATTCAGTTCAGTTCAGTTCAGTCGCTCAGTCGTGTCCAACTCTTTGTGACCCCATGAATTGCAGCATGCCAGGCCTCCCTGTCCATCACCAACTCCCTCAGTTCACTCAGATTTACATCCATCGAGTCAGTGATGCCATCCAGCCATCTCATCCTCGGTCGTCCCCTTCTCCTCCTACCCCCAATCCCTCCCAGCATCAAAGTTTTTTGCAATGAGTCAACTCTGTATCAGGTGGCCAAAGTACTGGAGCTTCAGCTTTAGCATCAGTCCTTCCAAAGAAATCCCAGGGCTGATCTCCTTCAGAATGGACTGGTTGGATCTCCTTGCAGTCCAAGGGACTCTCAAGAGTCTTCTCCAACACCATAGTTCAAAAGCATCAATTCTTTGGCGCTCAGCCTTCTTCACAGTCCAACTCTCACATCCACACATGACCACTGGAAAAACCATAGCCTTGACTAGACGGACCTTTGTTGGCAAAGTAATGTCTCTGCTTTTGAATATGCTATCTAGGTTGGTCATAATTTTTCTTCCAAGGAGTAAGCATCTTTTAATATCATGGCTGCAGTCACCATCTGCAGTGATTTTGGAGCCCCCAAAAATAAAGTCTGACAGATGCAAATCAAAATGACAGGATACCACCATATGCCTATTAGAATGGCTACAATCATAAAGACAGTTCATAAAATCTGGAGCTGCTGCTGCTAAGTCACTTCAGTCCTGTCCGACTCTGTGCGACCGCATGGACCACAGCCCACCAGACTCCCCCGTCCCTGGGATTCTCCAGGCAAGAACACTGGAGTGGGTTGCCATTTCCCTCTCCAATGCATGAAAGTGAAAAGTGAAAGTGAAGTCGCTCAGTCGTGTCCGACCCTCAGCGACCCCATGGACTGCAGCCTTCCAGGCTCCTCCATCCATGGGATTTTCCAGGCAAGGGTACTGGAGAGGATGTGGAAAAACAAGAGATCTCTTGTGCATTGTTGATGGGACCTTGAAATAGTAAAGCCACTGTGGAAAACAGTACGGAGGTTTCTCCAAAAATCAAAAATATAACTACTATATGATCCAACAATTCCTCTTCTGAATACATATCCAAAAGAAAGCCAGTATGTAGAAGGATCTATGTAGCTGTGTCTGGAGGTTGCTAGCAATCCTTGGCATTCTTTGGTCTGTAGCTAAACATCATTCTAATTGGTCTGTAATTTCTGTCACATGGCCTTCTTCCCTTTGTGCGTATCTGAAAAGTATTTCTTTTTTCAGGAGAGATTATAATCAGTCCATTTAGGGTTCACTGTAATACGGTACGACCTCATTTTATATTGAGTACATCTACAAAAACCATATTTCCCAAGACAGTCATAGTCACAGGTGCCAAAACCTATTTTGGCCGGGGGACAGAATTCTGCTATGTAAAGGTACATTTGGGTAGTCCTTGAGCCAAAGTCTTCAGTTTGAAGTCCTGGGTCTCCTGAGCACAGATCTTCCTGAGTGTCCCTATTGTGTTTAGCCTTTGGCACTAAGGTGTCCATGGTAAACCTGACTTCTGCGCCAACCTGATGACGAGTTTCAGATGACAGCAATTGGGCTTTTGGTCACTTACATACCCAGCAAATGTAACATTTTCATGACCACCACATATACCTTTCTGTAAAATTGTTTGCTTTCAAATATCTACAAATTACTGTAAAAAATGTCAGAAACTTTATTTTCAACAAGTTTCTTTAAAGGTATCTGCAAACTTAATTGGTGCATCAATTGGCAGGTGCAAGTTAATTATATGGGTACTTAATTGCTAATTTCTTATGCAAATCAATATTTGAACTTTTAATTCTCAATTGAGTATGCATCAAAATGGGATTTTAACTGCTCAAAGTAACTGCAAAATTTGTAAGTGTATTTTTGTGCCTCCATATAAGTTTGCTCTGATACTGTCAATATGGTCTCTGATTTTGAAGCAAAACACTTGGAACACCATTTGATAGGTTAAATATATTAACAAAACATTCGCTTAATTCTAGAAATAGAAACATCTAGACAGGGTGCAAAAATATGTTTACTTCTTTAAAAATTATAATACTCTCCATTATGTTAAAATTCTCAAGCTAATAGCTAGGAGGTGAACATTAAAACCACATTTTAAAATACATTATATGTATGTCTATATTATATGTATATGAAATATATAAATTATATATGATATGAAATATTACTAATCTAGCTAATATATTTTTGCCAAAAGTATGCATATATGTGAAAATTTATATGTATTCTGTCATTTACAGATAAGTACGAGTCATAATACATTCTATTTTGGAACTGTGGTAGTTATCTAGGATAGTGCTCAAGATTTTTGCCAGTGGTAGACATACATCTCAGGTGTTAAACACTAGTGTATCCACTGCTATGAAGGGATTTTGCAGATGTAATTAATGTCCCAAGTCAATTGAACTTAAGATAGGGAGTTTATCTTAATCCTTTGCGATTTAAATCTGAACCTAGAGATCGGAGGTGGGAGAAGTCAGAAATTCAAAGGATGACAATGATTTGACACAATATTGTTGTCTAGCAATTGCAGGAGCTGATTTCTGGAAGCCAACAGTGTCCCCTACTCCTCAGCTGACAGACAAGGAAGCAAGGACTCAGTACTGTTGTCATAGGAATTGTAATCAACAAAAATGAGCCGTGGAAGTTATTTCCCCAACTCCTCCAAGGAAGGCGATGATAGCTGACTTATGAAAACCTTAAGCAGAAAATCTAGTACTGATAAGACAGACTTTTGACCTACAGAATCATGAGCTAATAAATGGACATTGTTTTAAGCTGCTTACTTTGTGCCATTTGTTACATAGCAATAGAAAACTTAAATAGCATCTTATTTTTTAACACAATAATAAAGCATTTGTGTTTTTTACTTCAGGTCATATACTTTAAACATATATTATGTTAGTAGTTTTATAACACCTTTCACAAGTTTCAGTGAGTTTTTTTCTTATGGCGTTTTTTAAGTGAAATTGCTGAATAGAGGTATTTGTAAAAAAAAATTTATTTTTCTACGGAATTTCCAAAATTGATCCAAGAAATTTTTTGACACTTTATCAGAAGAATTGAACATGTTCATTTCTGTTTTCTACTTGTCAACAGTTTAACACATAATGTTTTCAGTCTGATAGCTGAAAATGGTGTTTCTTTTCCTTGGTTTATATTTATTTGATTAAAATATAGTTTATGCATATGCAAGCTATGTAATTTCTTATTTTGTGTCTTACTAATTTATTTCAGCTGTTCATTTTCTACTCATGCGATTAATTTTTAAAATGTGTTTGTAAAGCTGTTTATCCCTTAGGAGTGATATTTTCTTTTTCTCTGTCACACATGCTGGAAATATTTGAGTCTGTAATTTTTCTTTGACATTTATTCTGGTATTTTTTGTTTTTATCATGAGAACATTTAAACCAATTTCTAGTGAATAAACTATATCAGTCTTCCCTATAAGACTTTAGCCTTTGGAACTCTTCCTTTTATTTTATTTTATTTTATTTTTAGTTTTTTATTTTTTAAATTTTAAAATCTTTAATTCTTACATGCGTTCCCAAACATGAACCCCCCTCCCACCTCCCTCCCCATAACATCTCTCTGGGTCATCCCCATGCACCAGCCCCAAGCATGCTGCATCCTGCGTCAGACATACTGGCGATTCAATTCTTACATGATAGTATACATGTTAGACTGTCATTCTCCCAAATCATCCCACCCTCTCCCTCTCCCTCTGAGTCCAAAAGTCCGTTATACACATCTGTGTCTCTTTCCCTGTCTTGCATACAGGGTCGTCATTGCCATCTTCCTAAATTCCATATATATGTGTTAGTATAATGTATTGGTGTTTTTCTTTCTGGCTTACTTCACTCTGTATAATCGGCTCCAGTTTCATCCATCTCATCAGAACTGATTCAAATGAATTCTTTTTAATGGCTGAGTAATACTCCATTGTGTATATGTACCACAGCTTTCTTATCCATTCATCTGCTGATGGACATCTAGGTTGTTTCCATGTCCTGGCTATTATAAACAGTGCTGCGATGAACATTGGGGTACATGTGTCTCTTTCAATTCTGGTTTCCTCGGTGTGTATGTCCAGCAGTGGGATTGCTGGGTCATAAGGTAGTTCTATTGGCAAGTTTTTAAGGAATCTCCACACTGTTCTCCATAGTGGCTGTACTAGTTTGCATTCCCACCAACAGTGTAGGAGGGTTCCCTTTTCTCCACACCCTCTCCAGCATTTATTGCTTGCAGATTTTTGGATCGCAGCCATTCTGACTGGTGTGAAGTGGTACCTCATTGTGGTTTTGATTTGCATTTGTCTAATAATGAGTGATGTTGAGCATCTTTTCATGTGTTTGTTAGCCATCCGTATGTCTTCTTTGGAGAAATGTCTATTTAGTTCTTTGGCCCATTTTTTGATAGGGTCGTTTATTTTTCTGGAATTGAGCTGCATAAGTTGCTTGTATATTTTTGAGATTAGTTGTTTGTCAGTTGCTTCATTTGCTATTATTTTCTCCCATTCAGAAGGCTGTCTTTTCACCTTGCTTATATTTTCCTTTGTTGTGCAGAAGTTTTTAATTTTAATTAGATCCCACTTGTTTATTTTTGCTTTTATTTCCAGAATTCTGGGAGGTGGATCATAGAGGATCAAGAATGGAACTGGAGGAATCAACTTGCCTGACTTCAGGCTCTACTACAAAGCCACAGTCATCAAGACAGTATGGTACTGGCACAAAGACAGACATATAGATCAATGGAACAAAATAGAAAGCCCAGAGATAAATCCACACACATATGGACACCTTATCTTTGACAAAGGAGGCAAGAATATACAATGGAGTAAAGACAATCTCTTTAACAAGTGGTGCTGGGAAAACTGGTCAACCACTTGTAAAAGAATGAAACTAGATCACTTTCTACCACCGCACACAAAAATAAACTCAAAATGGATTAAAGATCTAAATGTAAGATCAGAAACTATAAAACTCCTAGAGGAGAACATAGGCAAAACACTCTCAGACATAAATCACAGCAGGATCCTCTATGGAACTCTTCCTTTTCATAATTTAGCTTAAAAATGTTTTATACCAGATTTCTTGCAAAATTTTTTTTTACAAGATTTCTAGCTTATATTATGCCTCAATATACTTAGTTTCACCAACTGCAGATGAAAATACATGTATGTCCAAGAGTTAAAATAACTGTTATGGTCTTAGAAGATAATTTTTTAAAAACTGATGAGAATTTTCATCTTTACAATCTGTTATGCTTGCAAGAGTAACTTTGGGGTTGGTAAAAGTCTTTTTTGTTGTTGTTCTTTTAAGACAGTTTTTTTTTTTTTTTTAAATCACAGAAGCAAACCAGTTGATGGGTAGGGCTCTCATACAGACAGAATACAGAAAAAAATTTTAAATATGCATTTTGTGTTAAATCAGCTCATTATAAAAAATCAGAGCTTGCCAATTACTCTCATGTTACCCTCCTCCAAAATAACTATTTGAATCCAGTAATACATAAAATGAGTAATACATAACAAGTTTAGTCTATTTCAGAAATGTAAGGTTGGTTTAATATTTGAAAATAAATCAATGTGATCCACTGCACTTACAGAATAAAGGAGAAAACTCATAAACAGAAAATCACTTGATAAATTTTAACTGACATTTAAGATAAAAATTCTTAAGCAAACTAGGAAAAAAAAAAAAGGAAATACTTTTAATCCAAAAATGTAGCTACAAAATTCTATAGAAAACACCATACTTAAAAGTAAATTTTGAAAAAGTTTCCCCTGATTCTGGGAACAATAAAATTATACCCTTTCTCCACTTCTATTCAGCATTGTATTAGTGTCATTGCTAGTACTATGAAAGAAACAAAGCAATCATCATTATTCAGAGATAAATGTGATTGTATAGTAGAAAGTACAAAAGAACCTACACACAAAATCTTAAAACTGATCAATATAAATCATTTTATATTTATATCCAAGCTACAAACAGGTAGAAAATTTAAAAAGTAAAGTAACAGCAGAAATATTAAACCTTCAAAAAATTTAGTAGGAGATTCACAAGAACTATAAAATATGTTGAGAAAAATTAAAGATTATACAAATTAATGTCAGAATATACAATTTTCATGGGTTGTCAGCTCAGTATTGAAAAGATGTCAACATATAAACCAATCCTTAGCTTCAATGTGATCCTGATAAAAAATTTAGAAGGCTTTATTTTTGGGATTAGCAAGGTGTTTTAAATTTTGTATAGAGATGAAAAGCATAAATAAAATCATGAAGAAGAAAAAGAAAGGTGGAGAATATATACTGTCAGCTATCAAAGTTCACTATGAAGCTATAATGGTAAAGGAAATGCAGGACAGCACAAGATTAGACAAATAGATCAATGAAAAAGATGTAGAGTCACACTTAAATCATCTGTTATTTGAGAAAAAAGTGAGGGAAAAACTGGTCTGTTTAGTAATTGCTTCTCTATCAATAGGCATAAACAAACTAATTACTACCTCAAACCATGAACAAAAATCAATTTTAGATGGAGATGTAAAGTTGAAAGATAAAAACAATGAAGTGTTTAGAGGAAAACATAAGATATTGAACATTGAATTTGGAAGCATCTTTTCAAAACAAAAACCAATAGCTAGATCCATAAAGAAAAAAACTGACAAGTTGGACTGTATTAAAATATAAACTTTTTTTATCATGGCTTTACTAAAAGAGTAGAAAAACATGCTTCAGAGTTGAGGGGCAGTATTGCTAAACATATAGTTGAAAACTCACACATGGAAAATGTACAGAATTTTATAAAATAATAAAAAAAGAAAATTCATTAGAGTTTGCCTGTTCAAATCCAAGATACTTGAGCTGGCATTCCATAAAAGGAAGTACTCAAAAAACCAATAAACAAGGAAAGGTGTTCAACTTTGTCATCAAGATAATGGACACTAAAATCACAATTGGAGTACACATCTGAAAAATAAGTTTTTCCTTGTTTTTAAATAGTTCTATTGCTGTTGATTCAATAGGCAGAACTTCTGCTTCTAGAACTAACTGCAGTGCTTTCTAAGGAAATTTTGTAAATCTTCAAGGTTGGTTTATATAAGTTTCTAAATTCATAGTAATAACTGTTTTGTAAGGTGTTTTAAAGATGGTAGGTGTTGCAAGAGGGCATCAGAGGGCAGACACAGTGAAACCATACTCACAGAAAACTAGTCAATCTAATCACACTAGGACCACAGCTTTGTCTAACTCAATGAAACTAAGCCATGCCCGCAGGGCAACCCAAGATGGGTGGGTCATGGTGGAGAGGTCTGACAGAATGTGGTCCACTGAAGAAGGGAATAGCAAACCACTTCAGTATTCTTGCCTTGAGAACCCCATGACCAATATGAAAAGGCAAAATGATAGGATACTGAAAGAGGAACTCCCCAGGTCAGTAGGTGCCCGATATGCTACTGAAGATCAGTGGAGAAATAACATCAGAAAGAATGAAGGGATGGAGTCAAAGGAAAAACAATATGAGATGGCTTGATGGCATCACTGACTCGATGGATGTGAATCTGAGTGAGCTCTGCGATTCATGGGGTCGCAAAGAGTTGAACACGACTGAGTGACTGAACTGACTGAATGACTGAACTGAAGGTGTTTTAAGAAAAGATCTAATTTGGGGGTATGAGTAATAAATAATCTTGGTTTCTTGCCTATTTTCCCTGTTTGAATAACTTACATAGGTACCCTATTTAGAACACTTTTTTTCAGCATTTGCGTGTAATTTCATGTTCTTGTTTTTTGTAGGACATACAAACATTGCTTCAATGCGTTGTATTCCATTATTCGCAATGAATAAAATGTAGCGCTCCATGAAAACAACAAAAATAAACCTACTTCTTCTATTCCAATTTAGATGACTTTTCTTTCTTTTCCTAGTCTGATTATTGTGACTAGAACTTCCAGTAGTGTGTTGAATAAAAGTGGCAAGAGTGGGCATCCTTGTCTTGTTTCTGATCTTAGAAGAAATGTTTTCAGCTTTTCACTATTTAGTATTTCACTATTTAGTATAAAGTTAGCTGTGTGTTTGTCATGTGTAATCTTTATTATATTGAGGCATAGTCTCTCTATGTCCACCTTATGGACTGTTGTTGTTGGTTTTTTAAAAATCATAAATGGATGTTGAATTTGTCAAAAGATTATCTAGTGAGATAATCACGTGGTTTCTGTTCTTCAATTATTGATGTGGTGTATCAGACTAACTGATTTGCAGATAAGATGTTCAGACTACTTGAGGCAATCTACTGAATCAAGGAAATCTCTATCAAAATAACAATGGATTTTTCACAGAAGTAGAACAAATAATTTTAAAATGTGTCTGAAAGCACAAAAGACCCTAAATAGCTAAAACGATCTTCAGAAAGAAGACCTGAATTGGAAGAATCTCACTCCTTGACTTCATACTGTACTACAAAGCTATAGTCATCTAAACAGTGTGATACCAGGACGAATACAAACACGTAGCGCAATGTAACATAATAGAGAGCCCAGAAACAAATCCAGGTACTTGTAGTCAATTAATCTATGACAAAGGAGGCAAAGATATACAAGGGAGAAAATTAATCTCATCAATAAATCATGCTGGATTAGTTGGACAGCTACATGTATCAATGAAAGAACGAAAGTAGCACATTCTGTGGTCTCATATACAAAAATAAACCCAAAGTGAGTTAAAGACCTTAATATAAGACCAGAAACCACAAAATTCTTGGTGGAAAACATAGGCAGAACATTCTTAGCAATATTTATTTGAATCTGTCTCCTAAAGCAAAGAAAATAAAAGCAGAATAAACCAATGGGACTTAATTAAACTGAAAAGCATTTACAAAACAAAGGAAACTACTGACAAAATGAAAAGAAAACCAACTGAATGGGAGAACATGTTTGTGAATGACATGTCTGACAAGTGATTAATACTCAAAATATAGAAATAGCTCATACAACACAAAATTCAGAAAACAAGTCATGTGATCTAAAAATGGGCAGAAGACCTGGATAGATATTTTTCCAAAGAGGACATGCAAATGGCCAATAGGCAAATGAAAAGATGTTCAACATTACTAATCATTAGGGAAATGTACATCAAAACCACAATGAGGTATCACCTCAGATCTGTCAGAATGATTGTCATTAAAAAGAACACAAAAGATGTTGGCAAAGATGTGGGAAAAAAGGGAATCTGTATACTGTTAGTGGGAATGTAAGCTGGTGCAGCCACTATGGAAAACCATATGGTTTTCTCAAAAAATTAAAAATAGAATTACCATATGACCCAGCAATTCCATTTTGGGATATATATCTTAAAAAAAAAAAAAAGCCCACTAGTTAAAAAAATGTCTTACTCTTGAATGTTCATCAGTTCAGTTCAGTTCTGTTGCTCAGTCGTGTCTGACTCTTTGCGACTCCATGAATTGCAGCACGCTAAGCCTCCCTGTCCATCACCAACTCCCGGAGTTCATTCAGACTCACATCCATTGAGTCAGTGATGGCATCCAGCCATCTCATCCTCTGTCGTCCCCTTCTCCTCCTGCGTCAAATCCCTCCCAGCATCAAAGTATTTTCCAATGAGTCAACTCTTCGCATGAGGTGGCCAAAGTACTGGAGTTTCAGCTTTAGTATCATTCCTTCCAAAGAACACCCAGGGCTGATCTCCTTCAGAATGGACTGATTGGATCTCCTTGCAGTCCAAGGGACTCTCAAGAGTCTTCTCTAACACCACAGTTCAAAAGCATCAATTATTCAGCACTCAGCTTTCTTTATAGGCCAACTCTCACATCCATACGTGACTCTGTTCTGTGAGTGTGGAGAGGGAAGGGGGAGGGGTACTCTAGGGGAAAGGGACTAAGAGGTACAAATTATTATGTATAATATATATATTGTATGACTCACGGAATATTTTATAATAACTACAAATAGAATATAACCTTTAAAACTATAAGTCACTGTTTGTACACCTGTAACTGGGAGAAGACTCTTGAGAGTCCCTTGGACTGCAAGGAGATCCAACCAGCCCATGCTAAAGGAATTCAGTCCTTGGTGTTCATTGGAAGGACTGATGCTGAAGCTGAAACTCCAGTACTTTGGCCATGTCATGCGAAGAGTTGACTCATTGGAAAAGACCCTGATGCTGGGAGGGATTGGAGGCAGGAGGAGAAGGGGACGACAGAGGATGAGATGGCTGGATGGCATCACTGACTCAATGCACATGAGTTTGGGTAAACTCCAGGAGCTGGTGATGGACAGGGAGACATGGATGCTGTGATTAATGGGGTCGAAAAGAGCTGGACACGACTGAACTGAACTGAAGTTATACATTCACTATACTTCAAGAAGAAAAAAAAAGATTCAGCTATAAATGTACCAGAATGTATAAAATTAAGAAACCAGCTATAGGAGAAAAGAATCCAAAATAAGTGGATATATGTATAACTGATTCTCTTTGCTGCTGTACACTTGAAACTAATAGCGCTATAAATCAACAATACTCCAATAAAAAATGAAAAAGAAAAGCTAGGAAGATACCAATTATAGACTCTTACGCATTGGTAAGTTTAAACTGGTGTGGCCACTTAAAAACTGACAGTGTTTGCAAAACCAAGCATACACAAACCCTCTGACCTTGGTTTTGTTCCCAGATATAGTATTACTTGTTATAACGTAAGCTGAAACACTTAACATATCAACAATAGAAATGAATAAATTGTGGCATATGTATCTGATGGAATATATAGTATATTTACACCAAATAGGACTCAACGAGGTAATGGTTAGTGAAAAAAGCCAGAGACAAAAGAGTGCCTTTTATATAAACTTATTTATGTGAAGTTAAAAAAATAGACTAATGAGGTTAAAAGTCAAGATACTGTAGTACTATCATTTCTGAGGTGGTGATACTTGGGAGAGGATGTGAGTCTTTTTGGGTGGGTGCTGGTAATTTTACATTTCTTGATACAGCTTCTGTGTTTTCAGATGTGTTTGCCTGGTGAAAATTCACTGAGATAAGTACTTATAATATGTGTGATGTTCTGTATGTCTGTAATCAATAGAAAATACTTTACATTTTTTGTTCTTAGGTAAATTCATCCAAGAAAGGTATCATCATAGTATGCTATATGCTTCAGGTATGAATATCAATGTAAACATAAGAAAAGGAACTTTCAACATTTATTCAAGCAGAAATTCTAAGTCTACTGAGAGTAACACAAGGTGAGGGAGTACTTAGAGTATGTTTGTGTGTGTGTTGGGGAGGTGGCCATATAGCACAGTGGTCTTTTTGCTGTGAAGGGGCTATATGTGACATCTCAGGGAACCCTAAAAATATTTGAGGTTTTAGAGCAACTGAAATTCTTCTATTGTACACTTTGAAGCATGATCTATTTAGGATGCCTGGTCTACATAAGCCTAAAAAATCTGAGTTATATCTGATTATATATCAATCAGGTAGATATGTTTGTTTTAAAATAACTAACCTAATTGAAAGAGTGAAACAGTACCATTTACAGCAAAGTAGATGGACCTAGAATTTAATTAAAGATTTTAAAATTTAAAAATAAAAACTAAAATTAAAAAAAAATAGAATTTATCATATTAAGTGAAGTAAGTCAGAGAATGACAACCATCATATGACCCTGCTTATATGGGGAATCTAAGGAAAAAACAATACAATGAACTTATTTACAACACAGAAATAAACTCACAGATGTAGAAAACAAATTTATGGTTACCAAAGGGGATAGTGGGGAGAGAAGAGGAGAGATAAATTAGGAGTTTGGGATTAACATATCTCAAACTCTACTACTATAGATATTACTATATACACTCTACTACTGTATACACTATATATGCACACTATATAGAACAGGTAAGCAAAAAGGACCTAATGCATAGCACAGGTGACTAACTCAATATCTTGTAATAATCTGTAATGGAAAATAATCTTTTTCGTTACATATATAACTGAATCACTTTGCTGTACAACTGAAACTAACACAACATTGTAAGTTAACTACATTTCAATAAAAAAGGATAGAGATGAACATACTGTCTATGTTTTACACATTTATATTTGGATAGAATGTAAAAATAGAAGGAAATATGGTTTATCGGGGGATTTCCCACGTGGCGCTAGTGGTAAAGAATCTGCCTGCCAATGCAGGAGAGGTAAGAGATGTGAGTTCAATCCCTGGGTTGGGAAGATCCCCTGGAGTAGGAAATGGCAACCTAGTCCAGTATTCTTTCCTGGAAAATCCCAGGGACAGAGGAGTCTGGTGGACTATATAGTCCACAGTGTTGCAAAGAGTAGGGCACAACTGAAGCAACTTAGCATGCATAGTTCATTGGAACAGCATTGGATTCTAAGAATTGGCTTCTAGCTCTAGTTCTTTTAGAGGTGAGTGCAGCTTGTCTATATGTCAAAAGACTAATTTTCAATAAGATAATCTGTGGGTCCATTTCAGGGCTCCTGTGCTGACTGAGATATACAGAGACCCACCCTTTAACAAGGGTAATAAGTTTAAACACAGGTTTACATTTAAGCATTCACTGTGGGAGATAATACTAAAATAATTAATACTCATTTGACTGATTATAATGCTATAATTACATAGGAAAAACTCTTTAGCTGACATATGATATTATTTTTGGGTAAATTAATTGATTCATAATTCTAATATGATTGATTGCTTTAAAGCTAAGCTAAAGATAATATAATAGAACTGTTCTCTAAATTTAGATGCAATCTATTTCTACTTATATTACATTAAAATAGAATACCACTGGGTGAAATTCTAACTTTGCAGGCACACTTACAAATATTCAGAAGAGGCAAAACCTTTGAAAGAGTAAGGAATCATATCAGAAAGTTAAGCATTATCTAGGCTGTTTGTTTAATCTTGCTTTGTTCAAAAATATTTTAAGGTTTTTATTAGGAAAAGGTAAATATGGTAAATGGACAAAATGTGAATTGGGAAAAGTTTATCTTATGTACCACATATATTTTTTATTAAAAATTTATACATTTCAAATTAGGGGTTCTTTTTTTTAAAATAAATACTTGATTAACAAATTATCAGAAGGCCTAAGAGCATGATGTCAATAAACATTAGTCAGCATATTTGAGGGCAAATGCTATTACTCAGGCAGAACACTGGGTTGAATAGAATTTTTCCCTTTTTGATTTATAATTGCTTATGTTCTTCAACTTCTTTTGTCTTTTGATGGTGCAAACATACTACTTCTGTAGAAAAATGAATGTGATGACACTGCAAATTAAATGCGAGGCTTCCAGGGTAGGGGAGGTTGGGCTGGCTGGGGCCTTCTTGTTTGTGCACCGCCCTCATGGTATTTCCGCTCAATCTCTGAAATAAATTTTAGTTTGTTTTAACTAGGAGAGCATTTCCTGAACTGCTATGTTCTTAATCATTACTTTATGTAAAACACTTGAAATATACGATGTACCAGTCTTAACCCATGCATTTCTGATGAGAATGCCTCTCCCTGGCATGTGGCCAAGGCCTCTGCCAGGGGACCTGACAACACTGTCCCAGCCCCAAGAGATCAAGGCTAGAGGCAAGGTCAAGGCTAGATCAAGCCTGGATCATAGCTAATCCTAGGACTTTAGAGTGTCACCAAAGAAGCATTTTCTTTCATGGTGGAGTTGGATCTGGGAATTTGTGAGGGCCTGTTGCAGGCATTATAGACCATGAAAATGCAAGAAAAGGGAGAATAACTTCTAAAAATATTTTTCCTCATATTTTATTTCTAAAGTCTTTCCCCAAACAATTTCTAGATTTCTTACAGCCATGTTTTTCTGACAATTCTGCTTATGGCCTTCTAGGAAGGTCATCTGGGATAAGCCAGCTTCAGCTTTGTTAGAGAAGTTCATGGAGAGATATCTCTGTCTTCATGGAGATCATATACTGCAGTTTTCTACCTGGTACATGTGTTGGACCTACTGAAGCAGGCACTTAGATCGTGACCTCAAAGCACCTTGCCTCCAGCCTTAATGCTTTTCTGTTGCATTGTTATGCCCAAGTCGCGAAATCTCCCAATGGCCACCAGGGAGCCGATATCCGATGAAAAAGCAAGAGTTTGTATTACCGAGCTCGAGCTGGGGCTCCCACCCTTACCGAAACAGCAGCTATGGAGAGGAGCCCTGAACTCTGGATTACATTGTTTATACAGGGTATTCTTGCGTGAAAAATTCGAAAACCAGGAGTTTCCGGGTTGGGAGACGTCTAATTGGTTACCTTCTGTGGAAGGGTTAGGTGTTGGGTTCTGATTGGTTTTCATTTCCCAGGCTGGCCACGGGTTCTGATTGGTTCCCATTTCCCGGGCTTAATTCGAATTTCCCGGGCAGGTCATAAGTCCTGGAGATCTTAATCTGGGATCTGATTAGCTCGCAGGTGGTGGGGTGAGTTCAGGGGATTTCCAAAGACTCTTTCCTCAGAATTTTACAAAATGGAGTCTTTTTTTTTTTTTTTGGCAAAATGGAGTGGCTTAGGCTCTTCAGCATCGACCTTCAGGCTTCATGCAGGTGAGTAATGTTATTGACTCATGGCCACATGCTGCATCTTTATGACTCATGGTAAAGAAAATGACACCTCACCTCACACTGGCCAGAATAGCCATCAGTAAAAATCTACAAACACAAATGCTGGAGACATAGTTGCTAGAAATGTAAGTTGGTACAGCCACTATGGGAAATAGTGTGGAGGTTCCTCAGAAAACTAAAAATAAAATTACTATATGATCCAGCAATCCCACTCTTGGGCATATATGCAGAAAAAACTATAATTCAAAAAGATACATGCACCCCTATGTTCATACCAGCACTGTTCACAATAGCCAAGGCATGGAAATAACCTAAATGTCCTTCAACAGATGAATGGATAAAGATATACAATGTAATACTACTTAGCTATCAAAAGGAATGAAATAATGCCATTTGGCAGCATGGATGCAACTAGAGATTATCATACTAAGTGAAGTAAGTCAGACAGAGAAAGATAAATATCATATGATATCGTTTGTATGTGAAATGTAAAATATGGCACAAATAAACCTATCTACAAAACAGAAACAAACTCTCAGACATAGAGATCAGACTCATGGTTGCCAAGGGGTAGAGGGAGAGAAAGAAGGATGAACTGGGAATTTGGGCTTGGTAGATGCAAACTATTACATTTAGATGGATAAACAACAAGGTCCTACTGTATAGCACGGGGAACTGACTATATCCAATCTCTAGAGTAAACCACAATGGAAAAGAATATTACAGAAAATAATGTATAAAACTCAGCCACTTTGATGTACAGCAAAGATTGACACAATACTATAAATCAACTATCCTTTAATTAAAAATGGAAAATAAAAAGAAAATGGCATCTCTGCTTTCAGAGGATGTTGCTTCCATAGCCCAAAGGGGCCAGGTAACACACTGGAGAATTTTGGGGGAGTTAACAACTCTGTGATGACTTTGATCAATGAAAGCCCAGTGTGGAAATGTTCCTGGAATAAATACTCCCATCCCTAACAGGACATTGTAAGAAATAGCCTTTCCATACCACCTCACCATAGACATGAGAAGATTGTGATGGACCAACCCACTCATGGAGTGGACCACAGTTTCCAAAGACTTCATTTTGTTTTTGCTTTATCTCATTGCTATTTTTATCTTTGTGTCACAGAGATTACTACTTCTCAATAAAATATCAGCATGTGAATTTTGTCTCAGGCTCAATTTTTTGAGGAGAACCTGAGCTAAGACACTAGCTGTATATATCGTGAAGACAAGAACAATCATATCCAAAATGTACTTTTAGTTTCTTTAAGTCACATTTTGCACCTCCATATCTATTAACAATAATTGTGAGACTTATAGTTTCCTTAAGTACAAATACTTTTCTCAAGTGTCACTCTTCACAGAAAAACATAACCCTAATAGCGTTATCCTTTCTCTTTACTTTGGACATTCACTTCTATACTTCAAATTAGAAGCAGAAGGTAAGTATTGGAAATGAAGTTGAGTCTGGAGATACTGATACTAATATAGAAAAGTCATGGAATTTTAGAAATCAAATTCATTCTTGCACATGCAATGCGATTACCAAGGTATTTCTGTCTGCAGTGTGGGTTTCCTGAAGTGCAGATATGTAGCGAAACTAAGAAACTTTCAGAGATGAGAGGTCCAGGTAGCTAAAGTGAGTAAATGGTAGAAAAGTTGTAAAAACAATAAGAGACTAAAAGTAAGGGGAAAATAGAAGTGAAAAAAAAATCTACTGCAATGCCATGGGAATTAAGATCCTTAAAGATGTATGTGAAAATGTCAGCTGGGCAGGAAAGTGGGAGTGTGGTACAAGCAAATGTAGGAAACGAGGTTTGCTGCTTTTATGAGCTAGATTAGGTCTTTCAGAGATGACAGTTATATCTATAACCAAGAAACATCCTTCCTTACTATTTATAAGTAAACTGTTACCAATTCTCAAAACATCCACACTGTGTAATATATCTACAACTCGCAGTTAGCTCTAGATTATTTTTATACCTACAGTTGAAGTGTTTTTTAAATCTCAAAATTATTTTCAACACTCTCCCTTCTCTCCCCTAATTTCCCCCTGCGTACTATGCCTTCATTTCCTGTCCCTTAAAAATTACCATTCTTCATAAAGTGTATAAAGAAGGTGGTGATGGGGTTTCAAAGAAGCAAAAAGTTGCTTCTGGGATTCAGTCTAATGTTGTGAGTGAATGATGGTGTCATGTAAGAATTTTCTGACTGCAGGTTTTGGGAGGCCTTTGCTAATGCATTGTTAGGGGCTCCCACAGAAAAAGTCATTAGAACTCAATGAGATCTTGAAAAAAGCATTTTTGTTCTATGAGGCTGCCTAATGAAGTGAACATAATCAGTAGGTTATTTGTTGTTGTTTAGTCGCTCAGTCATGTTTGACTTTGCGACCCTGTGATGCCATCCAACCATCTTGTCCTCTGTCATCCCCTGCTCCTCTAGTCTTCAATTTTTCCCAGCATCAGGGTCTTTTCTATTGAGTCAGCTCTTCGCATCAGGTGGCCAAAGTATTGGAGCTTCAGCTTCAGCATTAGTCCTTCCAATGAATATTCAGGATTAATTTCTTTTAGGATTGATTGATTTGATCTCCTTGCAGTCCAAGGGACTCTCAAGAGTCTTCTTCAACACCAGTTTGAAAGCAGCAATTCTTCAGTGTTCAGCCTTCTCTATGGTCCAAGTCGCATCCATACATGACTCCTGAAAAATCATAGCTTTGACTATATACGGACCTTTGCTGGCAAAGTAATGTCTCAGCTTTTTAAAAGCTGTATAGGTTTGTCATAGATTTCCTTCCAAGGAGCAAGTGTCTTTTAATTTCATGCCTGCAGTCACCATCTGCAGTGATTTTTCAGCCCAAGAAAATGAAGTCTGTCACTGATTCTATTGTTTCCCCATCTATTTGCCATGAGGTACTGGGACCAGATAACATAATCTTAGTTTTTTGAATGTTGAGTTTAAATCCAGCTTCTTCACTCTTCTCCTTCAACTTCATCAATAAGTAATTTAGTTCCTCTTTGCTTTCTGCCATAAGGGTGGTATCATCAGCATATCTGAGGTTATTGTTATTTCTCCTTGCAATCTTGATTCTCTCATGTGTTTTATCCAGCTCAGCATTTCTCATGATGTACTCTGCATATAAGTTAAATAAACAGGGTGACAATATACAGCCTTGAATATTCCTTTATCATTTAGAACCAGTCCATTATTCCATGTCCAGTTCTAACTATTGCTTCTTGATCTGCATGCAGATTTCACAGGAGGAAGGTAAGGTGGTCTGGTATTCTCATCTCTTTAACAATTTTCCACAGTTATGATTCACAGTCAAAGGCTTTAGTGTAGTCAGTGAAGCAAAAGTAGATGTTTTTCTGGAATTCTCTTGCTTTTTCTATGACCCAACAGATGTTTTCATTTTGATTTTTGGTTCCTCTGCCTTTTGTAAATCCAGCCTGACCATCTGGAAGTTCTCAGTTCATGTACTGTTGAAGCCTAGCTTGGAGGATTTTGAGAATTACTTTGCTAGCATGTGAAATGACTGCAATTGTGTGGTCATTTGAAAATTATTTGGGATTGGCATGAAAACTGACCTTTTCCAGTCCTGTGGCCACAGCTGAGTCTTCCAAATTTGTTGACATATTGAGTGCAGCACTTTAAAAGCATCATTTTTTAGGATTCCAAATAGCTCAGATATAATTGCATCACCTCAATGAGCTTTATTCATAGTGATGCTTTCTAAGGCCAACTTGGCTTTGCACTGCAGGATGTCTGGCTCTACATGAGTGATCATACCATCATGGTTATCTGGGTCTTTAAGATCTTTTTTTTTTTGTATAGTTCTTCTATGTATTCTTGCTACCTCTTCTTCATATCTTCTGCTTCTGTTAGGTCCATATTGTTTCTGTAATTACTGTGCCCATCTTTGCATGAAATGTACCCTTGGTATCTCTGATTTTCTTGAAGAGCTCTCTAGTCTTTTCCATTCTGTTGTTTCCCTCTATTTCTTTGCAATGATCACTTAGGAAGACTTTCTTATCTCTCCTTGCTATTCTTTGGAATTCTGCATTCAAATGGGTATATCTTTCCTTTTCTCCTTGCTTTTCACTTCTTTTCTTATCTCAGCTGTTTGTAAGGCCTCCTCAGACAATCAGTTTGCCTTTTTTCATTTTTTCTTGGGATGGCTTTGATCACTAATTCCTGTACAATGTTAGGAACCTCTATCCATAGTTCTTTAGGCACTCTGTCTATCAGATCTAATACTTTGAATCTATTCAAGGGTCATGGTGGAGAGTTCTGACAAAACATGGTCTGCTGGAGAAGGGAATGCAAGCCAATTCAGCATTCTTGCCTTAAGAAGCCCATAAGCAGTATGAAAGGCAAAATGATATGACACTGAAAGATGAAATTTCCAGGTCAATAGGTGTCCAATACTCTACTCGAGAAGAGCAAAGGAATAGCCCCATAAGAAATGAAGTGATTGCATCAAAGAGGAAACACCCAGCCATAGATGTGTCTGATGGTGAAAGTAAAGACCAATGTTGTAAAGAACACTGCATAGGAACCTGGAACGTTAGGTCCATGAATCAAGGTAAATTGGAAGTGGTCAAACAAGAGATGGTAAGAGTGAACATCGACATTTTAGGAATCAGTGAACTAAAATGGACCAGAATGGGTTAATTTAATTCAGATACCATTATATCTACTACTATTGGCAAGAACCCCTTAGAAGAAATGGAGTAGCCTTCATAGTCAACAAAAATGTCCAAAATGCAGTACTTGGGTGCAATCTCAAAAATGACAAAATAATCACCTTCCCAGTGACCATTCAGTAACACAGTAATCCAAATCTAGGCCCCAAACTCTAATGCCAAAGAAGCTGAAGTTGAATAGTTCTATTAAGATCTACAAGACCTTCTAGAACTAACACCAAATTAAAGATGTCCTTTTCATCATAGGGACTGGAATGCAAAAGTAGGAAGTCAAGAGATACCTGGAGTAACAGGCAAATTTGGCCTTGGAGTACAGAATAAAAATAAAGCAGGGCAGAGGCTATCAGAGTTTTGCCAAGAGAACACACTGGTCATGGCAAACACCCTATTCCAACAACACAGGAGAAGACTCTACACATAGAAATCACCAGATGGTCAATACTGAAACCAGATTGATTATATTCTTTGCAGCTGAAGATGAAGAAGCTCTACACAGTCAGGAAAAACAAGACTGGGAGCTGACTGTGGCACAGATCATGAACCCCTTATTGCCAAATTCAGACTTACATTGAAGGAAGTAGGGGAAAATGCATTCAGGTATGACCTAAATCAAATCCCTTACAATTATATAGAGGAAATGACAAATAGATCCAAGGAATTAGATCTGATTGAGTGCCTGAAGAACTATGGACAGAGGTTCGTAATGTTGTACAGGAGGCAGTGATCAAAATCATCCCCTAGAAAATGAAGGTTATTACCCGCGGATTAAAAGTCAGCTTATAGTCACTGTGAAACACTAATCTTGTCATATAAAAGTTGGCAGTTTTCATGGGCAACATATGTTTAGGGATGTTTCAAAGAGTCAGATTATTAGAGTGAAAGCTCAAATTGGTTTTATTAAATGTAGGTCAGAAAGCAACAGTTAGAACTGGATATGGAGCAACAGACTGTTTCCAAATAGGAAAAGAAGTACGTCAAGGCTGTATATTGTCACCCTGCTTTTTTAACTTATATACAGAGTACATCACGAGAAACACTGGGCTGGAAGAAGCACAAGCTGGAATCAAGATTGCCAGGAGAAATATCAATAACCTCAGATATGCAGATGACACCACCCTTATGGCAGAAAGTGAAGAGGAACTAAAAATCCTCTTGATGAAAGTGAAAGAGGAGAGTGAAAAGGTTGGCTTAAAGCTCAACATTCAGAAAACGAAGATCATGGCATCTGGTCCCATCACTTCATGGCAAATAGATGGGGAAATAGTGGCAATAGTGTCAGACTTTATTTTGGGGGGCTCCAAAATCACTGCAGATGGTGATTGCAACCATGAAATTAAAAGATGCTTACTGCTTGGAAGAAAAGTTATGAGCAACCTAGATAACATATTCAAAAACAGAGACATTACTACTTTGCCAACAAAATTCTGTCTAGTCAAGGCTATGGTTTTTCCTGTGGTCATGTATGGATGTGAGAGTTGGACTGTGAAGAAAGCTGAATGTAGAAGAATTGATGCTTTTGAACTGTGGTGTTGGAGAAGACTTTTGAGAATCCTTTGGACTGCAAGAAGATCCAACCAGTCCATTCTACAGGAGATCAGTCCTGGGTGTTCATTGGAAGAACTGATGCTAAAGTTGAAACTCCAGTACTTTGGCCACCTCATGGGAAGAGTTGACTCATTGGAAAAGACTCGGATGCTGGGAGGGATTGGGGATAGGAGGAGAAGGGGATGACATAGGATGAGATGGCAGGATGGCATCACCGACTTGATGGACATGAGTTTGAGTGAACTCCGGGAGTTGGTGATGGACAGGGTGGCCTGGCATGCTGTGATTCATGGGGTTGCAAAGAGTCAGACATGAAGAGTGACTGAACTGAACTGAGGATTTATTGAACATTTTGGGTTTAATATGTCAAGTTGAACTTGAGCTTTTGTTACACTGGGCTCAGAATAATGTCTTTCTCTTTTTCAAGAGTAATATTTTAATAGCTTATTAAAAAACAATTTGCCCAATCAATTTCAGCGTTATTGAATTAGAGTCTCAAGTAGGTCTTTTAAAATAATGAGATATGCTTGACAATTAGTCACATGTGAACTACATTTCTGTCATAATACATATAGCATTAAAATTTCAGATTAAAAAAATGATAGAAAACTATATCAATTGCATTCTCTTTGGAATTCATGTTAAGATTCAGGCTATATCCAAACATTCTTGGTTTATATTATTAAAACTTGTATAATGAAGACATTGCTTTGTGGAATGGGTCGTTGAAATGAGCAGTTTGCAAGTATTTGAGACATAGTTGGTTTCTAAGTATTTGAGCTTAGCTTTCTAAGAAGTCGTCTTTTGATCTTAAAAAAAAATTCCTAAAACCCCTTGAAGACATCCCATTTAGAAGGTATGCAGAAAAGTGTGAAGGCATGATGATATGGAAGTTGTAATGATTAGAAAATAAAGAAAAATGAAATTAATTCAGTTTCTTCCCTCTGTATCCTTTTATACCACACTGCTATTTTGGGTGACATTATAATCAAGGATGCAATATTTATAGAACGATGTTACTCTAATGATAACATATTACAAAAAACCTTGGCAACAAGCTAAGACACAGCAGGGGAGCTGGAAGAGAGCTATTTTTGTAATGTTTAAAATTATACTAAATTAAAAAAAAAAAATCCCTGCTGGGCCTCAAGCTTAAAATAGCCTGGTGTGGTGTAACTGATCAGAGCATTAAATTCTGATAATTTATCACATGGAAAGGAGCACATGTTGACAAATATTTATGTATGAAAAGCATTTTAGGCTATTTCTATGAAATTCAATATCTAAAGTCATTTTTTCAACGGATTCTAGTCTAAAAATAGAAGACTATCACATGGAAACTCAATATTAAACTAATTCAAAATATTAGACTTCTGGAAAGCATAAACAACAATATACACACATATAACATATCTAGAGCTACATTTATTGTCGGGATATTCTTATAAAACATCTTAGATTAGACTGGTACTTTCTGTCTTTCTAATCTCTTTTTATTTGTAAAAGCTTTGTTGGGATATAGTTCACCTACTGTGCAATTAACCTGTTTAAGTGAACAATTCAATGATTTTTTTGAAAGGAAAAAGATTTATGTAATTGTTACCACAGCCAATGCAGAGTATTTTCATTATCTTTAAAAGAAACCCCAGATCTTTTAGCTATTGCCCATTATCTTCTAGCTCATCCACTAGTCCTAAGCAATTGCTAATTTATGTTTCTATGGATTTCCCAATTTGAAGTTTCATATAAATGGAATAATATGATATGTAGTCTTTTGTGGCTGATTTCTTCCACACAACATGTTTTCAAGGTTCATCCACATTGTAGCATGTATCAGTACTTCATTTCTTTTTAGGGCTGAAGAGTATTCCATTTATGGAGAAACCATATTTTATTGATCCAGTCATCTTTCATAAACATTTTCCCATAGCTATTGACTATTAATATTATGAATAGTGTGACTATGAGCATTAATGTATGGTTTTTGTGTGTGTGTAAACACAAGTTTTCACTTCTATTCAGCCTTACTCTCTTCTTGAAGTCTAAGCTTTGTGAAAAGAGAATATCTCATTCTATTTGAAAGTTTTGTGTCTGAAAACTAAAACTCTGTCATCTTATGTAAATATTCTACTATAAGATTATTATCAACAAGTAGATATTTAAACCTTATTTGCTAGAGTTTCATAATATTTGTTCTTATTTTTGTTCCCTCCTGATTGATGCTTTTGAACTCTGGTGTTGGAGAAGACTCTTGAGAGTCCCTTGGACTACAAGGAGATCCAACCAGTCCATCCTAAAGGAGATCAGTCCTGGGTGTTCATTGGAAGGACTGATGTTGAAGCTGAAACTCCAATACTTTGGCCACCTCATGGGAAGAGTTGACTCATTGGAAAAGACTCAGATGCTGCGAGGGATTGGGGGCAGGAGGAGAAGGGGACGACAGAGGATGAGATGGCTGGATGGCATCATGGACTCGATGGACATGAGTTTAGGTAAACTCCGGGAGTTGGTGATGGACAGGGAGGCCTGGCGTGCTGTGATTCATGGGTCGCAAAGAGTCAGACACGACTGAATGACTGAACTGAACTGAACAGAACTGAATCTCCAAATGGCTTCTGCTGCTGTTGCTAAGTCACTTCAGTCGTCTCTGGCTCTGTGCGACCCCATAGATGGCAGCCCACCAGACTCCTCCATCCTTGGGATTCTCCAGGCAAGAACACTGGAGTGGATTGCCATTTCCTTCTCCAATGCACGAAAGTGAAAAGTGAAAGTGAAGTCCCTCAGTCGTGCCCGACTCTAGTGACCCCATGGACTGCAGCCCACCAGGCTCCTCTGTCCATGGGATTTTCCAGTCAAAAGTATTGGAGTGGGGTGCCATTGCCAACAGCTCACAGCAATCCAAATGACAAGGCCAACTTCTCTTGGTAAAATTTTCTATCCTTTTCTGTATATATTAATTCTGTCCATAGAATTAATCTCTCACCCTTTCCAAAGGAATCTCAAGATATGAAGGAAAGGGGAAAATATTCTGAAACAAAAGTTTTGATATTTGATATTTAGGTCTGTATAAGTCAGTTCCATTAACCTTTGAATTTTAGTATTGAGAGGCTCAATGCAAACTTGAAAATAGTCATGGATTATTGTTTTAGTGATACCTATTGCTCAGTTAGGTATCTTCCCTGGTGGCTCAGATGGTAAAGCGTCTGCCTACAGTGAAGGAAACCTGGGTTCAATCCCTGGGTTGGGAAGATCTCCTGGAGAAAGGAATGGCAACCAACTCCAGAATTCTTGCCTGGAAAATCCCATGGACAGAGGAGCCTGGAAGGCTACAGTCCAAGGGGTCACAAAGAGTTGGACACGACTGAGCGACTTCAATTTCCTTTCACTTAATGCCCAATTAGGGCATACGTAATGCGCAGAGTACGGGCAGCTGTGATGGCGCGCAGAGCGAGGCAGAGAGGAGCTACCCCACGTTCGAGGTCAGGGGCCATGGCTGGGAGGAGCTACCCCACGTCCCAGGTCAGGGGCGGCAGCCGAAAGGAGTTATCCCACGTCCCAGGTCAGGGGAGGCAGGTGAGAGTGCCAGGCTGTGACAGCGCAAGAGCAGCTGAAAGGAGCAACCCCTGCCCGAGGCCAGGGGCAGCAGCCAGGCTGAGTGACCCCACATCGAAGGAGTGGCGGCTGCGCAGGCACTGGAGGACCTAGAGGAACTATACCACCTTCAAGGTTGGGAGGGGCGGCGGTAAGGAGATACCCCTCATCCAAGGTAAGGAGCAGCGGCTGCACTTTACTGGAGCAGGGGAGAAGATATACCCCACATCCAAGGTAAGGTAAGAGAAACCCAAGTAAGATGGTAGGTGTTGCAAGAGGGCAGACACACTGAAACCATAAAAACAGAAAACTAGTCAATCTAATCACACTAGCACCACAGCCTTGTCTAACTCAATGAAACTAAGCCATGCCCTGTGGGGCCACCCAAGACAGGTGGGCATGGTGGAGAGGTCTGACAGAATGTGGTCCACTGGAGAAGGGAATGGCAAACCACTTCAGCATTCTTGCCTTGAGAACCACATAAACTGTACGAAAAGGCAAAATGATAGGACACTGAAAGAGGTACTCCCCAGGTCAGTAGGTGCCCAACATGCTACTGGAGGTCAGTGGAGAAATAACTCCAGAAAGAATGAAGGGATGGAGCCAAAGCAAAAACAATACCCACTTGTGGATGTGACTGGTGATAGAAGCAAGGTCCGATGCTGTAAAGAGCAATATTACATAGGAACCTGGAATGTCAGGTCCATGAATCAAGGCAAATTAGTAGTGATCAAACAGGAAATGGCAAGAGTGAACATCAACATTCTAGGAATCAGCGAGCTAAAATAGACTGGAATGGGGGAATTTAACTCAGATGACCATTATATCTACTACTGCAGGCAGGAATCCATCAGAAGAAATGGAGTAGCCATCATGGTCAACAAGAGTCTGAAATGCAGTACTTGGATGCAATCTCAAAAACGACAGAATGATCTCTGTTTGTCTCCAAGGCAAACCATTCAATATCACAGTAATCCAAGTCTACGTCCCAACCAGTAATGCTGAAGAAGCTGAAGTTGAATGGTTCTAGGAAGACCTACAAGACCTTTTAGAACTAACACCCAAAAAAGATGTCCTTTTCATTATAGGGGACTGGAATGCAAAAGTAGGAAGTCAAGAAACACCTGGAGTAACAGGCAAATTGGGCCTTGGAATGCAGAATGAAGCAGGGCAAAGACTAATAGAGTTTTGCCAAGAAAATGCACTGGTCATAGCAAACACCTTCTTCCAACAACACAAGACGAGACTCTACACATGGACATCACCAGATGGTCAACACTGAAATCAGATTGACTATATTCTTTGCAGCCAAAGATGGAGAAGCTCTATACAGTCAACAAAAACAAGACCAGGAGCTGACTGTGGCTCAGATCATGAACTCCTTATTACGAAATTCAGACTTAAATTGAAGAAAGTAGGGAAAACCACTAGACTATTTAGGTATGACCTAAATCAAATCCCTTATGACTATACAGTGGAAGTGAGAAATAGATTTACGGGCCTAGATCTGATAGATAGAGTGCCTGATGAACTATGGACCGTGGTTCATGACATTGAACAGGAGACAGGGATCAAGATCATCCCTATGGAAAAGAAATGCAAAAAAGCAAAATGGCTGTCTGAGGAGGCCTTACAAATAGCTGTGAAAAGAAGAGAAGCGAAAAACAAAGGAGAAAAGGAAAAATATAAGCATCTGAATACAGATTTCCAAAGAATAGCAAGGAGAGATAAGAAAGACTTCCTCAGTGATCAATGCAAAGAAATCGAGGAAAACAACAGAATGGGAAAAACTAGAGATCTCTTCAAGAAAATTAGAGATACCACAGGAACATTTCATGCAAAGATAGGCTCGGAAAAGGACAGAAATGGTATGGAACTAACAGATGCAGAAGATAAGAGAGGTGGCAAGAATACACAGAAGAACTATACAAAAAAGATCTTCATGACCAAGATAATCATGATGGTGTGATCACTCATCTAGAGCCAGACGTGCTGAAATGTGAAGTCAAGTGGGCCTTAGAAAGCATCACTACAAACAAAGCTAGTGGAGGTGATGGAATTCCAGTGGACCTATTTCAAATCCTGAAAGATGATGCTGTGACAGTGCTGCACTCAATATGCCAACAAATTTGGAAAACTCTTCAGTGGCCCCAGGACTGGAAAAGGTCGGTTTTCATTCCAATTCCAAAGAAAGGCAATGCCAAAGAATGCTCAAACTATTGCACTCATCGCATTCGCTAGTAAAGTAATGTCAAAATTCTCCAAGCCAGGCTTCAGCAATATGTGAACTGTGAACTTCCAGATGTTCAAGCTGGGTTTAGAAAAGGCAGAGGAACCAGAGATCAAACTGCCAACATCCGCTGGATCATGGAAAAAGCAAGAGAGTTCCAAAAACATCTATTTCTGCTTTATTGACTATGCCAAAGCCTTTGACTGTGTGGATCCCAAGAAAGTGTGGACATTTCTGAAAGAGATGGGAATACCAGACCACCTGAGCTGCCTCCTGTGAAACCTATATGCAGGTCAGGAAGCAGCAGTTAGAACTGGACATGGAACAACAGACTGGTTCCAAAGAGGAAAAGGAGTACGTCAAGGCTGTATTTGTCACCCTGCTTATTTAACTTATACGCAGAGTAAATCATGGAAATGCTGGGCTGGAAGAAACACAAGCTGGAATCAAGATTGCTGGGAGAAATGTCAGTAACCTCAGATATGCAGATGACACCACCCTTATTGCAGAAAGTGAAGAGGAACTAAAAAGCCTCTTGATGAATGTGAAAGAGGAGAGTGAAAAAGTTAGTTTAAAGCTCAACATTCAGAAAATGAAGATCATGGCATCTGGTCCCATCACGTCATGGGAAATAGATGGGGAAACAGTGGAAACAGTGTCAGACTTTATTTTTTTGGGCTCCAAAATCACTGCAGATGGTGACTGCAGTCATGAAATTAAAAGACCCTTTCTCCTTGGAAGGAAAGTTATGACCAACCTAGATAGCATATTCAAAAGCAGAGACATTACTTTGCCAACAAAATTTTGTCTAGTCAAGGCTGTGGTTTTTCCAGTAGTTATGTATGGATGTGAGAGTTGGACTGTGAAGAAGGCTGAGCGCCGAAGAATTGATGCTTTTGAACTGTGGTGTTGGAGAAGACTCTTGAGAGTCCCTTGGACTGCAAGGATATCCAACCAGTCCATTCTGAAGGAGATCAGCCCTGGGATTTCTTTTGAGAGAATGATGCTGAAGTTGAAACTCCAGTACTTTGACCACCTCATGTGAAGGGTTGACTCATTGGAAAAGACTCTGATGCTGGGAGGGATTGGGGGTAGGAGGAGAAGGGACAACAGAGGATGAGATGGCTGGATGGCATCACTGACTCGATGGACATGAGTCTGAGTGAACTCCGGGAGTTGGTGATGGACAGGGAGGCCTGGCGTGCTGCGATTCATGGGGTCGCAAAGAGTTGGGCATGAGTGAGCGACTGAACTGAACTGAGCGATGCCCAGTTGAAAACATATTTAGCAAAATGTTTCATTCTTCTACATAGTTTTATCATTACATGTGTATATGAATCTCAACCTTAAAGACTCTTTATAATAAATGTGTCAAATGTTCAGATTTAATTAAAGAAAATATAAATTTTTTGTTTAAATTCAAGGCCAGAATTTTGTCCTTAATGTGTAATTGGCATTACTTAACATACTCGAAGTTATAATTACAATCCTTCCCTTAGCAAGATAATTTAAATATAACTAGTGACTTTGACCATAGCAGCAGAAGAAACTTAAAACAGACAAAAGAAAATGCAAAGAAACCTAAACAGTCAGTAAAATCAGATGCTAATGGGGTAGATATGATGGAGGTGGGGGTGGTGGGCGAGATTATTTATTTTACTCTTATAATTTATATTTTTTAAAACATATTTTGTGTTACTTACTGGAAAAAAGGCGCAGAATATTCTCTTTTCAATAAACTTGTTTCAATAAAGCAATAATAATAGTATAAAAAGCAACCAGTCTCATAAAATAGAATTATTAACCTTAGAAAACTAAGGAAACAGCAATATTTTTTAGTTTTTATTAGAAATTTGGGGTTCTGAATAGATGCTTTCCCAGCCTTATTTGTTTCATTTTCCAAATAATTATTATATATATTTTGTATAAAACAGTGTATAGAATAATATTAATAAAATATATATGAAATGACTAAATATATCCTAAGTATGTATGTTAAACTTAACACCTAAATTTCTTCTGTTTTCTCCATGCTCACTTCTCAACATTATTTATGTAATAATATGTGAAGTGTGGGGAGCAGGATGCAGTAATATACACATTCAGAATCCTCTGCACGGGAGACAGCCTAAACCCTGGCTTCTTCTGTATGAAAAACATTAATTTATTTTGGAAAGAAGTGCTGGCTGTTGTTGCCACACACACACACACACACACACACACACACACACACATACACACAGAGTATTGAATATATCTTACTGAAAACCATATTTATATTTTCACAGAACAGAGAAGTTCTTAAATCACTGAATAAACTATTGATTATTTCACAAAGTCAGTTTAGATACCACAAAGACTAAACTTTGCATAATTCTTCTAAGTTCTAGGTAACATTTTTGTATATTTTATATTGAGCTAACTGCTCACACACACACACACACACACACACACACATATTCTATACTAAACTTCATTTAATATTGGAAACCACCCGGCTTTTCCATTTCATAGATTTTTGATGTGAATCACAAGTTTTTAGATAAGAGTATTATAAATGAATGGTTTATGATGATGGTGGCACCCACTCAGTAAACTTACTGAAATCAATGAGCCATACATTTGAAATGGTTCAATGTTATCTGAGTAAAATATACCTCAATAGAGTTACTTTAAAAAATCAAATTGGAAGAAATTATAATAATATCTCACAATTGTATACTGTTTACCACTTGCCAGGCTCTGTGGTAAATGATCTTCACAGTTTGTCTTATTAATTACTCAAGATGATCTATAAAGTATGTACCATTAGTATTTTTCAGTGAGGAAATTAATAGGCAGAAAGTTTATGCATATTACCCAATATGATACAAATACTCAGTGCTACGACTAAAAATGTATATCCTTCCTAAACATATGATCACAGTGCATAGAAACTATTCAAACTACATTAGAATATTTCAGTGCAGGTCAAAGTAAAGTAATATGCTGGCTGTTTTTAACAACATTTTAAGTAACTGATTATACAATACTTATGATTCCATCACCAGACTAACCTCTGGACTTTCCAGTATGTGATAGAAAATTTCCCTTCATTTAAAAAGGCAATCAGTGCAATATGTTTCTTTTGTAATTCTGGGGTATGGATAAGCTAATTAAGATATCCATTTTGGTGATTCTATGTACATTATTTGTCTTTAAATAAAGTGTACAAATATTTTTAAAAAGAAATTTAAGCTGATGAGTCTGTAACTGATGTTAAAATTATCCTAACTGGTGCTGCACAGTTTGTATAAGTGGTGGAAATGCTTACTTGGATTGAATGGGAAAAGATATTCTGTAATTTTTGTTAATTTATATATGAAGTGTTTAGTGGATCTAATAAAAATTAGGTATTGGCATTTACAGCAGGCATTAATTAAATAATTTATTTATCTAATGAGTAATTACCCTAAAAATGCCTTTAGAAGAGGTGACTTTGTCACTCCCCTCTTTGGGAAAAGAAGAGGAAAAGGTCAAATATATTGTAAATAACAAAGCTTTGATCTTCATCAACTAGAGCTGGTATACACTAGTACTCTGATTTTCCTTTATTGCCTCAAATTATTATTATCTTACTAGTTTCCATGTAATAGGATGAAAGTAAAAGTTCCAAGGATGGTATTCTTTAGAAAATACTAAACTTTGCCAACATTTGTTAGCCCTTGAGACACATGGTCCTCACTTCTAAAATATAACTGCAAATAACTATCTGACAGATTTGTAGCAAAGTTAAGTAAACAATTTGCTGAGTCACTCAGTCATGTTGGATTGTTTGTGATCTTATGGATTGTAGCACACCCGTCTTCTCTATCCATGGGATTTTTCCAGGCAAGAATACTGGAGTGGGCTACCATATCCTCTTCCAGGGGATCTTCTTGACCCAGGGATTGAAGCTGCATCTCCTGCATTTACTGCATTGGCAAGCAGATTCTTTATCCATTGAGCCACCTGGGAAGCCCAAGTAAACAATAAGAATTACTAAAAACAGTGCTAAAATTATGGTAGGTGCTCATTTATACTTAATAATGATGACAATAGATTGGAATATATTTGCATCCATAGTAATGGGTGCGTCTTGTGTGTGTTCAGGTGAGACTATTTGCTCTTGAAACTTTAGCTAATCCTTAAAAGATAAGATTTTAGTTTCTAAAATCTTTTTGCAGTTGTACCAATGGTGTTTTTGGTTCTGGCTTCTTTTTTAAACAGTGATACATCTCTAAGGAAAGACTAATCTAAAAATTTGGTTTTCACATTTGAAATTCCTCACACATTGTAGAGTTAAAAATCAAATTTGAAATGTGAGATGGGTGAATGTTAAGGATAAAGAGAATGAAGAAAGAAAGATACTCTCTTTCCAAGAGGAGGACACAGACTGACTCCAATACATTGGAAATTAGGCAGACAACATGTGCTCACTGTCTTTTTCTTCACAGTAGGGTGGGTTCATCTGCCAGTTCCTATTTGCTCACTTATTAAATAATACACAGTGTCTGTAAAAGGTTATAATCAGAAAGAGAGAACAAGGTGAAAGTCACTGACATTCTTCTTGAGCTGTCTGATACAATATGACCTGATGTTACATGAAATGGTGAAGTGATGCAAGAAGAGAAGATTCTAAAACAATGTCAACCTTCAGAAGGACATGCACTTCTTATCCATTTATAAAGAATGAGGATGAAGGATAACATGTTGCTGGCATGAAGCTGGGTTCTGCTCTTGACCAGATGTGTGTGACCTTTGGCAAGTTATTTAACTTGTGCAAGCCTCACTCAGTTCTTCATCATTAAAGCAGCAACATATCAATCTTATAGGGTGGTTGTAAGATCTCATTCACTCATTCACTAGATATTTATTCTTCATCTCTCAAGTACCAGGCTCTGTGTTAATTATTCTGGGGATAATTTAGTATATAAGAAATAAACAGAGTGTATGTTCTTATGAGTTTTTATCACAGATGGAATTTAGTATTTAATACATACATAGTAAAATATATACTGCTTCCCTGGTGGCCCAGATGATAAAGAATTTACCTGTAATATAGAAGACCTGGGTTCGATCCCTGGGGAAATCCCCTGGAGAAGGAAATGGCAATCCACTCCAGTTTTGTTGTCTGGAGAATTCCATGGACAGAGGAGCCTGATAGGCTACAGTCCATGGGGTCACAAAGAGTTGGACATGACTGAGCGACTAACAGCAAATATATACTATAATTTATATAGCATTTGAGAAAATGTATCAATATTGAGGATAATTACAGAATGTTATAAATTCCAGGAAGGAAATATGAGAAGGAGAGATAAGCTGTAATAGGGTTGTTAGCATCAATCTCTAAGGAGAGGTGACTTTTGAACCAAGATTGGGAAGACAGAGCCAAGATTTGGAAGATGGTAGCCATGAAGATCTTGGCAAAGAAATCTTCAGGCACAAGAGCCTACACGTGGAGTGTCCTAGTGGCTGGAAAAGGCTTTCTGGGTCAGAGGAAAGAAAATTTGGCCTTTAAGTATGGAAACCTGAAAGCATGTGGCTTTCTGTATATCAGAATTGCTATAGACCTCTGGTTACTATGTGTTTCTTTTTATAAAAAGAATAATTTATTTTAATTGGAGGCTAATTACTTCACAATATTGTAGTGGTTTTTTGCCATACGTTGACATGAATCAGCCATGGGTGTACATGTGTTCCCCATCCTGAACCCCCCTCCCACCTCCCTCCCCATCCCATCCCTCAGGGTCATCCCAGTGCATCAGCCCTGAGCACCCTGTCTCATGCATCGAACATGGACTGGCAATCTATTTCACATATGATAATATACTATGTGTTCCTTATTCCTTCCTCTTTTGAACAGAGTGTTACTGAAGTTGTATTATCTCTTTATTGCATGGTGGGTGCTTAAGAGTTAGCTCACTTGTCTTTTAACCCCACAGGTCTCTAGATCAAGAGGACCCAGCATGAGCAACTATACTTGTGGATCCTCATCGACATTCAGACCTGATTCAATCCTGGTGTCATAATTGGATACAAAGTGATTAGAAGCAGTGTGTTAGAAGGAGAGAATGCATTTTGTAAGTAGGAAAGATGCAAACATGCAAACATCTGTGCTCCAAAGGCAGATATATTTTTTTAATAGCTGTAATAATTCCTGCTATGCCCCTTTCTGACTTTACCATTCTTATAAAACTTTAGAGCCTATTTCCTCTGCTCTTGAATTACATCTGACCTCCTGACTTGTTTTAATGGAGAGAAGGTTGCAGAAGTAACTGAGACTGCCTTGGATGTTGGTCTCTTTGAAGATAAGAGTCCACATGGAAATGAAGCAGAAGATGCAAGTAAAACAGAAGAGGTGGAGAGACAGAGAGACAAAGGGAAGGAGAAGAGAAAACCTCCAGCTACTGGCCATCTGAGAAATCCCACCTACAGCACCAAATATGTGAGTGAGGTCATCTGGTATCCACTCACCATAGCTGAGCTGTCAGATGACTACAGTTTCATAAATGATTTCAGAAAAGACTGGCATAAAAACTGCCCAGATCTGAACATGAGAAGTATGAAAATGCCATTTTAGCCATTATGTTCTGAGGCTTCTTACTCAGTAACAGATAAATTTTAAAATTCAGTTGATGACTGAATTTTGTAAAAGTCCAAGAAATGATACTACATTAAGGCTTATCAGAACCCTTAATTATGTCAAAAACATTTTTTTTCAAACTTCAGAAGTGTCTAAAAACATATGAAATGCTCATTATGTCAACTTCAAGTTGTAAGACTAAAAACTGATTTAACGGTCATCTGACCAATGAATTTTATAGCCATTTTATAGAAATTATAAGAAGAAGAAATATTAACACTTTAGGGAAGAAATAACATCTTAATTATATTATTGAACATTTAATTACATAACACTATATGACTGGTACTATTTTACATGCCTTAGGTAAATAGATTAATTTATTAAACCTATTGAAACTCTATAAAGTACCTAATATAATCCCTCTAAGAAGTTGACTGAGAACTTAGGAAATCTGTCCAAATTTACATGGTTAATAAGTGAAGGAGTCATGTGTCTAAGCCAGAGGGCCTAACGTCAGAGTCTGGGTCTTTCCCCCAAACTCTGCTAAGTTACATTAGATTTTATCACCAACACTATCAGGTGCAGTAAAAGTGCAGCTTAAAATGAAGTCAGTTGGTATCACTACTCTCACTAAATTCCATGGATCTGAACTTTGCCTTAAAATAGAGGCAGGTATCTAGTGTGATATATACTCTCATCATACATTATTTGAGGCTTTTTGACAGTGACACAAAAATTGCTTTGACAGATTGACAGCAAAGATTCATTTTGCTGATAGTCTACCTAAATATTTAAACTGAAAGACTATCATGGCCTGGATTAAAATATGAGCAAAGAATTTTGAGTAAGGGATTTGGAAGCATTTATAAATGGAAACAAAGGATTTAATATCAGATGCAGTTGCAGGAAAAGACTGTTTTTGTTTCTTGTTTTCAGTGGCAAATTGCACCTGAGAAGTCTACTTACCATCCTTGACATATTTCATAACTGGAATCTCATTAGATTATCACTACATCATTATTAGAATCTCAGGCCCTTAAAAATACATTTGCCTATTTTCTCAACTCTGCTAATCTTAAATGTTTTCTCCCTCTTTAGGGAACAGAATGATTTGTATAATTTCTTGAAGTAGTTCATTTCTTGATGCTTTATTAAAGTAACGATATAGTATCCTTTAACTGTCAGCAGAATACGTACCAGCTATGCTTCAAAAAACCATTGGTTTATTACAGTTAGGGGCTTCCCTGATAGCACAGTTGGTAAAGAGTCCACCTGCAATGCAGGAGACCCTGGTTCAATTCCTGGATTGGGAAGATCCCCTGGAGAAGGGATAGCCTACCCACTCCAATATTCTTGGGCTTCCCTTGTGGCTCAACTGGTAAAGAATCTGCCTGTGATATGGAAGACCTGAGTTTGATCCCTGGGTTGGGAAGATCCCCTGAAGAAGGGAAAGGCTACTCACTCCAGGGTTCTGGCCTGGAGAATTCCATGGAATGTATACCCCATGGGGTTGCAAAGAATCAGATGACTGAGTGACTTTCACTTTATTACACTTATGACCACAGTCAAATTTTCATATTTAATTGGCACAAGTAAACAATCCATTGGCTGACCTAATATCAAGCCACTGATATTGGGAAAAAACTGGAACCAACTGAACGTGATTCAATTTTAAATTGAGCAATTCAACATTATCAACCTGAAGTTATGATTCTTATTTACTATGCCTAGGAAATCTTGGTTTTAAAAAGAGTTTCAACTTTGTGGAAGAAAATCTTGGAATATACAAAGTATCATTACGGTACCATAAGTGACCAATGAAACAGCCTACTCATTGTACTTACCTCAGCAATTTTGAATATATCAACATAAATTTATTTAGTATGTATGAATATATTATAATATATTATATATGAATATATTAGAGCTTCTGAGGATTCTTATAAAGTAAAATATATATTTTGAATCCAATTCTCCCAGCCATGTTCTTAGCACGTATCTATACAACTTTCAACACCAGTAATCCATGCATTCTTTGGTCCTCTTTAATTTTAATTTCTAATCTGCAGAGCTATAATTTTACTATGAAACAGCTGTAAGCAAATGATAGCATTCTCTTTTATCTAGTATGTGATATCACCTCCTTGATGTTTTTATCCTAAAGAAGGGGATAAGCCAATATGGAATCAATGTGTAACAAAAGGTGGCATTTCAAAAAATCATCAGTAGAAATTATTTACATTCATTGTACACTCGCCACTTTATTAAAAATTCAACAATTATTTCTTGAACCCATATTGAGCAGTTGTTGTGCTACACATGAAGTTAATAGGGGAAAAGAAAGACCCAACTGGCAAGATATTCCCAGTCTACTATGAGAGAAGGGTGATGCCTTTCTTTGTGAACTGATACTGATGTACAGCTCATGTGGTAAGGGACAATCAGTTCCATATATGGAAATCCTAGATCAGTCTAGTCCTAAACTACAGCAGGCACTTCGATCGTGTAAGATGATGGCTGAGCTTTAGGACAGAAATTTAGAAGTCATTTTCACACACCTTTCTTCCTTTGATAGGACAGATATCACAAGCTGTATTAGAGTTGAAATTGTTTGCAAAGTAGCACTATACATGGGTTTTTATTACATGTGTAGTCAAGGCTAACGATTACCAAATAAAAACCAGGGAAAAAATTAAAGGATGTAGATTGTTTCATTTTTATTTCACTGGCTAAGAAATTGATTAATAAGTGGTCATACTTCTTCAATCTTTAGCATATTTTATATGAAGGCCATAAACTAAATCCCTCCTTACATGTCTACAACTTTAAGCTTCAAATATCAGAGCCATTTCCTTTCATTAGATAGCTAATTACTTCTTTACGCAATTCCCATTAAAATCAGAAAGTTACACTTTGAAAATCTTTCACATTTCCGAGCTGGCACACTTAAAGCGCGATCAAGAGGAGCTACCACGCGTCCGAGGTCAGGGGCAGTGGCCTACAGTGCCAGGCTACGACGGTGCAGAAACGCCCGAGAGGAGCTACCCTGCATCCGAGGTCAGGGGCAGCGGCTGAGAGGAGCTACCCTGCGTCTGAGGTCAGGGGCAGCAGCCGGAGGGAGAAATCCTGCCTCCGAGGTCAGGGGCAGCCAGGAGAAGCCATCTCATGCCCGAGGCCAGGGGCGGTGACCCTGAGGAGTCACCCTGAGCCCGAGGCCAGGGGCGGCAGCTGGGAGGAGCAACCCGAGGAGCAGTGGCTGCCCAGGCACAGGAGGGCCTAGAGGAGCTATCCAACATTGAAGGTCAGGAACGGCGGTGGTAAGGAGATACCCATCGTCCAAGGTAAGGAACAGCGGCTGTGCCTTGCTGGAGCAGCCGTGAAGAGATGCCCCACGCCCAAGGTAAGAGAAACCCAAGTAAGATGGTAGGTGTAGCAAGAGGGCATCAGAGGGCAGACACACTGAAACCATACTCACAGAAAACTAGTCAATCTAGTCACACAAGGACCACAGCCTTGTCTAACTCAATGAAACCAAGACATGCCTGTGGGGCAACCCGCAACCCACCCATGCCCGCGGGTGGGTCGTGGTGGAGCGGTCTGACAGAATGTGGTCCACTGGAGAAGGGAATGGCAAGCCACTTCAGTATTCTTGCCTTGAGAACCCCATGAACAGTACGAAAAGGCAAAATGATAGGATACCAAAGAGGAACTCCCCAGGTCATTAGGTGCCCAATATGCTACTGGAGATCAGTGGAGAAATAACTCCAGAAAGAATGAAGGGATGGAACCAAAGCAAAAGCAATACCCAGTTGTGGATGTGACTGTTCATAGAAGCAAGGTCTGATGCTGGAAAGAGGAATATTGCATAGGAACCTGGAATGTCAGGTCCATGAATCAAGGCAAATTAGAAGTGGTCAAACAAGAGATGGCAAGGGTGAATGTTGACATTCTAGGAATCAGTGAACTAAAATGGACTGGAATGGGTGAATTTGACTCAGATGACCATTATATCTACTACTGTGAGCAGGAATCCCTCTGAAGAAATGGGGTAGCCATCATGGTCAACAAAAGAGTCTGAAATGCAGTACTTGGATGCAATCTCAAAAACAACAGAATGATCTCTGTTCGTCTCCAAGGCAAACCATTCAATATCACAGTTATCCAAGTCTATGCCCCAACCAGTATTGCTGAAGAAAGGTTCTATAAAGACCTACATGACCTTTTAGAACTAACACCCAAAAAAGATGTCCTTTTCATTATAGGAGACTGGAATGCAAAAGTAGGAAGTCAAGAAACACCTGGAATAACAGGCAAATTTGGCCTTGGAATGCGGAATGAAGCAGGGCAAAGACTAATAGAGTTTTGCCAAGAAAATGCACTGGTCATAGCAACACCTCTTACAACCACACAAGAGAAGACTCTACACATGGACATCACTAGACGGTCAACACCGAAATCCGATTGATTATACTCTTTGCAGCCAAAGATGGAGAAGCTCTATACAGTCAACAAAAAACAAGACCAGGAGCTGACTGTGGCTCAGATCATGAACTCCTTATTACCAAATTCAGACTCAAATTGAAGAAAGTAGGGAAGACTGCTAGACCATTCAGGTATGATTTAAATCAAATACCTTACGATTATACAGTGGAAGTGAGAAATAGATTTAAGGGCCTAGATCTGATAGATAGAGTGCCTGATGA
Organism: Ovis aries; assembly: GCF_016772045.2. Lineage (NCBI taxonomy): Eukaryota > Metazoa > Chordata > Mammalia > Artiodactyla > Bovidae > Ovis > Ovis aries. The sequence goes on along the minus strand of NC_056057.1, from coordinate 22,726,342 downwards.
ACTTTGGAAAGAGATTTGTGACATTGTACAGGAGACAGGGATCAAGATCATCCCCAAGGATGAGAAATGCAAAAAAGAAAAATGGCTGTCTGAGGAGGCCTTACAAATAGCTGAGAAAAGAAGAGAAGTGAAAAGCAAAGGAGAAAAGGAAAGATAATAGCATCTGAATGCAGAGTTCCAAAGAATAGCAAGAAAAGATAAGAAAGCCTTCCTCAGCAAACAATGCAAAGAAATAGAGGAAAACAACAGAATGGGAAAGACTAGAGATCTCATCAAGAAAATTAGAGATATCAAGGGAACATTTCATGCAAAGATGGGCTTGATAAAGGACAGAAATGGTATGGACCTAACGGAAGTAGAAGATATTAAGAGGTGGCAAGAATCCACGGAATAACTGTACAAAAAAGATCTTCACGACCCAGATAATTATGATGATGTGATCACTAATCTAGATCCAGACATCTTAGAATGTGAAGTCAAGTGGGCCTTAGAAAGCATCACTACAAACAAAGGGAGTGGAGGTGATGGAATTCCAGTTGATCTATTTCAAATCCTGAAAGATGATGCTGTGAAAGTGCTGCACTCAATATGCCAGCACATTTGGAAAACTCAGCAGTGGCCACAGGACTGGAAAAGGTCAGTTTTCATTCCAATTCCAAAGAAAGGCAATGCAAAAGAATGCTCAAACTGCCGCACAATTGCACTCATCTCACACGCTATTAAAGTAATACTCACAATTCTCCAAGCCAGGCTTCAGTGAAACGTTCACATGGGGATTGGTTCACGTGAACCATGAACTTCCAGATGTTCAAGCTGGTTTTAGAAAAGGCAGAGGAACCAGAGATCAAATTGCCAACATCCTCTGGATCATGGAAAAAGCAAGAGAGTTCCAGAAAAACATCTATTTCTGCCTTATTGACTATGCCAAAGCCTTTGACTGTGTGGAGGACCACACACAGTGGAAAATTCTGAAAGAGATGGGAATACCAGACCAACTGACCTACCTGTTGAGAAACCAAAATGCAAGTCAGGAAGCGACAGTTAGAACTGGACATGGAACAACAGACTGGTTCCAAGTAGGAAAAGGAGTATGTCAAGGCTGTATATTGTCACCCTGGTTTTTTAACTTATATGCAGAGTACATCATGAGAAATGCTGGGTTGGAGGAAGCACAAGCTGGAATCAAGATTGCTAGGAGAAATATCAATAACCTCAGATAATGCAGATAACACCACCCTTATGGCAGGAAGTGAAAAGGAACTAAAAAGCCTCTTGATGAAAGTGAAAAAGTTGGCTTAAAGCTCAACATTCAGATAACTAAAATCATGGCAACTCGTCCCTTCACTTCATAGGAAATAGATGGAGAAACAGTGGAAACAGTGTCAGACTTTATTTTTTTGGGCTCCAAAATCACTGCAGATGGTGATTGCAGCCATGAAATTAAAAGATGCTTACTCCTTGGAAGGAAAGTTATGACCAACCTGGATAGCATATTGAAAAGCAGAGACATTACTTTGCCAACAAAGGTGTGTCTAGTCAAAGCTATGGTTTTTCCAGTAGTCACGTATGGATGTGAGAGTTGGACTATAAGAGAGTATGGAAGAATTGATGCTTTTGAACTGTGGTGTTGGAGAAGACTCCTGAGAGTCCCATGGACTGCAAGGAGATCCAACCAGTCCATCCTAAAGGAGATCAGTCCTGGGTGTTCATTGGAAGGACTGATACTGAGGCTGAAATGCCAATACTTTGGCCATCTCATGCGAAAAGTTGACTAATTGGAAAAGACCCTGATGCTGAGAGGGATTGGGGGCAGGAGGAGAAGGGGACGACATAGGATGAGATAGCTGGATGGCATCACCGACTAGATGCACATTAGTTTGAGTGAACTCTGGGAGTTGGTGACGGACAGCGAGGCCTCCATGCTGTGATTCATCGGGTCGCGAAGAGTCAGACTGGACTGAGTGACTGAACTTAACTGAACTGAACTGAACTGAATGAGGTTGTTACGCATGATAAAATACCAGATAATTATTGTATAACAATTTGTTTTTAGAGCTCTTTATAAAAACTTATTATTTAGGTTAATATTCTATTTGTTATTCTCTCCCTAATATGATTACAAACTTCTGTAAAACAGAGACTGTGTTCTATTCTTTACCCCATATTGTAACAAGTACAGGGTCAAAAATGAAACAGTTATTATATGTCCTGGGCAACAAATAAATTGCTACCACTGCAAGGAGAGCCAAGCCGTCCATCCTAAAGGAGACCAATACTCGGTGTTAATTGGAAGGACTGATGCTGAGGTTGAAACTCCAATACTTTGGCCATGTCATGAGAAGAGTTGACTCATTGGAAAAGACCCTGATGCTGGGAGGGATTGGGGGCAGAAGGAGAAGAGGACAACAGAGGATGAGATGGCTGGATGGTGTCGCCGACTGTGCATGTGAGTTTGGGTAAACTCCGAGAGTTGGTGATGGACAGGGAGGACTGACGTGCTGTGATTCACAGGGTCACAAAGAGTTGGGCACGACTGAGTGACTGAACTGAACTGAACTGATTCTCTGAAAACCTCCTGCCTCTCTTGAAATTATTGAATTCTTAGCTGTCTTGTTACTTTCATGGTAAAAGTCCCCCTTGCTATAACTGATGAATCCAGAGGATGACATATAACCTAAACTGGGCTTACCAGCATCATTCTCTAGGACATTATCTGAGATAGATAAAAGATCAGGCACTCTCCAGACAGCGTAAATAGTTACAAGTAACTCAGGCACTCAGAACAGTCTCTCATAGTAACCCAATGACTGTGTATTGGTTAATTGATTTCTATCTTTAGAATAACGAAAAAGATATACCATATTTTTGGACTGGAAGACTCAATATTGTGAAAATGACTACACTACCAAAGGCGATCTACAGATTCAATGCAATCCCTATCAAATTACCAATGACATTTTCCACAGAATTTTACAATTGACATAGAAATGCAAAATACCATAAATAGCTAAAGCAATCTTAAGAAAGAAAAATGGAGCTGGAGGAATCAGGCTCCTGATGTCAAACTGTACTACAAAGCTACAGTAATCAAAAGAGTATGGTACTGGTGAGATCAGCATGCCCACTCTCTAGGTCATGTGTGGCTCTTTGGAACCCCACGTACTACACCCCACAAAGCTTCTCTGTCCATGAGATTTTCCAGGCAAGAATACCAGCCTGGGTTGCCATTTCCTTCTCCAGGATATCTTGAACCCAGGATAGAACCTGTGTCTCTTGCATCTCCTGTTTTGGCAGGTGGGTTCTTTACCACTGAGCCACCAGGGAAGCTCACGATACTGGCACAAAATCAGAAATATAGTTCAATGCAATAGGATAGAAAGTCCAGAGATAAACCCACACACCTATAGTCACCTAATCAATGACAGAGGAAAGAATATACGATGGAGAGAAGACAGTCTCTTCTATAAGTGATGCTGTAAAACTGGACAGCTGCATGTAAAATAATATAATTAAAACATTAACATCATAAACAAAAGTAAACTCCAAGTGGATTACATGCCTAAATATAAGTCTGAATACTATACAATTCTTACTGGAAAGCATACCAGACTATTCTTTGACATAAATCACAGAAAGATGTTTGTTGATCAACTTCTGGAGCAAAGAAAAACAAAAATAAACAAATGGAACCAAATTAAAGTTAAAAGCTTTTGCATAGTGGAGGAAACCATAAATGAAATGACAACTCTCAGAAAGGGAGAAAATATTTGAAAACACAGCAATCAACAAGATATTAATTTCCAAAGTGTACAAACAGCTCATGAAGCTCAACATAAAAAATCAAACAACTCAATCAAAAAATGGCTGGAAGATCTAAATAGGCATTTCTCAAGAGAAGACATACCATATAGATGGCTAAAAATCACATGAAAATATGCTCAGCGTCACTAATTATTAGAGAAATGCAAATCAACATTACAGTGAAATATCACTTCATAGTGATCAGAATGGTCATCATCAAAAACCCTACAAGCAATACATGCTAGAGAGTGTGTGGGGAAAAGGAAAACTTCCTACACCCTTGGTAGGAATGTATATTGGTACAGTCACTATGGAGAATAGAAAAAACCTAAAAATAAAACTACATTTGATCCAGAAATCCAATTTTGGAGCATATATCCAGAGAAAACCACGGTTCAAAAGAATTCATGCACCCCAAAATTCACTGCAGTGCTGTTTCTAATATGCAGGACATGGAAGCAACCTAAATGTCCATCAACAGATGAATGGATGAAGAAGATGTGGTCCACATATATAGCAGAAATATTAATCAGGCATTAAAAGAATGAAATATTGCCACTTGCAGCAACATGGATGGACCTAGAGATTATCACACTGAGTGAAATAAGTCAGAAAAAGACAAGTATCTATGGTATCACTTATACATGGAATCTCAAACAGTAATACAAATGAACTGATATACAAAGCAGAAACAGACTCACAGACAGAGAATGAACTTATGGTTGTGGCACGGGAGGGGGAAAGGGGGGAGAAAAAATAGATTGGGAGTTAGAAAATGACATGTACACTCTGCTACATTTAAAATAGACAACAAACAACACCTACTGTATAGCACAGGGAACTTGGCTCAATGTTCTGTAATAACCTAAATGGGAAAAGAATTTTTAAAAGAATAGATACATGTAAATGCAAAAAAAAAATTAATTAGAAAAAATACAGAGATTTTATAAATAAAGATTTCAAATGTTCAAAAACTGGAATTTTCTTTTTCCTCTCAGAAACTACTAATTTTAAGAATTAAAAATCAAAGTAGGTTTGTTCTTCCAATTATAGACATCCTAGAAAAACATAACATTTTCTAACAATATGCTATTATAAAAATTCAGTTAACACAGTACATGCTGAAAAATCTGAAAACAACCTATAACCATACTATGTAGAAATATAGTATATTTTTCCCTAGACATACACCACCACATTTTTAAGGGAAATGGGATTATGTACTACATGTTTTTGGTATAGGCTTCCCTGCCAGCTCAGCTGGCAAAGAATCTGCTTGCAAAGCAGGAGACCTCGATTCCATCTCCGGGTCAGGAAGATTCCCTGGAGAAGGGATAGGCTACCTACTCCACTATTCTTGGGCTTTTCTGATGGTTCAGATGGTAAATAACCCACCTGCAATTAGGGAGACCTGGGTTCAATCCCTGGGTTGGGAAGATCCCCTGGAAAAGGGAACAGCTACCCATTCCATATTCTGGCCTGGAGAATACCATGGACAGAGGAGTCTGGCAGGCTCCAGTCCATGGGGTCACAAGGAGTTAAATACAACTGAACAACTTTGACTTTCAGTTGAACTTTTCCTTTATATTATTAAGAGAACATATTTTTAGGCCAGCAAATGTACATCTTCATCATTAATACCTAAATTTACATTGCATTAAGTGGTTGATGGTATAATTAACTTATCAAACCCATATTTTGAATATTCAAGTAGTTTCAATATTCTAAGAGATTTCTTAAGGAAGCTGAGGATTACAACAAAAAAGAAAGGGAGGTACAGAGATTTCCAATATACTTTTATATGCATAGCCTCTCCATTACCAAATCAGTCACCAAAATGGGTACATTTTCATTAAGACTTAGCCAACATCAACACATCATACTTAATCAAAGCCCACACTATTGGTGTTATACATTCTTTGGGTTTGAGTGATGTATAATGACATATATCCCCCATTATAACATCATACAAAGTGTTTTTACTGCCCTCAAAATCCTCTGTGCTTTGCCTATGCACCTCTTCCCCTCATTCTGATAACCAGCTATCTTTCTGTATTTCCATCATTTTGTCTTTTCCAGATTATGTGGCTGGAATCACAATTTGAGCCTTTTTAGATTGGCTTACTTCACTTAGTACTATGTATTTAAGGTTTTTTTCAATGCCTTTTTATGACTTGATCAGTTCAGTTCAGTTGCTCAGTCGTGTCCGACTCTTTCCAACCCCAAGAAAAGCAGCACGCCAGACCTCCCTGTCCATCACCATCTCCCAGAGTTCACTCAGACTCACGTCCATCGAGTCAGTGATGCCATCCAGCCATCTCATCCTCGGTCGTCCCCTTCTCCTCCTGCCCCCCAATCCCTCCCAGCATCAGAGTCTTTTGCAACTCTTCGCATGAGCTGGCTAAAGTAATGGAGTTTCAGCTTTAGCATCATTCCTTCCAAAAGAAATCCCAGGGCTGATCTCCTTCAGAATGGACTGGTTGGATATCCTTGCAGTCCAAGGGACTCTCAAGAGTCTTCTCTAACACCACAGTTCAAAAGCATCAATTCTTCGGCGCTCAGCCTTCTTCACAGTCCAACTCTCACATCCATACATGACCACAGGAAAAACCATAGCCTTGACTAGATGGACCTTAGTTGGCAAAGTAATGTCTCTGCTTTTGAATATGCTATCTAGGTTGGTCATAACTTTTCTTCCAAGGAATAAGCATCTTTTAATTTCATGGCTGCAGTCACCATCTGCAGTGATTTGGGAACCCAAAAAAATAAAGCCTAACACTGTTTCCACTGTTTCCCCATCTATTTGCCATGAAGTGATGGGACCGGATGCCATGATCTTAGTTTTCTGAATGTTGAGCTTTAAGCCAATTTTTTCACTCTTTTCTTTCACTTTCATCAAGAGGCTTTTTAGCTCCTCTTCACTTTCTGCCATAAGGGTGGTGTCATCTGCATACCTGAGGTTACTGACATTTCTCCCAGTAATCTTGATTCCAGCTTGTGCTTCTTCCAGTCCAGCGTTTCTCATGATGTACTCTGCATAGAAGTTAAATAAGCAGGGTGACAATATACAGCCTTTACGTACTCCTTTTCCTATTTGGAGCCAGTCCGTTGTTCCATGTCCAGTTCTAACTGTTGCTTCCTGACTTGCATACGGATTTCTCAAGAGGCAGGTCAGGTGGTCTGGTTTTCCCATCTCTTTCAGAATTTTCCACAGTTTATTGTGATCCACACAGTCAAAGGCTTTGGCATAGTCAATAAAGCAGAAATAGATGTTTTTCTGGAACTCTCTTGCTTTTTCCTTGATCCAGCAGATGTTGGCAGTTTGATCTCTGGTTCCTCTGCCTTTTCTAAAACCAGCTTGAACATCAGGAAGTTCACAGTTCATGTATTGCTGAAGCCTGGCTTGGAGAATTTTGAGCATTACTTTACTAGCATGTGAGATGAGTGCAGTTGTGCGGTAGTTTGAGCATTCTTTGCCATTGCCTTTCTTTGGGATTGGAATGAAAACTGACCTTTTCCAGTCCTGTGGCCACTGCTGAGTTTTCCAAATGTGCTGGCATATTGAGTGCAGGACTTTCACAGCATCATCTTTCAGGATTTGAAACAGCTCAACTGGAATTCCATCACCTCCACTAGCTTTGTTCGTAGTGATGCTTTCTAAGGCCCACTTGACTTCACATTCCAAGATGTCTGGCTCTAGATTAGTGATCATATCATCATGATTATCTGGGTCGTGAAGATCTTTTTTGTACAGGTCCGTGTATTCTTGCCACCTCTTCTTAATATCTTCTGGTTCTGTTAGGTCCATACCATTTCTGTCCTTTATCAAGCCCATCTTTGCATGAAATGTTCCCTTGGTATCTCTAATTTTCTTGAAGAGATCTCTTGTCTTTCCCATTCTGTTGTTTTCCTCTATTTCTTTGCATTGATCGCTGAAGAAGGCTTTCTTATCTCTTCTTGCTATTCTTTGGAACTTTGCATTCAGATGACTTGATAACTCTTTTTTTTTTTTTTTCAGTGCTGAATGGCATTCCAATGTATGTATATCCCACTTTATGGGCTTCCTAGGTGGCTCAATGGCAAAGAATTTGCCTGCAATGCAGGAGACCTGGGTTAGGACCATCTGTGTGTTGGGAAGATCCCCTGGAGAAGGAAATAACCACCCACTCCAGTATTCTTGCTTGGAGAATTCCATGGCTAGAGGAGTCTGGTGAGCTACAGTCCATGGGGTCACAAAGAGTCAGATGTGACTGAGTGACTAACATTTCCACTTGCATTTATCTATTCACCTACTGAAGGCTATCTTAGTTGCGTCCAAGTTTTGGCAATTATGAACAAACATCAGTGTGCAGGTGTTTGTGTAGACATAAGTTTTCAGCTTTTTCAGGTGAAGTTTTCTTTTAAAATAAGGAATTCTCAAATTAATGTTGACAAATTCAACTCTTTTACATCAATTTATACCTTGACTTTAAGAATAAAATCTGTAACAATCATTGAGAAAATACCATTGGCTCTCTTAAATCTCTTTTATTTGTCAGAACACGAGGTGTTCTAAAATTTGCCTTGTGTGGATTTAGTTTTATAAAATACTTACTTTTGCCACAGCAAATTACTTTAAGCATTTGAACCCGTTGATCTTCAAGTTATTTAAATTTCTCTTTCCCTCTTTTGAACTTGTTTTCTAAGTATCTGTGTCATGATTCTTTGAACTCTGAGAGCAAATTCTAACGTAGAAAATTGAATTCCCTTTGGTTTATTGAGAGACCACATAGAGATTATTGAGGGATTGTCAAAGCCTTTTGACTTTCAATATATGGAACCTATCAAAGTATTATTTCTATTTACTAAACTCTGCTAGGCATGTTGGGAACAGGGTGCTCTGGTGATATTTGTTTGGAGTGATTTCCTATTTATTCTGGCACAGCGATAACTGAGTGAGTCAGACTGCAGTGGGGAAACATCACAGGCTGTGTGATCTAACAGCTCTTCCATGTTCTCAGACTCTTGCCAGTAACAGGATTGATGCCATGTTTACCACTCAGCTTTCGAGTTGTGACACAGTATACAGACTTCGGCATCAGATTGGCCATCTGAGCTTCTTCATATGAGATGCAATGATCTTTTTTTATTGCTATTTAATCACACTGACTATTCCAAGGAGTCTGTTTTTTGTCCACCTGAGGACCTTGCTTTTCTTTTTGCAGCACTTTTATTGTATTTTTTCAAAATTAATGTTATGGTAGACAGTTGGGCATATATCACAAAAGGACTAACTTTACCTCATGAAAATTGTAAACATTCAGAACAAAAGTATTACGTTGGCTGAGAAAAGATGGCTTGGGGGACTTAAGTAAGATATATTTTACAGCATTTTGAGTTTATAAATAGTTCTTATAAAAATTAAACTATAGGTATATGTACATTGAGGAAAGTCATATAAATATATATTATTTTAAGATACTTTATAGAGTTTTACAAGAAGGAAGATAGATGACTATTTGTTAGCTATGGTTTTAGACAAATTCCTACTCTTATCACCAACTTTTTAAAAGCTTCTATCTCCAGTATTAAAGATAACAAATTCTATGATCAGATTTTAGAACACTGAGTACAATCTGGTCTCTATGCCAAAGTGCAATACCACAAAGATGTATAAGACCCTATGTCTTACTAGTAATTTACTCTCCAGAGTAAATCAGATTAATATATCCTCTTATGACTTTGATAGAACCCATGAGGACTCTGAGTGCCTATTAAGAAGGGAAAGTCTGCCAATTAGAAATGGGATTGGAAGAGAAGGAGAAAAATGAAAGAAAGGGACTTTTTAAAAGAATACTTACCTAATTTGAGCTTTCCCCAGAAAGAATCTGAGACAAAGATTCATGTGCAAGCAGTTGATTTGGAAGGAAATAATTTGGGAAGCTCCAGAAAGAAAATAGGGAGTGAAAAATGAAAGAGAAAGTATGTAAGACAGGAGGGCCAGAAACTAAAGCTTCCTTAAAGATACTTTGAGAAGTAATCACTAATAGCAGGCGTGAAGAACTGTGGGAGTGAAACAGGAAGGAGAAAAGAATAACAGAATTTATTATTAAGGTGGACGGAAAGCTGGGCTCAGCATCTCAGGACCTTCTAAGGAGTCTTCTTAGATGCACCTCACATCTGTCCCTCTGTCTTTGTGAGAATAAAAAGAGGAAGCATTGATCTATTTACATAACACAAATCAATGTGGTGGGAAAATAAAAGTTTTGGAGTAAAATAAGCCTGGGTTTATAGCTTGGTACTGCTTGCTTACTAGCTATGTGGAATAGTTTAAAAACCTTCCTGAGAGTTTAATCTTATATGTTTAAAACAAGGGACAATACTATCTTTTTTTTTTTTTTCCTGGTAAAATCCACAGAGCTACTTCAGAGTTTTCCAACAATGAAAAATTCTTCTAAATGTAGATCTCAAATTATGTTTGTCTAAGAATAGCAAAGAGGAAAATATTTTACTTTGAGATTCAAACTTTTCTCTTGTGACGCAAAACCTGCACTCAATTATTGAACACAGTCATTAACTTTATTACTGCTTTAGCCTTGTATCTTTTTGATGGAAGTAGGAATGTAGAAGAAAGCATGAAAAGATATGATACTAACTAATTACATTTCATTAGCTTCAGTGCTTTTTAAGATCTCCATATACATTGACTGGTAAATATAAAACTAAATAGTGTTTTATTAATTATATAAAAGTAGTTGAATGACAATTTTAGAAAAAGCCAAATATAGTATTAAATATAGATATATTAATGTATCTATAAATTCTATAAAGGAAATATGGTTAAGAGACCATGGCATTTGAGATTGGCTCTACAATAAGCTCTCTATTTCTGATATCTGTATTCAAGATAAATAAAACCATTTAACTTTGCATCAGGCTCCACAGAGCCTGTTAATCATTAGGAGTTGTTTTCTATGAGTCTGTGAAACGCCTTCCCTCACTTTGGACACTTTCTGGGAGGGTGACCATAGTCTACACGTGCATCATCAGTCGCATTTGACTCATTTTGACCCTATGGCCTCTATCCCACCAGCCTCCTCTGTCCATGAGGTTTTCCTGGCAATAATAGTGGAGTGTGTTGCCATTTCCTCCTCTAGGGGATCTTCCCAACCCAGGGATCAAGCCTGTGTCTTCTGAGTCTCCTGCATTGGCAGGTGGATTCTTTACCACTGAGCCCCTGGATTAGCTTTGCAAATTGTAACATACATACAGCCTTAATATAAGAAATCAGACATCAACTTTGATAGTTAAACAACACAAATATTTAATTATTAAAGACTGCAGCCATGAAATTAAAAGACACTTACTCCTTGGAAAGAAAGTTATGACTAACCTAGATAGCATATTGAAAAGCAGAGATATTACTTAGCCAACAAAGGTCTGTCTAGTCAAGGCTATGGTTTTTCCTGTGGTCATGTATGGATGTGAGAGTTGGACTGTGGGGAAAACTGAGTGCCAAAGAATTGATGCTTTTGAACTGTGGTTTTGGAGAAGACTCTTGAGAGTCCCTTGGACTGCAAGGAGATCCAACCAGTCCATTCTGAAGGAGATCAGCCCTGGGATTTCTTTGGAAGAACTGATGCTAAAGCTGAAACTCCAGTACTTTGGACACCTCATTCGAAGAGCTGACTTACTGGAAAAGGCTCTGATGCTGGGAGGGATTGGGGGCAGGAGGAGAAGGGGACGACAGAGGATGAGATGGCTGGATAGCATCACTGTCTCGATGGACGTGAGCTTGAGTGAACTGCGGGAGTTGGTGATGGACAGGTGTGCTGCGATTCATGGGGTCACAAAGAGTCGGACACGACTGAGCGACTGAACTGAACTGAACCAAATAAAACAAACTATCCACAACAGAGTGCTTTAAATTTCTCATTCTTTTAGTCTGCTTCTTTTAAATATGAAGAATTTCCTTTATGTGCAAATAGATGTTCAACCATTTTACAAAACTTAGTGGCTAAGGAGAGAGAGTGAAAACAAAACTCTGTGAGTGTTAAGTCTTAGATGTAATTACTGCCTTTTCCACATCTCACACTAGGGAGGAAAAGTCCACTCCCAAGGGGCACATCATCTTCACTGCACTGTCTCACTCATTGCAGAGATTTTTGTAATATAACAAAAACCTTTGCTCCAGGGTAAAGCAGCTGTTCTGGGTGCTTGCCAACTGAAGTGATGGTCTAACAAAATCTGTCATCAGAGAAAACACACCACATCTCCTTCCTTGTGTGGCTGCTTTCTCTTTCCTCTTTCAGCATACCCCTTGGGACACTAACTTATACAGAAGGCCAAAATGGGTGACATATGTGCGAACACGCGGCACTGCCTTCCTGGGGTAACGTACATGGAAGCATATGGTGATGCCCTCTTACTCGGCAGCAAACACAGGAAAAACTGCCATAGTTACCTTGTTGATTTTCCAGGTTCTGAATTGTCCTTGCAAGTGGATAGTTTGTGTTCATTTTCCTCCAAAATCCTTTCTAGCTACAAAGGAATGTTTCAGCTGTATAAAATTCAGTGAGTATTCATCTAAATGTATATATTTCTAAAGCCATAGATGACTATAGTCATATAATTCATATATATGAGCATGTATATGTATGTGGAGATATATACACACATATATGATATGTACTGCATGCACACACACACAACCCTAGAAGAAAAAAATGACAATTTTATTTTTGTATTATTTCATTTTTTAAGGTTTTTATTTTGACATATACTATAAAAGGATTTTTAGTTCATTGCTCTTTCTCACACAATATTCTACATTCAGGTATTTTCATTCTCTCTAATTTACTGTGGCCTTCTGATTTCCATTTAGAACCAGTTCTAAGAATCCTGATAACCTAATAGATGACTCTTGCAGGGACTGTGATAAGACTGTTCTTCATCACCATTGTACTCATTGCCTAAGCATTAAATGTTATTAACCACAACACATAATCATCATGGTGAAGAGATGGTGTCTACCGATCTTCATCATAGTGCTCCTTTCATGACTACTGTGGGTCCAAACAAGTTAGGTGATCAAAAAATATTAGCGGATGAATGAAGGAATGTATTCATATAGGTTAGAGATTATAAAGACCTGAACAAATAGTAATTAAGATAGAGACACAGATGTACAGAACAGTCTTTTGGACTCTGTGGGAGAAGGAGAGGGTGGGATTATTTGGGAGAACGGCATGGAAACATGTATAATATCATATAAGAAACGAATCGCTAGTCCAGGTTCGATGCAGGATACAGGATGCTTGGGGCTGGTGCACTGGGATGACCCAGTGGGATAGTACGGGGAGGGATGTGGGAGAGGGGTTCAGATGGGGAACACGTGTACACCCGTGGCGGACTCATGTTGATGTATGGCAAAGCCAATACAATATTGTAAAGTAAAAAAAAAAATAATAATAAGAAGAAGAAGATAGGACATTTTGTATAAAGTTTAGTATCTAGGAACTGTTTGGATATGGAGATTAATTTTTAAAAAAGCAGAATCAAAAAGAAATCTGTTTTCTAGCATATTATAATGAAGAATAGAAATACAGAGATCTGTATTTTTCTTGTATGGTGAGGAGAGAAGTGAGGCTGGTATTTCCCCTTTCTTCTGCCTCCAGAGGCTAAATATGCTCACTTTCTTTCTTTCCAGCATTTGGTATAAGTGACCTTATATTATAAGAAAACAATTTTGTGTCCTGTCTCCTCATTTCCCACTGGTATGATGATCTGTGGTCCCTTGTTGACCTGATTCAATCTCAAGGTTATGCCAATCCAAAATCTGATGCTGACAAACCAAATACCCTAAAGATTACACAAAGTTGAGACTCTCCACTGATGTGTACTTTCTGTCTCTAGTAGATAATGTTGTTCTTTCAACTTCATGGAGCTGTCCTAGAACATTACTCAGTGCAACATCATTCTCTTTGCCAAGTGAAACTGGAAGTCCTCAGTCATGCCCTATTCTCTGCGACTCCATGGACTGTAGCCTGCCAGGCTCCTCTGTCCATGGAATTCTCCTGGCAAGAATACTGCAGTGGGTTGCTATTCCCTTCTCCAGGGATCTTCCCAACCCAAGGATTGAACCTAGGTCACCTGCATTGCAGGTAGATCCTATACCATGGAGGGACTGTATTATTTGTTGCTGCTTTGACAGTATTTTTGACTGCACTAAAAAAAAAAAAAAAAAAAAAAAAAGTAAACAGGTCATTTGTTATTCGTTGATTTCCCAAAAGAAACTTTAGTTCAGGAGACAATATGATGATATATTTAAAATATTGAAAGACAAAAAAACTGTCAACCAAGAATAATATACATGACACAACTGTCCTTGAGAAATGAAGACAAGATAAAGACTCTCTCAAACAAAAGCTTAGGGAGTTTATCACCACTAGACCTGCCTTACCAGAAATGCTAAAGAGATTTCTTCAAGTGGAAATAAAAAGATGGTAATTAATATTGTAAAAACAGATGAAGGTTGATATAAATAGTAATGGTGAATATGTAGTCAAAGATGGATTTTCTAATATTTTAATAGTGCTGTATAACTTATATCCCTAGTTTAAAATAAGAAACACATGGATTAAAAATAGCAACAATTTATTATTAGATACATGATATAAATATGTAATTTGTGACATCAATAACCTAAAATATGAAGGGAGACAAATAAAAGTGTGAAGTTTTAAAATGCTATAGAATTTAATGTTATTGAAATAAAATAGGGTGCTATAAATAATATATATTTTATATAAGCCTTTGGTAACCGCAAAGGGAAAACATGTAGTAGTGTTGCAGGGAAGACCCAATTTTGACTCCTTACTGGATCTGTGTCTTTGACTTTGACGTTTGCTTTTTGTTGGTTTTTGTTACTATAATTAAACATAATGGTCTGCCTCAGATGTTCATGTCTGGCTCTTGCAACCCCATGGTCTGTAGCCTCCCAGGCTCCTCTATCCATGGGGTTCTTCAGGCAAGAATACTGGAGTGGGTTGCCATTTCCTTCTCCAGAGCATCTTCCTGACCCAGGAATTGAGCCTGGGTCTCCTTCATTGCAGGCAGATTATCTACCTACTCAGCTATGAGGGAACTATTAAAAGTGACTTTTTTCAGCTCATATCAGATAATCTGACCCTGCCCACCTGTGAATGGCTGCAAATATGAAGAGATTAACACATTCCCTCCCTGAGACTGAAATATTTGTAAGATAGTGGCCTTTTTACTTTACTTCCTCAACTCTCCCCCACCCCACCCACTCTCTGTTCTATAAAACAACCTGGCATCCAGACCCCAATAAGATGGTTATTTTGAGACATTAGTCTCAGTCAGCTGGCTTTCTGAATAAAGTCATATTCCTTTCTTCAACATCTCATATTGGTTAATTCTCTTGTTGTGTGGTGAGCAGAGTCAGCTTGTACAGTAGGTAAACAAAAAATTATAATAAATAAGTCAAAGCCTGCACTATCAATGTCATCATTTATAGGCAGACTCTATATCTATGGAATACATAAAAGGACATTGACAGCTCCCACAAATGCAAATGCACTAGTTCTGATAGCTATGCACATTGGAGGGAAGAACACTCAGGAGTAAGATCAGATTAGAATCTGAGATGGCCGCACAGCAGGTCCAGAGATAGGACTGTGACTCCCAGGAGGGAAAGGACTCTGACAGCTATGACTCAAGAAAAGCATTTATTATTCTTAATCTTGACTTGTTCTGTAGATTCTTTTGAATATTTTCCCCCCGTTTTGTTGTAGTTGTCAATTTTATTAGCAGTATGAAATCTAATTAAGATTTTGAGCTTTTTTTTTTTTTCTAAGTCACATTTTTTTATTGTTGCTGTAAACCTCTGCCTCTTTGGGGGCTTTTGCAGTCCTGTGGAGTTTCCGTATGTTTTCTTTCTTTTTTTACTTTTAATTTTTAGCTTTTAAAGCCTATTATTATTTTTTCTATAGCTATTCCTTTGTTTGCTTTTCCTACTATTCTTTAGCCCTTGCAGTTCAGTTCAGTCACTCAGTCATGTCTGACTCTTTGTGACCCCATGAATGCAGCATGCCAGGCCTCCCTGTCCATCATCAACTCTCAAGGTTTACACAAACTCATGTCCATAGACTCGGTGATGCCATCCAGCCATCTCATCCTCTGTTGTCCCTTCTCCTCCTGCCCCCAATCCCTCCCAGCATCAGGGTTTTTTCCAGTGAGCCAACTCTTTGCATGAGGTGGCCAAAGTATTGGAGTTTCAGCTTTAGCAGCAGTCCCTCCAAAAAACACCCAGGACTGATCTCCTTTAGAATGGACTGGTTGGATCTCCTTGCAGTCCAAGGGACTCTCAAGAGTCTTCTCCAACACCACACTTCAAAAGCATCAATTCTTTAGCACTCAGCTTTGTTCACAGTCCAACGCTCATATCCATACATGACCACTGAAAAACCATAGCCTTGACTAGACAGACTTTTGTTGGCAAAGTAATGTCTCTGCTTTTTTTTTTTTTAAATTTTATTTTATTTATTTATTTATTTTTTATTTTTATTTTTATTTTTTAAATTTTAAAATCTTTAATTCTTACATGCGTTCCCAAACATGACCCCCCCTCCCACCTCCCTTTGCTATCTAGTTTGGTCATAACTTTCCTTCCAAGGAGTAAGCATCTTTTAATTTCATGGCTGCAGTCACCATCTGCAGTGATTTGGGAGCCCAAAAAAAGTAAAATCTGACACTGTTTCCACTGTTTCCCCATCTATTTGCCATGAAGTGATGGGACCAGATGCCATGATCTTCGTTTTCTGAATGTTGAGCTTTAAGCCAACTTTTTCACTCTCCTCTTTCACTTTCATCAACAGGCTTTTTAGTTCCTCTTCACTTTCTGCCGTAAGGGTGGTGTCATCTGCATATCTGAGGTTATTGATATTTCTCCCAGCAATCTTGATTCTGGCTTGTGCTTCTTCCAGCCCAGCATTTCTCATGATGTACTCTGCCTACAAGTTAAAGAAGCAGGGTGACAATATACAGCCTTGACATACTCCTTTTCCTCTTTGGAACCAGTCTGTTATTCAGTGTCCAGTTCTAACTGTTACTTCGTGACCTGCATACAGATTTCCCAAGAGGCAGGTCAGGTGGTCTGGTATTTCCATCTCTTTCAGAATTTTCCACAGTTTATTGTGATCCGCACAGTCAAAGGCTTTGGCATAGTCAATAAAGCAGAAATAGATTTTTTTTTTTTTTCTGGAACTGTCTTCCTTTTTCTATGATCCAGCGGATGCTGGCAATTTGATCTCTGGTTCCTCTCCCATTTCTAAAACCAGCTTGAACATCTGGAAGTTCACAGTTCATGTATTGCTGAAGCCTGGCTTGGAGATTTTTGAGTGTTACTTTACTAGCGTGTGAGATGAGTGCAATTGTGTGGTAGTTTGAGCATTCTTCGGCATTGCCTTTCTTTGGGATTGGAATGAAAACTGACCTTTTCCAGTCCTGTGGCCACTGCTGAGTTTTCCAAATGTGCTGGCATATTGAGTGCAGCACTTTCACAGCATCATCTTCCAGGATTTGAAATAGCTCAACTGGAATTCCATCACCTCCACTCCCTTTGTTTGTAGTGATCATTTCTAAGGCCCACTTGACTTCACATTCCAAGATATCTGGCTCTAGGTGAGTGATCACATCATCATTATTATCTGGGTCATGAAGATCTTTTTTGTACAGTTCTTCTGTGTATCTTGACACTTCTTCTTAATATCTTCTGCTTCTTTTAGGTCCATACCATTTCTGTCCTTTATCGAGCCCACCTTTGCATGAAATGTTCCCTTGGTATCTCTAATTTTCTTAAAGAGATCTTTAGTCTTTCCTATTCTGTTGTTTCCCTCTATTTCTTTTCATTGATTGCTGAAGAAGGCTTTCTTATCTCTTCTTGCTATTCTTTGGAACTCTGTGTTCGGATGCTTATATCTTCCCTTTTCTCCTTTGCTTTTCGCGTCTCTTCTTTTCACAGCTATTTGTAAGGCCTTCTCAGACAACCGTTTTGCTTTTTTACATTTCTTTTCCATGCAGTTGCTCTTTAATATATATAAATCTTATCTATATTTAACTTTGCATATCTATTATTTCTTTCTTTCCTTGCTCTCAACATATTTGTTAGTTTTATTTTCATTGCTCTTTTCCCTAGTTGGCACCTTGCTTTAGTTTTGTTTTCCTGTTTGTGGTTTAGTTGGTTTTGTTCTTAACTGGTAGATTTAATTTTTGGTTTTATTTGTTTGCTGGGTCAATCTATTCTACTTTATTTATTTATTTTTGGACTGTTTTTATTTTGCTTATGGGTGTATATGTATAGTGTATATTCAGTCACACTTTTTATTATTATAAAACTTTCTTCTACATTGGGCTTTTGCAGTTTTGTGAAGTTTTCTTTCTTTCTTTCATTCTTTTTTTTGGTTTCTTTTTTCTTTTTCTTTTCTCTTTTTATAATTTAAATTTTTTAAACCTATTATTTTTCTTCACTTATTTCTTTGTTTGCCTTTCCTACTGTTTTTTCCCTTGCAGTTAATCGTTAATGTATATAAATCTTTATCTACCTCTATTGAATGTTGCATATCTATTCTTTCTTCCTTTTCTTTCTTACCTTTCCTTTCCACATATTTGTTAGTTTTGTTTTAATTGCTTTATTTCCCACTTGGCATGCTGCTTTAGTTTTGTTTTCCAGTTTGTGCTTTAGTTAGTTTTGTTCTTAACTGGTAAATATAATTTTTGATTCCCTTTGTTCCCTGAATCAATCTACTGTGCTTAATCTTTTTTATACTGTTTTGAGTTTGCTTATGACTATATGTGTATATCGGAGAAGGTGATGGTACCCCACTCCAGTACTCGGAGAAGGCGATGGCACCCCACTCCAGTACTCTTGCCTGGAAAACCCTATGGCATTATCTGACTGATTTTGTAACTTCCATTTGTCTGGGGTTCATCTTTGGCTTCTCATTTTTGGGTTTTTGTTTTAATCTCATGTAATGCTGTAACAAACCACATGTGAAATCTTAGTTCCTGACCAGAGTTCAAGCCCTGTGTCTTAGGAGTGAGAGCACTGACTCCAAGACCCTAGCTACCAGAGAACTAGCCCTAGGGAGTATCAAATAGTGAGAACTCACACAAAGGAAACCACTTGAATACAAGACCTGCCATTACCCAGTCACCATTAGAACCCTGTATATTGGCATCTAAACAACAAACAAAACAATACAAACTCAATCATCATCAGACAGGATTACCATCTCACTTAGCCTTGCCCATCAGATGAAAAACAAATAAACAAATAAACAAAAAACTCAGCACAAATCTCACCCTATATGAAGCTTTTACAAACCACTGGGCCAACCTTAGGAAGGTAGAAACCAAAAGGAAGAAAGAATCAACCTTAAAGCCTGCAAAAGGGAGACCTCAAACACAATGAGTTAAAAAATATATATAATGAAAAGGCAGAGAAGTACTACACAAATGAAGGAACAAACTAGAAGCACAGAAATCCAAATAAATGAAGAGGAAATAGGAAAGCTACCTGAAAAAGATTTCAGAATAATGATAGTAAAGATGATAAAAAACCTTGAAAGCAAATGAAGAAAATGCAAGAATCAATTTAAAAAGAGTTAGACAAATTAAGGAATAAACATACAGAGACAAACAACACAATTACTGAAATTAAAAATACTCTAGAAGGAATCAATAGCAGAATACCTGAAGCAGAAAAATGAATAAGTGAACTGGAAGATAAAATGGTGAAAATAACTTCTGAAGAGCAGAATAAAGTAAAAAGAATGAAAAGAACTGAGGATAGTCTCAGAGACCTCTGGGACAATATCAAATGCACCAATGTTCAAATTATAGGGGTCCCAGAAAAGGAAGAGGAAAAGAAAGGGTATGAGAATTTTTTTGAAGAGATTATAGTTGAAAATTTCCCCAACATGGAAAAGGAAATATTCAGTCAAGTCCAGGAGGCACAAAGAGTCACATAGAGAATAAACCCAAGGAGAAACATGACAAGATACATACTAATCAAACTAACAAAGACTAAGCACAAAGAAAGAATATTAAAAGCAGCAAGGGAAAAGCAACAAGTTACATACAAGGGAAACCCCATATGCTTAACAGCTGATCTTTCAGCAGAAATTCTGCAGACCAGAAGGGAATGGAAAGATATATTTAAAGTATCAGCAGATGAATGGATCAGAAAACTGTGGTACATATACACAATGGAGTATTACTCAGCCGTTAAAAAGAATTCATTTGAATCAGTTCTGATGAGATGGATGAAACTGGAGCCGATTATACAGAGTGAAGTAAGCCAGAAAGAAAAACACCAATACAGTATACTAACACATATATATGGAATTTAGGAAGATGGCAATGACGACCCTGTATGCAAGACAGGAAAAAAGACACAGATGTGTATAACGGACTTTTGGACTCAGAGGGAGAGGGAGAGGGCGGGATGATTTGGGAGAATGGCATTGTAACAGGTATACTATCATGTAAGAATTGAATCGCCAGTCTATGTCTGACGCAGGATGCAGCATGCTTGGGGCTGGTGCATGGGGATGACCCAGAGAGATGTTATGGGGAGGGAAGTGGGAGGGGGGTTCATGTTGGGGAACGCATGTAAGAATTAAAGATTTTAAAATTTAAAAAATAAAAAACTAAAAAAAAAAAAAAAAGTATTGAAAGGGAAAAATCCACAACCAAGGTTATTGTGCCTAGCAAGGATATCATTCAGAATTGATGGAGAAATGAAAAGGTTTTCAGACAAGCAAAAGTTAAGAGAATTCAGTATCACCAAAGCAGTTTTACAACAAATGTTAGACAGACTTATATAGTCAAGAAATATAAGAGAAGAAAAAAGATCTACAAAATCAACCTCAAACAATTAAGAAAACAGTAACAGGAATATATATATCAATAATTACTTTAAATGTAAATGGATTAAATGCTCCAATCAAAAGACACAGACTGACTCAATGAATACAAAAACAAGACCCATATATATACTGTCTACAAGAAACCCACTTGAGACCTCCAGACAAATAGACTGAAAGTGAGAGGATGGAAAAATATATTCCATTAAAATGGGAAGCAAAAGAAAGTTGGAGTAGCAATCCTCATATCAGACAAAATAGATCTTAAAATAAAGAAGATTACAAGAGATAAGGAAGGACACTACATGATGTTCAAGGGATTAATCCTAGGGGAAGACATAACAATTGTAAATATCTATGCACCCAACATAGGAGCACCTCAATACACAAGACAAACACTAACAGATATAAAAGGAGAAATTGACAATAACACAATAATAATAGGAGACTTAACACCCCACTCATAACAATGGACAGATCATCAAAACAGAAAATTAATAAGGAAACACAAGTCTTAAATGATACATTAATGAGAAAGATTTCATTAATCTTTGGGACATTCCATCCAACACAGAAGAATACACCTTCTTCTCAAGTTCACATGGAACATTGTCCAGGATAGACCACATCCTGGGTCACAAATCAAACCTCAGTAAATTTTTAAAAAAATTGAAATTATATCAAGCATCTTCTCAGACCACAAAGCTATGAGACTAGTTATCAATTACAAGAAAAAGAAAATTGTAAGAAACACAAACACATAGAGATTAAACAATACATTTTTAAATAACCAACAGGTTACTGAAGAAATCAAAAGGGAGATCAAACAATTTCTAGAAACAAATGACAATGAAAACACGACTTCTCAAAACCTATGGGATGTAACAAAAGCAGTTCTAAGAGGGAAGTTTATAGCAATAAAATCCTACCTCAAGAAACAAGAGAAACATCAAATAGACAACCTAACTTTACACTTAAAACAACTGGACAAAAGAAGTACAAGACACCCCACCAAAATTAGTAGAAGGAAAGAAATCATAAATATCTGAGCAGAAATAAATGAAAAAGAAGTGAAAGAAGCAATAGTAAAGATTAATGAATCTAAAAGCTAGTTCTTTGAGAAGATAAACAAAATTGACAAACATTTAGCCTGACTCATCAAGAAAAAAGAGAGAAGAATCGATCAACAAAATTAGAAATGAAATAGGAGAGACAATTCAGAGATACAAAGGATGATAAGAGACTATTATAAACAACTATATGGCAATAAAATGGATAACCTGGAAGAAATGGACAGACTTTTAGAAAAGTTCAATCATCCAAGACTGAACCAGGAAGAGATAGAAATTATGAACAACCCAATTACAAGCACTTAAATTGAAGCTATGATTTAAAAAATCTCTCAAAAAAACCCAAAAGCCCAGGACAAGATGGCTTCAAGGAGAATCCTATCAAATATTTAGAGAAGAGCTGACGCCTATCCTTCTAAAACTCTTTCAAAAAATTGCAGAGGAAGGAACACTTCAAATTCATTCTTGGAAGCCGCCATCACCGTGATACCAAAACCAGAGAAAAGACAACACCAAAAAGAAAACTATAGGCCAACATTACTGATGAACATAGATGCAAACATCTTCAACAAAATTTTAGCAAACAGATTTCAGCAACACATCAAAATGCTCATACACTCTGCTAAGTTGGGTTTACTCCAGGAATCCAAGGATTCTTCAATATATGCAAATCAATCAATGTGATATACCATATTAGCAAACTGAAAGATAAAAACCATATGGTAATCTCAGTAGATGCAGAATAAGCCCTTGACAAAATTCAGCACCCATTTATGATTAAAGCTCTTCAAAAAATGGGCATAGAAGGAATCTACCTCAACAGATTTAAGGCCATATATGATAAGCCTACAGCAAACATTATTCTCAATGGTGAAAAACTGAAAGCATTCCCTCTAAGATTAGGAACAAGACAAGGGTGTCCATTTATACCACTATTATTCAAATAATTCTGGAAGTCCTAGCTACAGCAGTCAGAGAAGAAAAATGAATAAAAGGAATCCAGATTGGAAAAGAAGGAATAAATCTCTCACTGTTTGCAGATGACATGATACTATACATAGAAAACCCAAAGGATAGCATCAGAAAACTATTAGAGCTAATCAGGAATTTAGCAAAGTTGCAGGATACAAAAATCAATACACAGAAATCACTTGCATTTCTGTATACTAACAATGAAAAATCAGAAAGAGAAATTAAGGAATCAACCCCATTTACCATTGCAACAAAATGAATTAAATCTCTAGGAATAAACTTACCTAAGGAGACAAAAGAACTGTACACAGAAAATTATGACACTAATGAAAGAAATCAAAGATGGCATAAACAGATGGAGAGATATTCTATGTTCCTAGGTTGGAAAGACTCAGTATTTTGAAAATGACTATACTACCAACTGCAATCTACAGATACAATATGATCCCTATCGAATGACCAATGACATTTTTCACAGAACTAGACTAAAAAATTTCATGATTCATATGGAAACACAAAAGACCCCAAATAGCCAAAGCAGTCTTGAGAAGGAAGAATGGAGCTGGAGGAATCAACCTTCCTGACTTTCAATTATACTACAAAGCTACAGTCTTCAAGACAGTATGGTACTGGCACAAAAACAGAAATATAGACCAATAGAACAAGATAGAAAGCCCAGAAATAAACCCAAGCATTTATGGGTACCTTATTTTTGACAAAGGAGTCAAGAATATATAATGGGGCAAAGACAGCCTCTTCAATAAATGGTGCTGGGAAATCTGGACAGCTACATGTAAAAGAATGAAATTAGAACACTTCTTAACACCATATACAAAGATAAACCCAAAATGCATTAAAGACCTAAATATAAGACCAGAAACTATAAAACTCTTAGAGATAAACATAGGCAGAACACTCGATGACATAAATCAAAGCAAGATCCTCTCTGACCCACCTCCTAGAGTAATGGAAATAAAAACAAAAGTAAACAAGTGGGACCTGATTAAACTTAAAATTTTTGCACAGCAAAGGAAACTATAAGCAAGATGAAAAGACAACCCTCAGAATGGGAGAAAATAATAGCAAATGGAACAACTGACATAGGATTAATTTCCAAAACATACAAGCAGCTCATACAACTCAATACCAGAAAAACAAACCACCCAATCAAAAAGTGGGAAAATGATCTAAACAGACATTGTAAGAAGACTTACAATGGCTAACAAATGAAAAGATGCTCAACATTGCTCATTATTAGAGAAATGCAAATCAAAACTACAAGATATCACCACGCACCGATCAGAATGACTATTATCAAAAAGTCTACAAACAATAAATGCTGGAGAGGGTGTGGGAAAAAGGGAACACTCTTGCAGTGTTGGTGGGAATGTAAATTGATACAGCCACTATGGAAAATGGTTGGATATTCCTTTAAAAACTAGGAATAAAACCACCATGTTACCCAGCAATCCCACTCCTAGGAATATACCCTGAGGAAACCAAAATTGAAAGACACATGCATCCCATTGTTCATTGCAGCACAATTTACAATAGATAGAACATGGAAGCAACCTAGATATCCATTGCAGATGAATGGATAAATAAGTTATGGTATATATACACAATGGAATATTACTCAACCATAAAAAGGAACACATTTGAGTCAGTTCTAATGAGGTAGATGAATCTAGAACCTATTATACAGAATGAAGTAGGTCAGAAAGAGAAAGATAAATATCATATTCTAATGCATATATACAGAATCTAGAAAAATGGTACTGAAGAATTTATTTCAGAGAAGGCAATGGCACCCCACTCCAGTACTCTTGCCTGGAAAATCCCATGGATGGAGGATCCTGGTAGGCTGCAGTCCATGGGGTCGCTAAGAGTTGGACACGACTGAGCAACTTCACTTTCACTTTTCACTTACATGCATTGGAGAAGGAAATGGCAACCCAGTCTAGTGTTCTTGCCAGGCAGCAATGGATAAACAGACATAGAGATAGCCTTATGGACCTGGAGAGAGTGGAGGATAAGGTGAGATGTATGGAAAGAGTAACATGGAAATTTACATAACCATTTGTAAAATAAATAGCCAATAGGAATTTGCTGTATGGCTCAGGAAACTCAAACAGGGGCTCTGTATCAAGCTAGAGGGATGGAATGGGGAGGGAGATGGGAGGGAGGTTCAAAAGGGAGGGGATATATGCATAACTATGGCTGATTCATGTTGAGGTTTGACAGAAAACAAAATTCTGTAAAGCAATTATCCTTCAATAAATAAATAATAAAAAAAGAATCCTGGAGTGGTTTGTTGTGCCCTCCTCCAGGGATTGAACCCGACCCAAGGATCAAACCCATGTCTCTTATGTCTCCTACACTGGCAGATAGGTTCTTTACCACTAGTACCACCTGGGAAACCCTAAAAAGCATTAGAGAAACTAAACAGATGTTTTTCCAAAGGAGACATTCAAATGGGGTACAGAAACATGTAAAGATGTCTAAGATCATCAGTGAAAAGCAAATCAAAGCTATAATATGATACCACCCAATTTTTAGAATGACTCTTCACTAAAAAGATAAGAAAAAACAAATGCTGATGAGGATATATAGAAAAGGGAACATTTGTACATTGTTAGTCAGTATGTAAATTGGTATAGCTTATATAGAAATATATATGGAAATTGCTTAAAAAATAAAAAATGGAGCTACCATATCATCTAGAAATTCCACTTGTGTGTGTGTGTGGATATATATATATATATATATATATGAAGGAAACAAAATGGATATCCTGAGAGGTATCTGCACTTTCATTTTCATTCTGGCGTTCTTCGCAACACCCAAGACATAGAAACAACCTAAACGTCCATCACTGGACAGCTAAATGAAGGAAATGTCACACACACACACATACACATGCAAAAATATTAGTTAGCCGTAAAAAATAAGGAAATCCTAACATTTGAGAGGACAAGCATGGACCTGAAGGGCATTATGCTATGCTAAGTCAGACAGAGAAAGACAAATATGACATGATTTCATTTACATGTGAAATATAAATCATAGGAACAGAGATCAGATTGGTGGCCACCAGAAATAGTGGGGCTGATGTCGAGGGTTGGGTGAAGGAGGTCAAAGGTGCATAATATGATAATAAGTTTTAAGATTGCAATGTACACCATGATGACTATTGCTGCTGCTGCTGCTGCTACTAAGACCCTTCGGTCGTGTCTGACTCTGTGCGACCTCTTAGATGGCAGCCCACGAGGTTCCTCTGTGTCTGGGATTCTCCAGGCAAGAATACAGGAGTGGGTTGCCATTTCCTTCTCCATTCTATAGCTAACAATACGTTTTAAAATATGTATTTAAAGTTTGCTATGAAAGTTATTCTCACCATAAGAAAAAAAAATTTGTAACTGTGTGAGGTGATGTATGTTAACTGAACTTACTGTGGTAATCAATTCACTGTAAATTTTAATATATCAAATCACTTATATGTTATGTCAATTATATCTTAGTAAATTGGATGAAAATTTTCAAAAAGAAAATCTTCATATTTTATTACATTCTTTATGTACTTTTAACATAATCATTGATATGCCTGGGTTAAATCTATTATCCTGCTATTATTATTTAATTTTGGAAACATATGGTCTTTCTTACTTTTCATGCTTGCTTTTGTCTGTTGTATTAGTTATTTTTTTTAAAATGATGTACAACTTTACTTTTAATGTAGGGACATTACAATAGCATGCTTCCTTTTCCTTCTTCCTTTACTTAATGCTGTTGTCATACATGCTATTTCTTCATATTTATAAACCCAACAAGACACTGTCATGCTTTTAAATAAACCTTAATTTTAGAACAGTTTTAGATTTACAAAAGTATTGTGATGATAGAACAGAGTTCCCATATAGCACAAATCTAGTTACCCTGTTATTAACGTATTAGTATGATTCATTTGTCAGAATGTGCTTTAAATCAGATATTTCTAATATTTTAAATCATAATTAGAAAGAGGTAATGTCTAGTCAGGGACTTCCCTGGTGGCTCAGATGGTAAAGCGTCTGTCTACAATGTGGGAGACCCGGGTTTGATCTTGGGTCAGGAAGATCTCCCGGAGAAGGAAATGGCAATCCACTCCAGTACTATTGCCTGGAAAATCCCATGGACAGAGGAGCCTGGTAGGCTACAGTCCATGGGGTCGCAAAGAGTCGGACACAATTGAGCGACTTCACTTTCACTTTATGTCTAGTCAAGGCTATGGTTTTTCCTGTGGTCATGTATGGATGTGAGAGTTGGACTGTGAAGAAGGCTGAGCGCCAAAGAATTGATGCTTTTAAACTGTGGTGTTGGAGAAGACTGTTGAGAGTCCCTTGGACTGCAAGGAGATCCAACCGGTTCATTCTGAAGGAGATCAGCCCTGGGATTTCTTTGGAAGGAATGATGCTGAAGCTGAAACTCCAGTACTTTGGCCACCTCATGCAAAGAGTTGACTCATTGGAAAAGACTCTGATGCTCGGAGGGATTGGGGGCAGGAGGAGAAGGGGACGACCGAGGATGAGATGGCTGGATGGCGTCACCGATTCGATGGATGTGAGTCTGAGTGAACTCCGGGAGATGGTAATGGACAGGGAGGCCTGGCGTGCTGTGATTCATGGGGTCGCAAAGAGTCGGACACGACTGAGTGACTGAACTGAACTGAACTGTACTGAATGTGTTATTGGGAGAATGTTCCCAGAGATAAAGCGTCAACCTTCTTACATCATATGAAGAGTTCATAGCATCACTATAACTTACTTCTGTTGATGTTAACCTTGATCACCACACTTCAGGTATCTTTTTAGGTGTCTCCACTGTAAACCTACTCTTTTTCCTCCCTCTCCATACTGTGCTCTTTGAAGGAAAACACTACAGGCAGCCCAAACTAAGCAGTGAGGAATTCTGTTTACCTCCTTGAAGGTGATTAGGTGAAATTCTTCTGCTAGGATGTTTGCTTCACCCATATATTAATTCAACATTTATTATTTATTCAATAATTTATATCAGTATAGATTCACAGGTATTTCACATTTTGGGCTATAATTTAATATTACTTTATATATCTTGGAGCTTCCTAATGGTTCAGATGGCAAAGAGACTGCCTGCAATGCAGGAAACCCGGGTTCAGTCCCTGGGTTGCAGAGATCCCCTGGAGAAGGAAATGGCAACTCATTCCTGCCTGGAAAATCCTATGGATGGAGGAGCCTGGCAGACTATAGTCAATGGGGTGGCAAAGAGTATATCTTCAGTACACTTTATATATCTTAAGATATATAAAGAGGATACTTTATATATTTTGTTGATAGGTGTCCACATTTGACTACTCATAGCCTTTTTCAGTTGGCTCCTGTATCCCTTTGATATATCCTCATAATTGCGGTTCTGATTTTTTTTTTCAATTTCTTATTTTCTGGCTTATTTTATTTCCTACCATAATCCTGGAATCAGGACTACTATATCTCTACTAAGTCCTACTTTAAAAAAATTGGAACATAATAATAGAAATTAAATCTGAGCACTACGTGTGCTTCTTGCTACTGGGGTGTCATTCCTTCCAGGTCCTTTCAGCTGACAGATGAGAGACAGAGATGTATTCATATGTATGTGCATGTGTGCTAAGTAGTTTCAGTCGTGTCTGACTCAGAGACCCCGTGACTGTAGCCCACCAGGCTCCTCTGTCCATGGAATTCTCCATGCAAGGATACTCAAGTGGGCTGTCATGCCCTCCTCTAGGCAATCCGCCTGACACAGGGATGGAACCCTCATCTCCCTTGGGCCTGCATTACAGAGGATTCATTACTGCTGAGACACTGGGAATATTCATATGTATATTAACCCACATATATATCCTTCATAATTGTCCCTCATTTTCAACTAAGTCTCTTGATTCTGGATGATGAAAACTTAAATTATACATAAGTAATTATGGGAATTATTATAGTTGTCTTAAACTTGTAATTGCTCTTTCCACAGAAGTTAATTGTTTGATCAGTTAGCATCATGGAATTTTACCCTATGCATATTCATTTTGGCAGGTGATCAAAATTAAATGAAACTCCATAAAGCTTTCTAGAATATTTCTGTGTTTAGCTGTGTTTAGCTGTGTTCTCTCTGGTATACCACTATTAAAATTCTAGTCCCACAATCTAGCCCACCCTGCCCAAATTACAGTATGTCTCCTGAAATACTCAAGAATGTTCTCTTTTGACTGGTGTCTAATTTTTGAGCAGGAGTTTAGAAATTGCCACTATGCATAAAGCTAGGGTGAGCATATGACTCTCACCATTTGTTTGCCTTTTCTTCAGTTCAGTTCAGTTCAGTCACTCAGTCATGTCCGACTCTTTGCGACCCCATGCACTGCAGCACGCCAGGCTCCACCGTCCCTGGGATTCTCTAGGCAAGAACATTGGAGTGGATTGCCATTTCCTTCTCCAATGCATGAAAATGAAAAGTGAAAGTGAAGTCAATCAGTCGTGTCTGACTCTTCACAACTCCATGGACTGTAGCCTACCAGGCCCTTCCGTCAATGGGATTTTCCAGGCAAGAGTACTGGAGTGGGTTGCCATTGCCTTCTCCAGCTGCCCTATTGATCACCAACTCCTGGGGCTTGCTCAAACTCATGTCCATTGAGTCAGTGATGACATCCAACCATCTCATCCTCTGTTGTCTCCTTCTTCTCCTGCCTTCAATCTTTCCCATCACCAGGGTCTTTTCCAGTGGGTCAGTTCTTCACATCAGGAGGCTAAAGTGTTGGAGTTTCAGCTTCAGTATCAGTCCTTCCAATGAGTATGCAGGATTGATTTCCTTTAAGATTAACTGGTTGGATCTCCTTGCAGTCCATGGGACTCTCGGTCTCCTCTAACACTACAGTGCAAAAGCATCTTTCTTCAATGCTCAGCTTTCTCTATAGTCCAACTCTCGCATCCATACATGACTACTGGAAAAACCATAGCTTTGACTAGATGGACCTTTGTCAGCAAAATAATGTCTCTGCTTTTTAATATGTTGTCTAGGTTTGTCATAGATTTTCTTCCAAAGAGAAAGTGTCTTTTAATTTCATGGCTGCAGTCACTATTGACAGTGATTTTGAAGCCGCACCCCCCCCCCCAAATAAAGTCTCTCACTGTTTTAATTGTTTCCCCATCTATTTGCCACGAAGATATGGGACTGGATGCCATGATCTTAGGTTTTTGAATGTTGAGCTTTAACCAGCTTTTTCACTTTCCTCTTTCACTTTCATCCAGAGGCTCTTCAGTTTCTCTTCACTTTCTGCCATAAGGGTGGTATCATCTGCGTATCTAAGGTTGTTGATATTTCTCCCGGCAATCTTGTATCCAGCTTGTGCTTCATTCAGTCTGGCATTTCACATGATGTACTCTGCATAAAAGTTATACAATGTACATCCTTGATGTACTCCTTTCCCAGTTTGGAACCAGTCTTTTGTTACATGTCTGGTTCTATCTTGACCTGCATATAAATTTCTCAGGAGGCAGGTAAGATGGTCTGGTATTCTCATCTCTTGAAGAATTTTCCACAGTTTGTTGTGATCTACACAGTCAAAGGCTTTGGCATAATCAATGAAGCAGAAGTAAATGTTTTTCTGAAATTCTCTTACTTTTTCTATTATCCAATGGATATTGGCGACTTGATCTCTGGTTCTTCTGCCTTTTCTAAAACCAACTTGATCATCTGGAAGTTCACTGTTCATGTACTGTTGAAGCCTGGCTTGGAGAATTTTGAACATTATTTTTCTAGTGTGTGGGATGAGTGCAATTATGCAGTAATTTGAACATTTTTGGCATTGCTCTTCTTTGGGATTGGAATGAAAACTGACTTTTTCCAGTCCTGTAGCCACAGCTGAGTTTTCCAAATTTGCTGGCACTTTGAGTGCAGTACTTTAACAGCATTATCTTTTAGGATTTGAAATAGCTCAACTAGAATTCCATCACCTCCACTAGCTTTGTTTGTAGTGATGCGTCCTAAGGCCCACTTGACTTTGCATTCCAGGATCTCTGGCTCTAAGTGAGTGATCACACCACTGTGGTTATCTGGGTCATGAAGATCTTTTTTGTATAGTTCTGTGCATTGTTATCACCTCTTCTTAATATCTTCTGCTTCTCTAAGGTCTGTACAATTTCTGTCCTTTATTGTGCCTATCTTTGCATGAAATGTTCCCTTGGTATCTCTAATTTTTTTGAAGAGATCTAATCTTTCCCATTCTATTTTTTTCCCTCTATTTCTTTGCACTGGTCACTGAGGAAGGCTTTCTTTATCTCTGAAATGTTGCTGAACCACAAAAAGACACAGAGATTCTTGGCCTCTGGAGAAGAATTCAATCCAGGGCCAGAGACAAGGCTTGATCGCTCAGAGATTTTGTGTAATAAAGTTCTATTAAAGTATAAAAGAGATAGAGAAAGCTTCTGACATAGACATCAGAAGGGGGCAGAAAGAATACCCCCCTGTTAGTCTTTAGCTGGATGTTATACAGCTATTAGCAGTCTGCTAATTGAAGAAAGGAAATGTCTCAAAACTCGGAGAATGGCACCAGGCCCCTCACTCACAAGACGCATTCTGAGATAATCTTGGCACCAGGTGAGTCATCCCGGGCCATAAAACGATTGACATGAATCTTAAAGAAAGGCAGATTCCCATACGAATATATAGTTTCATTAACAGAGATTAAGACAACAATGTATGAGTATAACATATGATTTGTCAAGTCAGTTCTGAGCCTTTAGGTGAACGGACTTGAAGACAGAGTCTGGGGTAAAGGCATAGTACTTTAACATAGCTTAAGACAAACATTTCCATAAGAAAAATGCAATGGTTAACTCAAGGTTTGAGAAAAGTTAAGTTCAGGTGGAACCAGGTGTCATTATGGCAACACAGTATTTTAAGAGAAACCTCTTTTTAAATTTGTACAGAGAAGGGAAAAAATATATATATACGTGTGTGTGTGTGTATATATATATATATATATCACGAGTTTGTTTCCTCCTGCTGCTTAAGAGAGAGATTAAAAAATGTCTGACACCTGCAGCCTATTTCCTCCGTTTGGAGACCCCCCCTGGCCTTCCTGCCTGTTTCCCTCTCATCTCCTTGCTATTCTTTGGAACTCTGCATTCAAATGGGTATATCTTTCCTTTTCTCCTTTGCCTTTAGCATCTCTTCTTTTTTCAGCTATTTGTAAGGCCTTCTCAGACAACCATTTTGTCTTTTTGCATTTCTTTTTTGGGGAACAGTCTTGATCACTGCCTCCGGTACAATATCACAAACCTCTGCCCATAGTTCTTCAGGCATTTTGTCTATTAGATCTAATCACTTGAATTTATTTGTCACTTCCACTGTATAATCATAAGGGATTTGACTTAGATCATACCTTAATGTGGTTTTCCCTACTTTCTTCAATTTAAATTCTGAGTTTGGCAATAAGGAGTTCATGATCCGAGCCACAGTCAGCTCCCTGTCTTGTTTTTGCTGACTGTATAGAGCTTCTCCATCTGTAGCTGCAAAGAATATAATGAATCTAATTTTGGTATTGACCATATGGTGATGTCCATGTGTAGAGTCTTCTCTTGTATTGTTGGAAGGGGGTGTTTGCTATGACCAGAAGTATGACCGACAAAGCCAGAGTTTTGTTGGCAAACTCTGTTAGCCTCTGCCCTGCTTCATGTTGTACTCCAAGGCCAAATTTGCTTATTACTCCAGGCATCTCTTGACCTATTTTTGCATTCCAGTCCCCTAGGATGAAAAGGACATCTTTTTTGCCTTTTCTTAGTAATCATGTATTATGTTGCACTATGTACAGTCTGAAATGTCGAAAAATTTTTATAGTTTTCTAGATATTTATGGTAGGAAATCTATTTTCCCTCATTACCTGCTTATAATGTTTTGACTTTTAAAAACTGCTCCTTCAAAAGAATAGATCAATTAAAAATTTTTATAGACTTTCCTAACCTAGCATTATTAAAACATCCTAGTGTTTCTTGAGATTCAGCAAATTTTAAAAATGGGAACTTTGTCCAAATACTTCTGGGAAACTGTAGATTAAACCAGATTTTAAAATTCCTTTATAATTAATTCTTTTTAGAGTAAATCTCTAAAGTGAATATGCAGAATTCATTGTGTTCCTACTGACTTATTTAGGGAACCTTATCTATATAATGGGAAATCTCATGACATCAGTATTTAGTACACATAAGATGGATAACACTTGTCACCATTCCCCTGCATGGTGAATCAAAGGCAAAGGTTTCACAGATTATAAAGATGTGACTTTAGGAATTGAAAATTAATCTTAAGAGAATATTTACTAAAATTTCTAAAATTTTATTATTCTTCCTGCAAGGAAAATTTTAATAATCAATTATGTTTTATTTCCTTCTTTTTTTCCCATTGTGTATGTCACTTTCATATACCAAAATCATGGATTTCTTTTCTCTCCATTTCACTTCCTTGCTTCTCTAATATATTTTTCTAACTTGAATGGGCAAACACATTCATTTTTCTGAACTCTGTCTTCATCTCTCTACAACACTGAAGATTATTTTGATTAAGTTTGCTGCTTTGACTGTTTCCTTTCTCTAGTCATTCTCCTTTGTGTTGAGCAATGAGACTCCAATGTTTTTCTTTGACCCTAAGATTCTGTCTTTCACTTGATGTATTCAAGTATCAAGCAACTTAAATACTACTTAGATATACATTTATCACAGGAATTTGACAGCTCACTATCTCCTCAGTGGCCTTTCTGTACTCTCAGACACAAGACTCTGTGAAAATATTATATCTACAAGAATACTGTTTCACATTTATATTCATTTATTCTTGCCCCTAGAGCTAACTTTGTTGACTCCAAATGGCTTAGTGTCTCCTTAACATACAACTATATCCTTTTAGATAGTCACTTCATTTCCAAATAATACTTAAAGGCTCTTTATTCTTGGCCTGCTGACTGGTATAACTGCAAAAACAAGCCAGAGAATATCACAATTTTGTCTAGCAAGCTCTTTCGAAATAAATTACAAGTGGCTACATATCTAAAAGCTCACAGAGTATTCTTTTGTTGCTCATGTCTGAATAACTATTCAATATATCTGTTGCCAAGGTCTTTATAATCATGGTTCCAAAAAACATACATGTAGTTTTTACTGACTTTGCCTTTGAATTTGATTCTTAAAATGGAATTGCTCTTCACTGGATTGTCCCTAAGCTCAATTGCAAACCACATTGAGTTTATCTTGGGCACACCTGTCCTCCCCTATTCTCATTCTAGTTCTCCTACTGTGAAATACAGCCTTCCCTCTGTGTGTTTACTTTTTGTTCCTCATTATCCATCATAATCTCCTCTCTGGAAAGTAGCCCTCCTGCCATTCATAAAAAAGGATAGATAATTCAATATTTTAGACATATTGGAGGCTCTTAAATGTAAAGCAGTGATTCTAGTCATATAATAAATGGTTTTGTTCCATGGGAGTTATAGTTCAAATGGAATAAGTGGTAGAAAACAGTGGTGATGGTGGGACTTCTGACTATCTTGATAAACACGTCATCTCTTGAGCAAACACATCTCTGATTCCAAGCTAGTTTGGTCCTCTGCTTTTCAACAAAGGCTGAGACAATATCCTTTATCTCATCCTATGGCTCTCTTTCTAGTCACTGTGACAGTGCTAAAATTCTAGTGAGAACACTTTCTTAGGAAAGAAATATTGTTAAGAGCACAGATTCTAGAATCAGCTGACCTGAATTTCTGCTTTTTATTTACTCTTTCCAAGAAGCATATTCTTTGGCAAGATATTTAACTTTTGAAAGTTGCAGTTTCCCTATCCCCAAATGGATAAGTTACTTGAAATACCCCATAGAGTTCTCTCAAAATTTAATGAGACAATTTATGCAAAGCAGTTAGCAGAAAAATCTCACAATATGTGCTTAACACATCACAATTATTATTTTCATTCTTTCTTAGTCATATATTGATGGTAATAATTTCTTCTACTTTCTTTTGAAAACTGAATTGCAAGTCTTCAACTAACACTGGGTAGACTTTGACTAATTACCATCAAGGGGAAATATCAGAGCTATATTTTTGTCCTCTATGTTTTCTTCTTCACACTATGATGTTATGGGTTCTATGTTTGTAACTTAAATATTAACCTAAATTTATGCTCAGCATTGCTGGAAAATGGACCAGTCACAATTCAGATGCGATTTCAAGGGCACCATGGAGTCTCATACTAAAATTATTACTGTCCCCAACCACAAAAGTGATGTCTGAAAGATGGCACTAGTAAATGCATAGATTTATAAAAGTTTCAGGTTGTAAGAAATGTCCAAATCCTAAAGAGATTTCAGCCCTACAGGGAAGAAGAGACATGGTTAAGTAGGATATCTATTGGTGTCTGTGTTTGAAAAGAAAGCAGATGTCATGAATCCAGTTTGGTATTATTTCTATCATGCTATTCTTTTGTTCAAGGCATATCAATGTATGTCTCTTGGCTGGGTGTTGGGAAAGAGGGTGTTTCATTGTCAGTGATAGTGAAAGTGAAGTCGTGTCCGATTCTTTGTAACCCCATGGACTGCAGCCTACCAGGCTCCTCTGTCCATGGGATTCTCCAGGCAAGAATACTGGAGTGGGTTGCCATTTCCTTCTCCAGGGGATCTTCCTTGTCAATGAGGGATGCCAAAATCTAACACTTCAACAATTTAGAATACTAATAACAGAACTAATTTTACAATTTGCCTAAATCCTCTACTTGTGATCTTTTTTCTTACTTTTTATTTCTTAGCACTCTTTGGCTCCCTCCATGATACCTACACCTTGCTACCCAAACACATATCTCTTTTCATGACTTAACTTATTGCTCTCTGACCTTTTGTTTGGTCTTGATATATTTTTCCTTAATCATTTCCCCACTTTCCACTCCTTTAACAGAGTAGCTACATCTTTTGTTTCTTTGACTGAAGTTGTTAGAGTGGTATAGGGCTTGGTGTGTTGTTTGTGAATTTTTGTGGATGTATAGAAATGGGAGGAAATTGTTTTACCAAGATCTTCAGGAAAATTTGCCTACAGGGAGCTAATCTTTATTATTGTTTTTTTTTTTTTTTTTTCAAATAATAAGTTCAGTAAAGGAACTATTCAAAGGAAAGAGGATTGAAAAAGTGAATGACTCCCTCATACTATTTTATCTTAATTGTTTATCTTGATAATTTCTATTGTCCTTTCTGCTAGTTCACCGATCCTTTCCTACATTCTCTCTATTCTTCTATTTAAGTCATCCACTGAGTTTCTCATTTTGTGTGTGTGTGTGTTTCAGTTCTATAATTTCTGTATAGTTCTTTATGTCTCCTATTTCTGTGCCGAAATTTTCCATTGTTTTGTGGATGTTTGCTCATTTATTTTATGAAGGCTGTGTTAAAATATCTGTCAGATAATTAAAAATCTGTGTCATCATAATGTTGGTATATTTTATTGTCTTTTCTTACTCAAGTTATGATTTTGCCAGTTCTTGGTGTGATAACTGATTTTTTATTGTATCATGGGGGCATTTTGGCTGTTTTGTTAAGAGAATTTGATAATCCATTATCTTTATTTTTCCCCTTGCCTCACCAAAAATGTACCTCTGCACTTTCTCATTTCTTTTCTGCCCCTCACACTCCAATATGAATATTGCCTATGTGAGAAAATCACCACACAAAGCTTCCTTTCAACCCCTACTGCAGCACTCCTAGTCCTTGATTTTAGTCTATAGTTTCTCACCAAGCTTTCCGTTCCAATATTCGTGTAGAAACCAATCATCTCTTTCCTGTCAACCTCCCCCCCAAAAAAATCTTTCAAAATACTAAAAATTGGACTAAATATTTGTAATAATGGTCTCCACATTATTAGACTTTGAGCAATAAAGGACAGTGATTCCTGCAAGATGTGCAACAAATATACTGATTCCTACAACTGCTCAAACCACTGCTTGAGAAAGTTTTCAGGTCACAAAAAATGCAGGAAGAACCAAGGAGGATCCTAGGAGTTTCCCTGAGCTGTGGAGACAGACCTCAGACTCCAGTGGTCTGATATGACTACAGTTTATAGGACAGAAAACTGGAGAGAAGAGAGGTGTACAGAGGTAATGCTCAGGAGACATGCAGAGAGTCTTCTTGAGTTTTCAGCTGAAAGCTGGTCCATGCACGCCTCAGAGGAAACTGAACTAAACTACACTAAACTAGGAGGTAAAGCAATCAAAAAGGATTAGAAGGGGCAATCTGTATTGCTCATTACACCAGCCAAACCAACCAAAATGCCTTTTAAATTTAGGGTGACATTGCATAGAGTACTCAACAAGATCATTTATCAAAAATAGGGAAAAATTGACTGTAGGCTAAACCTGTTTTTGTCCATCCATTAAAAAAAAAAGAAAAGACAAAACAAAGTATTCTTGCATAATAACCTCACCACACAAAAAAGTTCAAGGGTATTTAGAGGAAAACAAAATTAGGAAGCACTCAACAAGATAAAATTCAATACATCTGATACCTAATTTTTTAGAAAAGGAATAAGTAGCTTATTGTGAAGACAAACTATCAATTAAAAATAACAAATCAATAAAGACAAATCAATTATTGATACATGAAATAAAAACAAGAAAAGAGCCAGACAAAATAGGTATGCACTGTTTGATTTCATTACTATATATTTTTAGAAAATATAAGATAACCTATACTGAAAAACAAATCAGTCATTTCCTGTGTACTGGGGTTTAGGGAAGGGGATATTGCTGATGGGTGGAGGAGACTTCTTTGCAGAGTGATGTTTGTTGAGTTGACTGTATTGATGTGTACATGTGTATATATATACATAAAAACATACCAAATTGTATACTTTAAATATGTGCAGTTCACTCTTCTTCTGTTATAACTCAATAAAGTTTTTTTAAATTATTTTTCTTAAAAGCAATAAAGGCAATAATTAGAAATTGCAGCCAAACTCAGAACATAACAAAGGGCAAAAATAACAATGCCATTTTCCTGAAAATTGCAAGGATTCCCACCACATACACCGAGGAACATTGTAGAGTCATAAGGGTTGCCTCACCAGATGACAGGAGCATTTTTTATTCACTAAGTCTGGCCATCATGGTTATATGCCTACCTCACTCAGGTAGAAATGGACTACTCAGATTAACTGAGAAGTGTCCGTTTATGAATTATATATTGTATTAGTGAGCCACAGTATTAGTTTATTTTAGTGTGCAAACAGTAGATAGACCTTCTGAGTAAGCAAAGAGTAGAGGACTATGGAATTACATGAATTATAAGAATTAAATAGAAGTCTGGTAAACAAAGGGCTTCCCAGGCAGTTCAGCAGTAAAGAATTCACCTGCCAATGCATGAGACACCAGAGATGCAGATTCAATCCCTGGGTCAGGAAGATCCCCTGGAGAAGGAAATGGCAACCAACTTCAGCATTTTTGCCTGGGAAATTCCATGGACACGAGTCTAGTTGGCTCAAGTCCACGAGGTTGCAAAGAGTCAGACATGACTGAATGCACACACACACACACACACTCACAGTAATCACATAGCAGAATCTTTGACAAGCATTTTTCTTACTTACTATTTTCTTACTTGTCACTTTCATTACAAATTAATAAATTACATTTTGTATTGCAATACATATAAGTTTTCTTAAACACTAGAGTACAAAAAATGACTATTTACTACAAATAAATATAAATTTGTACCAAAATGTGACAGTTAATTTCATTTTGTATGCTTTACAAATTAATTGGTCAAATCTATTTACTAAAGCTTTTTAGCAAAACCTATATTTAGAATTTTAAAGAGAAGATACTATACAGAAATATATGTATTTGGCACTGGTGATTCTTTTTTCTCTTTAGCTCATTAGATTATTTTTTGTAGGTATTTGTAGTGATTACAGTGGTGACCTCAATGGAAGTTGAAAAAAAAAATTCCTAAATTGGGTTCACTTTTTATTCTATTTCACTATTTATTCTATTTAAAACAATAAGCAAAAATGTCTAACTGACTGCAAATTTATTAAGTGAATCAAGTGTATAAATGCTTTCTGAAGAATTAATCTATTTGATGATTCAATTGAAATTTCAGTATTTTTGAATTTCCGCTAAGATGTAACAAATATCATCATGTAATAACTTATGCCACTGGGATCAATATCTTAAAGTTTAGGTTCAGGTGTATCCAAGTAAGCAACACAAATAGGCTTGAATTTCATGATGGAATTATTAAGAGTCATCTTCAGCTCATTGTGACCTTGCCAGATTTTCATTTTTTATTTGCTGTAAAAATGTCTATAATGCATACAGCTATTTATAATATGAAAAGTCATGGTCACCATGTAGTTGATGGTCTTTAGTTGTTATTAAGGATTTGACATATGCTCCAATCAGTTAGCAGTGATAATTGTCAGTAAATCCAAATGTTACTGGATTGTAATATGACTATTCCTAAGAGATCCTCAAATCTTATATACATTAGTGATTGATATTCAAAACAGGAAGCAAAATGACAACACATTAGATGATGTAGTAAAGCACTGCTGTCATAAGTCATCTTGTTATAGAAAACATATTTTTCCCTTTAGTTAAGAAAATAAATAGGGGATGATGATTTTTTCCCCCAAAGTCAAGAAATGAAATGGTGCTAGTGGTAAATAAAGAAACTGCCTGCCAATGCAGGAGATGTAAAAACCACAGGTTGGATCCCTGGGTCAGGAAGATCCCCTGAAGAAGGGCATGACAACCCACTCCAGTACTCTTGCCTGGAGAATGCCATGTACAGAGGAGCCTGGAGGTCTGCAGTTCATAAGGTCGCAAAGAGTTGGACATGACTGAAGCAACTCAGCACACAATATCTTCATAAGTGATTATGGATAAATGTGCTGACATTGCTCAGGTCAACATTTTGAAAATCTAGTTATAATTTCTAAACTTATAAAATGCTTAAAATTATACATTTAAAAATGTATAGCATAATTACATATAAGAATAAGCAAGCTAACTTCAAAAACACAGATATTTTTCATTCACTGATTTTGCTGCATATAGATCTCTCAAATTTATAGTGGGATATAATGTAGCATGCCATTACATAGCTTTATGCATAAATACATATATATCTTTCAAAACTAAGTTTCTTTACTAAGGAATAGTTTTATTTGAAACATAACTTAATAGTTTGTGTTTTCAATTACTCTTATTAAGATTTTAAGTGTATGTATGTGAAAATGTTGGTTGCTCACTTATGCCTGACTCTTTGCGACCCTGTGGACTTGAGTCTGCCAGGCTCCTCTGTCCATGGGATTCTCCAGGCAAGGATACTGGAGTGGGTGGCTGTGCCCTCCTCCAGGGGATCTTCTGAACCAGGGATTGAACCTACATCTCTTAACGTCTCCGGCATTGGCAGGTGGGTTCATTACCATTAGTGCCACCGCTAGAAGCTCATAAACATGTGTATACACAAATATAAATACATGCTTATATATGAATACATTATAATGTATTATAATATATGATACATATTAAAAGTACTAAAATTATATATGGCTAGCAAATAAAAGTATAGGTTGATGCTGCCTCAGAGCCAACAAATGAATTTTGAAATGACCATATATACAGCTGAAGGGATCAGTGAAAAAGACTAAATAATTAGATGAAAGATACTGATAATAATGTTATCAATTAAATTCTGATTGAAGAAACCTTCTGTGCATAATAAATATGTATGTTCCCATACCCTTGACAATACACAAGGTAAATTTATCTATTGAAGTCTTCAAGGGAAGAAGCAGACTGAATTAATAAGCAATTATGCACAGTAACAGAAGAGTTTGGTATGATAGTAGATTGAAGTCAAAATTTAACTTGAATAAGAATTTAGCATTTGTGATAGTCTTTCTTTTTTTTTTAATTTTATTTTTACTTTATTTTACTTCACAATACTGTATTGGTTTTGCCATACATTGGCATGAATCCGCCACGGGTGTATACGAGCCCCCAATCCTGAATCCCCCTCCCACCTCCCAC
Source organism: Ovis aries (assembly GCF_016772045.2). Taxonomy (NCBI): domain Eukaryota; kingdom Metazoa; phylum Chordata; class Mammalia; order Artiodactyla; family Bovidae; genus Ovis; species Ovis aries. Next base: position 22,685,473 of record NC_056057.1, on the reverse strand, counting down.
CGCATATCATCTCTCTGGATCATCCCTGTGCACCAGCCCCAAGCATCCTGTATCTTGTATCGAACATAGACTGGCGCTTCATTTCTTACATGATAGTATACATGTTTCAGTGCCGTTCTCCCAAATCATCCCACCCTCTCCCTCTTCTTGAAGGGCTTCCCATGTGGCTCAATGGGTAGAAAATCTGCCTGCACTGCTGGAGACATAGGAGGTGAGGGTTTGATCCCTGGGTCAGGAAGATACCCTGGAGAAGGGAGTGGCAACCCATGCCAGTATTCCTGCCTGGAAAAACCCATGGACAGAGGAGCCTGGTGGGCTACAGTCCATAGAGTGGCAGAGTCGGACCTGACTGAAGCTACTGAGCATAGCACAGCAACAACTAAATCATATAACTAACATGTTTTGTTGAATGAGCGAAAGTGGAAATGAGCTTAACCAATATATGAAAAATGCAATTGATTTGCAATCTGGTAAGAAATTATTTTCTAATGTACAATGATTACAAATGGACAAGGTCCCAGTGGCGTTATCACATGCAACATTAGATACTATGTTACCTGGACAAAATAGCATCTTTCTTAGGGATATTGTGATGGAGCAATAATGTTTTGTGCTTAGTTATCATTACTGACATTATATTTTTAGCAGGGAATTTTAAACATGAAAAAAAATCACTAAGAGTATAGGGAAGCAAACCTCTTTTCACATAGATAGCATTTTATAACAGGAAACAATGATAGGATATTGTAAACATCTTCTTTTGCCTACCTTTGTATTTTAGTAGTTCAATATAACCACATTTCTCCAAAGACTCATTCTGTTATTGAAAGGTAATGGTGGGAACCAACTTAAGAACATGTAAAATGCAAGATTTTTTAATCAATGAGGAGCTATTAATTTAACCAATCCTTCCTGTAATAATATTGAGACAGACTGTCTGCCTGTTTTTACATTATAGCAAGCTTTGCAATCTACATAGAATTTAATGAGGTGTGTAATTTTGTGAACTTATTGATTCAGAGAGATTCAAAGATTTTAATGCTACTGAACTTTAGTATTTTTATCTTTCATTTATCTTGTATAAAGATGATAATGTTTTAGTGCCAGCTGTTGATTGCTTTGCATTGCTCTTATTATACATTAATTACTTTTCTCTAAACATACATGAAATATGTATTTGGAAGAATATATAATTTAGTTTGTCCCTCTTCCTATTAAAAGTCTTCCATATTCTATATTCAAATATTTCATAGTTCAGTTAATTTCATTTGAGATACATTATCTAGAACTACTGGGCTTGTGTATAGACCTATTCAGTTCAGTTCAATTCAGTTCAGTCGCTCAGTCATGTCCGAGTCTTTGGGACCCCATGAATCGCAGCACGCCAGGCCTCCCTGTCCATCACCAACTCCCGGAGTTCACTCAAACTCATTATATATTACTTATTCATTTATATAAGAACCACACAGCTTGTCTCTCAATAGTATTTTTATGTTCTGGAAAATTAAGACAGTGTCTGGGTCACTTAAGGTGGCATGCAGTTCACAAGTATATGAACTAGTGTACCACTGACTCTTTTTACTCATTCCAGGAGCCCAGGCAGATATCAAAGCTCATAAATTTTCAAGTTCTTTATATAAAATAGGGTCAAACAGTCAGCCCTCTATACAGAAGGGAACTGCATTGCAGATTAAACCAAAATTCAATTTCTGATTGGATGAATCCATGGATGTATTAACCAAGGATACAGAGGCCTGACTATTCTCTATTATCTGGTAGTGTAAGAAGTCTGATATGGCGAGACACTTCAATAAATTACATGAAAAAAATATGTATGTTGAAAATCAGCTTTACACAGTGTATTTAACCACAACACAATATTAATGGTAATTTATCCAGCAAAACTAGAGAATGTTGTGGTGGTTTGCTTTATTTTACAAAGTATTATTTGAATAATGCAAGTATGATATCTGTGATGTTTGCAAAATGATAATGTTCAGTTTTTAATATACTCATAAAAGTATTCAAAGAAAGATTGCTCAAATTCTACTCATAGGCTGCCAGAATTAAAGTTAGTGACTGCATGGCATGTTTTCTTGTCATGCTAACCCTGAAATTCCCCCAAAGAGAAGAGATCTTGCTGGTAATTATAGGCAGAGATCAAAACTATTTTGCTTTAATTTTTATTTAGAGCAATTCTTGGTAAATTTTCATTTTAAGGAAAATAACGTGGCAGAGAAAAGGTAGGTCCCCTGCTTAAGAGATTTAAAAATCTTTCATTTAGTGACTGTTGATACCTATACTTTAATTCCTTGGGGAATCCATAAATTAAAAGTTGAATAAGTAGTCCAGAATTTCTAGTTTGATATACAAGTCCAACAAACAAGAAAACCCACATATACCTAATGGAGGGTTGATGGGTTTAATGTCTGTTTCTTACTGATAACCAAACATCCCCTCTGTCCCTTATTGACTCGATCTGATCAATAGCCTTTAGTGTAGAACCTTATCTAAGGCATTTTAAACATCAGAGTAAGTTACATCTCCCCTTCACTGTTTACGTGTCCAATTGTATAATTTTCCAATGTTACTTAGGCATATTTTCCCTTATAGAAATTAGATTGCCTTTTCTACTAAAACAATTTTCTGTGATCTTACCTATTGTATTCTTTGTCAGGTGTTCATTATGAAGAATGTCTTTGGTTGCCCAAATTCCTTTTGGGAACTGATAGGTTAGGATTCACAATGACTAGTCAAACATATCATGAATATTTTATCAAATTATTCCCCCAATAAGTATAAGTTTTAAGTATGCAAAAAGAAGATGTATATATAAAGGCTCTGGGAATTCAGAGGTAAGAAATATTGTTTTCATTTTGGGAGATCAGAAATGCTTCATGGAGGAGGTGGCCTGTCACTGTTTAGTTACTATTTTAACCAAATAATAAATACTAAATTTATAAAAATAATAAATTTTACTAATTTAGTTACTATTTTACCCAAATGAATAGGTGGTACTTGTTTATAGGTTCTCCATCGTTAATATGAAGCTGAATCCCTTCAGGGGAGATTCCTGGGCTCAACCTGCAGAATTTGTTATTTGGCATTTTTGGGGGGCAGTTCTGGAAATTCCCTTTTTTGTCCAGTTCTCATGTGGTGCTGATGCTGCTCATCTGGCTAACATTTTGAGAACATTCAGTATAGAGCGAGATAGTCCATCAATTGGACTAAGCTATCTGTCTTTAATTCTTGAAGAAATCTTAGGCTTAATATTCCATATGATCCCCAATTCATTTCCATCTTTTCCCTTTATTATATTAAAAAACTGAATATTTACTATGAATTTTTTTGAAATCAGACATTAATTCTCTTTTGGCTAAAGAGATGCTTTTTCTTGGTTTTGACTTACTCTAATATTTGCTAATTATTATGTTTTTCTAAATGCAGTTTGTATTGTTTGTTTCATGGCAACCTATTTATTAATTTGTGTTTTTTAAAATAGGATTCCTTATGCTAGGTTAAGAAGAGGAGAGAAAAGAAATAATTTCCATTTTGTGGTATTAAATTACATGAAATACCTACACTTAAAACATTTTTTTTTTCTGACTACAACAGGGATATATACATATCTATATATGTATACATATGCATATATATAGTCTTAGCCTGGTTTTCCCAGAAAGCAGAGCCTTAAGTGAAGGATTATGGTTCAGGGGTAAAAGAAAAAAGAATGTGGAAGAGAAGGAGAAAGAGCCAATAAGAAGATGTGTTTCTAACCTGGCCAGCACTTGGATATCAAGGACAAACACTCAATTTTCTGGGAGGTCTTGTAAATGACTGCTTTTTACAACAGTTCATCAAAAAGAGGAGAAAAAAATAAATTCACCAGCTCCTTTCTTTCAAAGGTGAGCCCCACAGAGTACTAAGTTCCCCTGCACTTCCTGATTTTGTACATGTGATCTCCACGGGTCTTGGTGTTCAATGCCTCACTATCAAGGGAAACTCCATGATTTGCACCCACAAAAAGATGCTCAGAAATCATGGAGAAACAAGCTTGCCCAGGCTGGAACAGTTAAAAATGGTCAAATTCCCAAGAAACTGTTTTGAGGCCAAAAAAATCATAAAGTGGTTTATAACAGATGCTATGAATACTCATTGTAGAATATTATCCTCCTTGTTCCATCTGCTGTTTCATGAGGGAGTCGAATAGTTTCTGTTTATCAAATTCACTGTTGCCCTGCTCTATGGGAAAGCAATCTCTCTTGATTCTGCTCTTATTTCTTGAGGACTCCTTATCAGTCTTTGATGTGAGCACCCTTTATGTGGGTGACTTTTCTTTTACATAGCTCTTAAATATTTTTGGGGTTTCTATACCTGATAATCTCTTCTCACTTCTACTTTCTCTTGATAATTTCATCTACTCATACCTTTAACTGACAACTATATGCTTGAAAAGTGAAAGTTAGTCACTAGTTGTGTCCGACTCTTTGAGATCCCATGGACTGTAGCCCCCCACCAGGTTCCTCTGTCCACGGAATTCTCCAGGCAAGAGAACTGGAGTGGGTTGCCATTTCCTCCTACAGAGAATCTTCCCAACCCAACTACGTGTTTAATGCTCCAAAATATATCTCATGCTGAGATCTTGTTAATGAGCTGTGGACCCATGTATCTCATGGCATGCTCTCTGTTCCTACCTGAATGGTTTTCAGACATTTCAACATTTTCAAGTTTAACAAATTACCTTCCACCCCAGGATTTCTACCATTTCTCCTGAATTTCTTAATGTACCACCAGCCTTCACCTTCCCCATCCAAACTTCATGTAGTGGGGACAGTGTTCTGTTGGTTGGTTGGTTTTTAATTTCTTGAATCTGTCCAGCCCTCCCCATCTGTATTACTACTATGCTTATGTGGGTCACCATCATCTCTAGCTGGGATTACTGCCCACACTTCTAATGGAAATTGATAACTCCTATTTAAATTTTCTTCTTACTCTACTGCTCAACATTTTTCAAATGCTCCCCATTGCCATTAGGATAAAGAGCAAACATCTTGGCATGTCTTTACATGATTTGCTTTTTACTTCCTTACTCAGTTTAAATATTCACTACTCCTAGAGAGTTGCCCTAAGTATCACTCCAGGTCAAACTAAGTCATTTTCAGTTCCCTGAATCTACTATACTCTGACTTACATTCAGGTCTTTTGATTCCTTTTACATGAACCAATATTAAATTCACTGTGACTCATGTTTAAAGATTTTTTTCAATATTCAGCTTTTGTAGGAGGTCTTATCTTAACAGTCCTACCACCAACCTGGAATAGTCATGGTTCTTGTATATTTAATGTTTTTGAACTGGTTGTTCTGTGTCTACTCTCATCAAAGTATATAGAAAGGCAATCTGTATTCTACTCTGCTGTTTACTTGCACAGTCCCTTATTTACATTTTGAGTTTGAGGGCTAGAATTGCCTTGAATAGATCATGACCCATATTAAAAAGCCAAAACATGCTTGAATAAGTTAATAAATAATATTATTTTAATGACAAAGTAATTTGCTGCATATGTTCTGTAAGTTATCTCATATTATTCCTTTTTTTTTTTTGGCTAAAGAAATTGAGTTAATAAATACATTGCCCAAAGTCAAACCACCAGTAAGTGACAAAGCCTGATTCCCCTTCAGGCATATCTGATTCCAGAACATTTGTCTTTACCACAGAGCTACACTGAAGGTGCTAGGGTTCAAGTTCTAACTCTGCTTCTTGCCACACTAAGAGTTTACTTGGCCCTTTACAAAGCTGTGTTTCAATTTGCCATCAATGGAAAGTGACACGTGTGACAGATTCTTTAGATAAATAAGCAAACATTCCATAGTGTCATAGAGTTAATAGTAAACATTTGCTATCATTCTTATTATTTAACTTTTTTACTTAAATTTTAAAAGAGCAAGTATGGGGAATATAGATCACTTAATAAGTACAGATCACTTAGTAATCATGACTGGACTTAAAAATTCATAGTTCATTTAAATTTAATAAAATAAGAACCTTCTACTTTCCTAAAAATATGAGAATTAAAAGCAATTATATCATGAATACTACACATACCAGTGAAATCTTTGAAACTTATAGGAAATTACTGTAGAGAAATGATACTAAGATGAAGAATACTCAAAGGCAATGCATCAAGTTATTGTAAATTTACACCTTCAGATGAACTGACAAAAGCAAAATTGTGTTATATTTACCTGGGTTGAACACCAAGGGGGACCAGTAGAATAACATTTAACATTGAAGTCCTAAGGAAAGCCACCTGAGGATCGCTTGCTGTTGATCTTTATTTTTGATATATTTTTCTTGGGAGAGCTGAAGAATAATATCTTTACTGATGCTGATTTTTAATGGTCTCTTTTGAAAGATTAAGATGTATATACATATAAATGTAAAATTATATATATTTGTATATATACATACATACCATCCAACAGTATATAAGTGAAACATTTAACAATCCCAATTTTCCTTCTAATTTAATAGAGTTCAATAAATGGAAAACTGAGTGGTCAGAATAATGAAAAGAGGACATACTTTATCTTATTTTGTTGTGTCCTTTCTATGTTCTTTTGTCCTTTGATTGCACTGGTAGATAATATTATTTTGTTCCCAAGGAAATATGTCCCTTTGATTAGGTTGTAGATATTCCCTCATTTGTCACTGTTCTATCAAGCTATGCCATGTAACAGCAGGAACTCTTGATTATTTAATTGCTTGTAAGAACTCATTAAATCTGACTATCAATCATGGGACATATGGTAAACATCACCCAATGGCGTGAGAGGTTGTAGCAATGATCTGTCACCAGGGCAAACCCTCTTTTCAGCAGTACAGACTTGGTTTACTTATCTGATCATGATTATTTTTAATAGATATTGATTTATAAGTCAGGGTTCATCTAGTTGTCTTAATCCACACTTTGAAGTTAATAACATAAGCATTTGTAATTTTATTAGAAACATACTCAAATGAATCTTTTCTGCTCTGTACCTTATTTTCTCCTGAGTAATTGAATTTATCCTTTTTCAAACAGTGCATAATAACTTTTGAAATCTATTATTTTTCTCTTGATACAATTCAAGTAGTATTCCTTAATAAATAGAGTTTACAAAGTCAATATCAATACTTGGTTATAATCCACTGTGGGGAAGCAGCATCTGTGATTATTTCTGAAACTGTCCTTTTCAAATCAGAGAACATCAAAACAGCTATTTTTCTAGAACTAAAATTGTATAGCTTAAAATTAGTGTATTTTTCATTAAGTGAGCTTAATTTTTAAAAATGTGTGTTTACAGTGAGGTTTAGATGCGTCCAGCCCTCCATGTATTCAAGACCAGTGTATTCAGATGTCTTTAGGAATCCGGTGTAAAGCTAAATTTAAAGTAAAATTCCAAGCCATTAACCCATTTTCTAGAACACTATTCATCTATTGGTTAGCTAAATCATGTGCACTTAGAGCTAAGAAAAAATAAAGTCCTCATCTCTCTCTTTACATGGATAAATATGCACTGAAGCCATTAGGAAATCCTCATGTAGCAGCCTTTAGAATTATATACCAAAAAGAGGAGGACATACATGTGGAAGAATTAGTTTAGATTCTAGTTGTGAACTTCCTCAGTACCTCCTGTAACAAATCTCTGATAGTTGCTTCAACTGCAGAAATGGATGAAGCACGAGCTAGAATCAAGATTGCCAGGAGAGATATCAAAAATCTCAGAAAGGCAGATGATACCACCCTATGGCAGAAAGTGAAGAGGAACTAAAGAGCCTCTGGATGAAAGTGAAAAAGGAGAGTGATACTAACACATATATATATGGAATTTAGAAAGATGGTAACGATGACCCTATATGCGAGACAGCAAGAGAGACACAGATGTATAGAACAGTCTTTTGGACTCTGTGGGAGAAAGCGGGTGGGATGATTTGAGAGAATAGCATTGAAATATGTATATTATCATATGTGAAACAGATCGCCAGTCCAGGTTTGATGCATGAGACAGAGTGCTCAGGGCTGGTGCACTGGAACAACCCTGAGCGATGGCATGAGGAGGGAGATGGGAGGGGGGTTCATGATGGGGAACACATGTATACACATGGCTGATTTATGTCAATGTATGGCAAAAACCACTACAATATTGTAAAGTAATCAGCCTCCAATTAAAATAAATAAATAATTTTTTTTAAAAAAAAAAGAAAGAGGAGAGTGAAAAAGCTAGCTTAAAACTCAACATTCAAAAAACTAAGATCATGGCATCCAGTCCCATCACCTCGTGGCAAAGAGATGGAGAAACAATGGAAACAGTGACAGACTTTATTTTCTTGGGCTCCAAAATCACTGCAGATGGTGACTGCAGCCATGAAATTAAAAGATGCTTACTCCTTGGAAGAAAATTTATGATCAACCTGGACAGCATATTAAAAAGTAGAGACATTACTTTGCCGACCAAGGTCCATCTAGTCAAAGCTCTGGTTTTTCCAGTAGTCATGTATGGATGTGAGAGTCGGACTATAAGGAAAGCTGAGCACCGAAGAATTGATGCTTTTGAACTGTGGTGTTGGAGAAGACTCTTGAGAATCTCTTGGACTGCAAGGAGATCAAATCAATCAATCCTAAGGGAAATTAATCCTGAATATTCATTGGAAGGACTGATACTGAAGCTGAAACTTCAATACTTTGGCCACCTGATGTGAAGAACTGACTCAGTGGGAAAAAACCCTGATGCCAGGAAAGATTGAAGCAGGATGGCAAGGTTGGATGGCATCACAGACTCGGTGGACATAGTTTGAGCAAGCTCCAGGAGTTGGTGATGGACAGGGCAGCCTAGTGTGCTGGAGGTCCATGGAGTCACAAAGGGTGAGACATGTCTGAGCAATTGAACTGAATTGAACTGAACTGAACTGAATTACTGTGTTTACAGGTATAGAAGAAAAAGAATAGAAGCACCACAAGGGTGAAAGCTGGTCACATGATTTTAGCCATGAAGAGTAGAATAAACATCATCAAGGCTGTATACTGTCACCTTGCTTATTTAACATATATGCAGAGTGCACCATAAGAATGCTGGGCTTGGAAAAGCACAATCTGGAATCAAGATTGCCGGGAGAAATATCAATAATCTCAGATATGCAGATGACACCACCTTTACGGCAGAAAGTGAAGAGGAACTATAACGCCTCTTGATGAAAGTGAAAGAGGAGAGAGAAAAAGTTGGCATAAAGCTCAACATTCAGAAAACGAAGATCATGGCATCGGGTCCCATCACTTCATGGGAAATATATGAGGAAACAGTGGAAACAGTGTCACACTTTATTTTGGGGGGGGGCTTCAAAATCACTGCAGATGTTGATTGCAGCCATGAAATTAAAAGATGCCTACTCCTTGGAAGGAAAGTTATGACCAATCTAGATAACATATTGAAAAACAGAGACATTACTTTGCCAACAAAGGTCCGTCTAGTCAAGGCTGTGGTTTTTCCAGTGGTCATGTATGGGTGTGAGAGTTGGACTGTGAAGAGAGCTGAGCGCTGGAGAATTGATGCTTTTGAACTGCTGTGTTGGAGAAGACTCTTGAGAGTCCCTTGGACTGCAAGGAGATCCAACCAGTCCATTCTGAAGGAGATCAGCCCTGGGTGTTCTTTGGAAGGACTGATGCTAAAGCTGAAACTCCAGTACTTTGGCCACCTCATGCGAAGAGTTGATTCATTGGAAAAGACCCTGATGCTGGGAGGGATTGGGGGCAGGAGGAAAAGGGTACGACAGAGGATGAGATGGCTGGATGGCATCACCGACTCAATGGATGTGAGTTTGAGTGAACTCCAGGAGTTGGTGATGGACAGGGAGGCCTGGCGTGCTGCAATTCACGGGGTCACAAAGAGTTGGACACGACTGAGTGACTGAACTGAACTGAAGCATGCAAGTACCTTCAGTAGAATGAGTGAATGAATGAGTGAATTTTATGTCAAAGTGTTTCTTTGGAAAAATAATGTGCTTTTTTTTTTTTTTTTGTTTTTAAGTTTCTGCTGAATACTAGGTTAATACTAAGGCTGTTAAACAGTTTGTTCTATAATATGCCAATATTTTACAAATAGTACTTCATTTAATCATGTAGGAAGTTAATATTAACATATATGGTTATATGTCGTAGGCACATATATTATTATTATTCAGTTCAGTTCAGTCACTCATTTGTGTCTGACTCTTTGCAATCCCATAGACTGCAGCATGTCAGGCCTCCCTGTCCATCACCAACTCCCAGAGTTTACATCAGGGTCTTTTCAAATGAACTTTTCAAGTGAATTATAAATAATATAATTATTAGCATAAGCATTTATGAAGTAGGTACTGTAGTTTCATTTATAGTAAAGCAAACTATAGTTTAGTGAGCTTAAGCAAAGAGATACAACTAGCAAGTGAGAGAGTCCGTACTGGAATCCAAGGTTGTTTCACTCTGGGGTCTACACTCAGTTCTAATCTAGAATCATTAATTATGGGACCCTGTATTGCTGTTCTATTTCTTGGTTATAAGCATGTCTTCAGAATCCTCAACTTGGGGCTCCCTGTAGGCACTGCCCTTTGGTGTGGGAGTTAAACCATTTCACTATTCATGTGTTCTAAAGTAGTAGTAACCACTAACAATACAGGTACAATTACATTTATGTCAGTTACGTAGAAACAAAGCAATTATGAGCTGAAAATGAGAATCAAAGATAGTAAGCTATGATACTGTGTGCAAAACTATGAATGGTTGAATTTCTTCCACTTTCTCTGTAACATTAAAATCCTGAATTGCGTACAACAAACAATGATCATTCCTCATTTCACATCAGGCAAGAGTTGAACCTAGAGAAGAGTTTATAACCCTGAAGCTCACTCAATCTTTATTTTTGTTGGTGAGATGTGACTAAACACACCTGAAGAGCTTATTTTACTGGGAAAACCAGTATGATTTTTCTTCCTAGGAGTTAATTCTTGAGTTACATTTTTTCTTCAATATTAATCCATATAAGAACTGGACATGGAAAAACGGACTGGTTTCACATAGGAAAAGGAGTATGTCAAGGCTGTATATTGTCACCCTGTTGATTTAACTTATATGCAGAGTACATCATGAGAAATGCTGGGCTGGAGGAAGCACAAGCTGGAATCAAGATTGCCAGGAGAAATATCAGTGACCTCAGATATGCAGATGACACCACCCTTATGGCAGAAAGTGAAGAGGAACTAAAGAGCCTCTTGATGAAAGTGAAAGAGGAGAGAGAAAAAGTTGGCTTAAAGCTCAACATTCAGAAAACGAAGATCATGGCATCTGGTCCCATCATTTCATGGGAAATAGATGGGGAAACAGTGTCAGACTTTATTTTGGGGGGCTCCAAAATCACTGCAGATGGTGATTGCAGCCATGAAATTAAAAGACGCTTACTCCTTGGAAGGAAAGTTATGACCAACCTAGACAGCATATTAAAAAGCAGAGACATTACTTTGTCAACAAAGGTCCATCTAATCAAGGCTATAGTTTTTACAGTGTTCATGTATGGATGTGAGGGTTGCAATATAAAGAAAGCTGAGTGCCAAAGAATTGATG